>NC_137044.1:26702475-26737475 GCF_032717465.1 Coenobita brevimanus
TCGATCGAGTCTGGCATAAATCTTTAATTTCCAAACTGCCCTCCTACGGTTTCTATCCTTCTATCTGTGCCTTCATCGCTAGCTTCCTTTCTGGTCGTTCTATAGCCGCTGTTGTAGACGGCCATCGTTCTTCTCCTAGATCTATCAACAGTGGTGTTCCTCAGGGCTCTGTCCTATCACCAACTCTCTTCCTTTTATTCATCAATGATCTTCTAAGCTGTACATCTAACCCTATCCACTCATACACTGATGACTCCACCCTTCACCTTTCCATTCGGTTCCCGCAACGCCCATCTCAACAGTTACTTCAACAATCAAGGGATGAGGCTATGGCACACCTAATGTCTGACTTGGCTCGTATCTCTGACTGGGGTAAAAATAATATGGTTGTCTTTAATGCATCTAAGACTCAGTTCTTACACCTATCAACCCGACAAAATCTTCCACAGGTATACCCACTAATGTTTAATAATATTCAGCTTAATCCTGCATCATCCTTGAACATGCTTGGGGTTTCATTTACTCGGGACTTATCTTGGAAAGATCATATTACATCTCTTGTAAAATCTGCTTCCAAGAGATTGGGTGTGCTAAGCCGACTCCGCTCTTTCTTTACCCCTGCGCAATTGTTGACTCTATACAGGGGTTTTATCCGCCCCTGTGTGGAGTACAACTCTCATGTGTGGGGAGGCTCCACACATACAGCTCTTCTCAATAGGGTGGAGTCAAAGGCTTTTCGTCTCATTAACTCTCCTCCTCTTACTGACTCCCTTCAACCTCTGTCTCTTCGCCGCACTGTTGCATCTTTATCTCTTTTCTATCGCTACTTTAATGGTCACTGCTCCTCTGAACTGTCTGCTTGCATTCCCCCACCTCTAAGACGGACGTGTAGCACCCGTCTGGCAGCAAACTCTCATCCTTTTTCTGTCCAACTCTCTAATGCAAGAGTTAACCGTTACTCCCAGTCTTTCATTTATGCAACAGGTCAGCTCTGAAACTGTCTCCCTCTGTCTGTATTTCCTGCTGCCTATGATCTCCAGTCTTTCAAACGCAGTGTGTCCAGGCATCTCAAAATGATCGGATCTTGAATTTGGCTCTATATTGTATTTTGTTTTTCTCTTGGAGGGAACTGTTACTGCGGGCTCATGGCCTTTGGTTCCTTCTTCCCCGCATAAAAAAAAAAAAATACATTCAGAAAAATTATTGAAGACGGATTCGAAACTAGAGAAAACTTGTTCTTTATGAGAAACTAAGATAAATTTTGAAAAGTAAATGTCTACTCCTATTTATCTATTTATTTATTTATTTATTGGATTGTTATTTCTCATCTTTTTACGTATACTATTTTCTTGACCCTACTTCATCTCATCCTTAGGAGAAAAACATGATGATGATGTGGATGATGATGAGGAGGAGAATGAGGAAGAGGAGAAGGAGGAGGAGAAGGGGGATGATGATGATGATGATGAAGAGGAGGAGGAGAAGGGGGATGATGATGATGATTATCATGATGATGATGATGATAATGAGGAGGAGGAGGAGGAGGAGGTAGAACAGAGTGATGATAATGATGATGGTGATGATAGTGATGATGATGATGATAATGATCATGATGATGGTGATGATGATAATGATGATTATAATGATATCCCTTTGGGTCAACTCGAAGGGAGAGTGGTAGACAGGACGAATCGTACCTCATGCTGGAGAAGTGTGAGTGGAGAAGTGTGAGTCCGTGGGAAGAGTTACGTATGTGGCAAGCGTAGTCGTCGTCGTCGTCGTCGTAGTAGTAGTAGTAGTAGCAGTAGTAGTTGCAGTTGTAGTGGTGATAGTGGTAGGCGTAGTAGTGGTGGTGGTGATGGTGTTGACCATCACCACCACCACTACTACGCCTGATAGTGTACAACACAAACGGCCGGAGTTTACGTAATAAAATGGATGAACTGAGGGCTTTAATTTGTACAGAGAAATTAGACATTGCCGTTATTAGTGAAACTTGGATGAATACAGACACTCGAGAATATTTAGCAGAATATCAGATAAAGGGCTATTATATTTTTGTCAAACCGTCAGGGAAGAAAGGGGGGAGGGGTAGCTGTTTATGTTAATGATTCATTAAACTGTTACAATAACGCAGACATTAAAGTAAATAGGGACACAGAAAGTGTCTGGGTTGAAATTAGTAACAATAGGGAGAAATTAATCTTAGGAGCAATTTACAGATCTCCTAAATTAAGTAGAGCTGATAGTAAAAACCTTTCGGAGGATATTAGGAAAGCATCACAGTCCAGCTTAGTAATAATTGTAGGAGACCTTAATCTGCCAAGGATAGATTGGAGAAATCAGACAGGAGATGCAGAGTCAGAGGAATTTCTAGAGGTAGTACAGGATAATTTCCTTTATCAGTATATCAGGGAGCCCACCAGAGGTAATAATATATTAGATTTGGTTTTAGCTAATAAAGAAAATATCATAAGTGATATAGAGGTTGGTGGACGACTTGGTAATAGTGATCATGAAGAAATTAAGTTCAAATTTATTTGGGAAATCTGTTCCACTGAAAATACCTCCACCGTTCCTAATTTTCGTCTAGGCGATTTCGATGGCTTAAAAGCTTATTTTCGAACGGTATTCCACAGGGAGATTAGCTATTTGAGGAAATGCCAGGTCAGTGGGGAACCCCAGGTTATTGGTGAAGGGCAGGAAACACGTGGGAATGTCCGTCAGGTATATACTGTTCAATCATATGTACTGAACATCCATTGCTTTCACCTGCTATTTACACATATTTTACACATTATTTCCAAATTATTCTGCTTTCACACTTGCACTGTTAGAACTGCTTCTGGCTGTGGTAATCGAAGAAGCAGGTAACACAGAGGGGAACCTGGCGCTCATTGCACTGCCAAGAGGTGCGTTTGTGCTCAGGTGTGCGGCAGGTGGTATGTGCACACACCTGACACCTGCGAATCACAGCCTTCCTTTTCCCTGTGGCAGGCATAAGCTCAAGTCTGTGCCGATCCATATACGCCCTCTGCTCAAGTCGGTCGGGAAGTGTTACTGGATGGCGCCTTGGAGTTGCTGCTGTCACCCTACCATATCTTTCCAGCAGCTGCTGGACACAAGTCCTGGCGAACAACCTCAGGGAGAAGGACTTGGGTGGCTTGACCTTCATCTTGTACAGGATGAAGGCGTTCAGCATCGTCATATCTATGAGATGCAGAAAAACTTTCCTGTAGCACCTAGTATTCTTCCTGAGGCAGTCGATCTCACCAATCATCATGTCGGACTTGTCCACCAGCCGCATGTTGATATTGTAGTCCAACACAGCATCAGGTTTCATCACAGGTTCGCCTGTCCTACGGTCGACCTTCCCACTGTCCGTCATCTCCCCCTTATGTACGGTGGTGAGCATGTGCACGACCCTCTTGTCATGCCACCGTATTGCCAGCATCTTCTCAGACTTGCGTAGGTGCACGTCTCCTTGCTGCGAGGTTCCTGGCTCTGGGAATTTCGGGAAGTGGGCACGATTACTTTTGACAGTGCCGCAGGAGCCAATGCCGTGCTCAGAAAGGTATTTGGCAAGTTTCGGTGCTGTATAGTAGTTGTCTGTATACAGCACATGATTCCCACCAAAATACTTTTCTAGGAGCACTTTCACTACACAGCCTGAGAAGTCAAGGGGGTATGTTTTATCCAGATTGACAGTGCTGGCTGAATAAATGACGAAGTCAAGGATGTACCCTGTCTTACAGTCCCACAGTACAAAGAACTTAATTCCAAAGCGATGGTGTTTGCTTGGAATGTACTGAACAAACCGAAGACGTCCTCTGAACAAAACCAAGGTTTCATCAATGACAACCTTCTGAAAGGGGTGGAAGAATGACAAACTTATCCTTCATTCTACTCAGAATTTCCCGGATCTTCCAGAGTGGGTCGGTTTGGGAAGGTACATCGTTGTCGGCAAAGTGCAGGTTTCCCATGATGTTCCGGAAGCGATCTCTGGCCATGTACTTATTGAAGGTGGGTGAGGGTAGTAAGAGGTCCATGGACCAGTATTCTTCCAACTCATGCTTCTTGGAGTGTGGCATGAGAAGCATGAGGGCAAAGAACACATACAGCTCCTGCACTCCCAGCATGGACAACTGTTGCATCTTGGCTGCACCTGTACCACTTGCAGCACGTTGTGATTCATACCTGTTGGTCTCATCACATATGTGCTGCATGACTTCATCATCTAGGAAGGCCAAAAGGTAGTCCACACACTCAGCATTTTCGTCAATAGTGAAGGCAGGCTGAACTCCTGAGGAGCTCTCATCAAATACTAAATTTTCAGGCACAAAATCTGACCCTTCCGTCCACGCGAAGGCGTCCAGGATTCCCTGTCGTGGCAGTGTAGGGCGGGTGGTGGTGGTGGTGGTGGAGGTTGGCTGTGAGGCAGATTTATCTCCTTCAAGGTCACTCGCACTGACCCTGGGTTGCCGTACAGCACTAGCAGCCCTTACCCTACTAGCTACACTACTTTTCACTCTCCTTGATTTACCTCTTCCTCTACGGCCTGCCTTCACTGTTGATGCTGGTGGTGACTCCGACGACGAAGACTCCGGAGTTAACTCAGCCGACGATGATGAAGAAATGAGTGAAGTGGGGCTTGGGGAATGGGGAGGTGAATGCACTCATGACTCATGGCAGGCTGGGTCACGTGGGGGCATTGTTCTGGGGCTAACATGCCGCCTTTTCACTCCCTTCCCAAATTCCTTGCCTTTCTGCACTAAAGGCTCCTTTCCCTTGGAGCTAAAGACTACTTCCGACACTGAACCACCCATTGTAGCAGTTTCTAGCATGATAACCTCACCCGGCTCATCACACGATTCACCCGAATCGTCAAAATCACTGTCCATCATCACCATGGACAATTCTGCAAGTTCACGTGCCACTGCAGAGTCACTAAGGCCTTTCCTGTTTCCCTCACTACTTTTCTTAGGAGTTGAGGTCAAGGGGCCCTTTGCAATGGGCGCAGAAGCGGCAGGAATGGTGGGGCGCGAGTGCAACATGGTTTCACTACAGCGGAGGACAAGGAACTAAATGCCGCGGCTTATCTGAGAAGGGAAGGGTTGACAATAACACTTAGGCTGACTGCTGCTAACTTATATGCTAATTTTTTATAGATAGAAAATCTCGGCAATACATGAAGAAATAGGTAGTTCCAGGTGAATGTAAATGTCATTTAGGCTTCTCCCTTCCTTTCTGATATATATTTTTATTACAGACATCGATTAAAAGGCATAATTCAAAGGGGAAATTACCGTGGTAATGTGGCGAATGAATGCACATGAGGTGTTGTCAGGTGATAATTAGCCAATTCCTGGTATATAACACTATCACATACCTGATCTTTTTTTGGTATATATTATTTTGTATAAGTATAGGGCACAGGGCTTATTTCAATGGATGAAATCTGTGGAAAAATCCAGGGGAAATTTGCGTAGCGCAGCACGGCGTGGGAGGTGAGAGGACAGGGTAATGGAGGGCAGGAAGGGAGGGGAGTCACGAAGGGGGTAAAATCGCTAAAATGTCAACAATGGATGGGAGTACAGATGAGATTTGGAGTGCTGACTAGTGTTGGACATTGGCAGTACTGATAGATGATACAAGCCACCACTTGAAAGCCCGGGATAATTCAAAATAACACAGAATCACAAAAGTGACACCCCGCGGTATGATCCATTGTGGCCGAGCGTCACAAAAGTGACGCCCTGCGGTTAAGGGATTAAGCAATGTGTGACAATATTGGAAAGATTTATATAACACAGATGAAGACACTAAGATACAGTAAACAAATAGCTTTGGAAAAGGCGTTAGGGAGCGTCCTCACAAGACGAGTTCCAGAGAGGCGGAGGATATCTTCAGTGTTATGGTGTATATGTTTTTTTCAACTTTTTACATTTTTCAGATGATTTTACTCAGTTGAGTGATTTTTGGAACGGGGATGGGAAGGGTTGTGTGTAATATCCATTTACCATTTGCTATAACTTCCCTGAGCTGGATAAAATCGTCTGGAGCTAAGGGGTTAAGTGGCTGAGGTTTGAAAGAGAGAGAGGGAGAGAGAGAGAAAGAGAGAGGAAAAGAGAAAAACTGAAAGGAGAAGAGGGGAGAAAATAGAGAACAAAGAAAGAATGAAGATAAACGAGAAAGAAGAATGGGGAGAGAGAGAGAGAGAGAGAGAGAGAGAGAGGAAAAAGAGAAAAACTGATAAGAGGGGAGAAAATAGAGAGAACAAAGAATGAAAATAAAAGAGAAAGAAAAGAAGAATGCAGAGAGAGCGAGAGAGAGAGAGAGAGAGAGAGAGAGAGAGAGAGAAAGGGGTGGGGCAATAGGTGAGAAAATGAGAAAATGATGGACATTAGAAGGGAAACAAAAGAGGAAGAGGGGAACAGGAAAATGACTATGATGAAGAAAAGATACTTAAAAAGGGATGGAGAGAGAGAAAGCTAAGAAGATGGAAATGCGTGACTAAGAAAAGAAAAAATCTAGCATTCTTTCTCACCTGACCAGCGACAAAAATGCACAAGATATTCTACCCTGGACTGACTCACTCCTGGTAGACCCCCAACACACACTTATAGGTTAATGATGATGATGATGATGTATGTAGTTAATAAACGAAGCTTGTGTTATGGTGTTTGTCATCACATTGTCTTGCATACACACATGCACTTACGATCAAAATCCTGTCGTAAGTTGGGCTCTGATATGCAGGAAGGACAAGGAGGCTTCATAAATACATCTGAGTTACGACACGAAAATTACAGCAGGTTATGACTGTTTTCTGCAGGATGGTCAGGGAAGGGAGTGCAAAAATCATCCCTTGTGTAGTTCATCCTGTAAAAACCTTAGTTACGACGGGGAATGGATCGTACGTATACCATCCTTTTCGTAAGATTTATCGCCGCTAAGATACAACTAGATCCCGGCTGAGTAAAATCGAGTGTGTTTGGCTGCAGTAAAACGCTAGATATGGAAGGGTAAGGGAGACTGCTTTTGCCTCCTTTACTACACAGTTTCTGAATCTAAATAAAGTCATCTCGAGGTAGGGAGAATTTTATTATTATTATTATTATTATTATTATTACTGGTGTTGCTATTATTGTTTATTTTGTTACTTTTGTTATCTATAACAAAGATGTTATTATTTTGCTGTTACCGTTGTACTGTCACATCTGCGATCCAAACTTTTACGTGGTCAGAAGGGACAGAAATCAAGTCACTATTGATGACCACTGCAGGCTGCAACGGTAGAGAACTCAGATTGACGGAGACTGTCTCCCACTAGCGGCCTCTTCAGTTGTGCTTATTACTTTTCAAGTGGCAAAGATAAGAATGGTAGCATGCCAAAATGATGAGGCCAGTCTCCAACTAGGCCAACCCAAGCCCAACCTTCGCAAATTCCCAAAATGCTTCTAAGTTTTCACATTAACAACTACTATGAAAGCTCTATACCACCAGTTCTCAAGGGTTATACAAACAATAAAGTACGAGTGGGAGGAATGTGTATTAACAAGATCAAAACGTAGAAATCTTCCGCAGCTACTTGCTTTACAGATTAAACCTGAATCAGTTGGCACGTTGTTAGAAAAAATATATATATATGGTCCTAATATCAAATCCACAAAACTTAGCTCCTTTGTCCCAGTCCAATATGTTTCTTCATAATCGTCCCTCTGAGCACAAAGTTCACTGGTCCCGTCCTCTGCCACTCCCGACCTTGACTTCCACACTGGAACCTTGACTCACGCACTGGGACCTGGACACACTCACTGGGACCTCGACCTCCACACTTCAACTTTGACTCACTCACTGGTACTTCGACCTCCACACTTGGACCCGCTAGAAGTTAATATGTATAATGAATAACTATTCTCCCCAAAGCAAGTAATCCCTTCACATGATCAGGAAAGTCTCATAATAAGGAAACATGAGTTACAACACTCGGCATTTCAAGTAACAACAAAATAACATATGGCACTAGACACATAGGTCTGCTCAAAATAATACTTATTGTAGGGATAACATAGAAGAAAAAGTACTATAACAAATACAGTAAGCATGAATAACTATTAACATCTAACCATGAAAATCATCACTGCATCGATATCATTGTGCCTCACAAAGTACCTACGTGAACATTGACTCACAGCACAGCCATAATAACTACTAAATTGCAAAGTCATTCCAATACATTAATAAATAATTCACAGTTCCCGGGCACCTGATATTTGGCCCACAAAAATCACACATTTATCTGAGGCTCAGACAGAACTCTGTAGCTAGTATTCTCGTATTCCAGTTACACACTAAATAATAAAATAAAGTACAATACACAAAAATATGGGAAATACCTCTCTATTCAGCTCTCAGAATACAGAGTGGAGCGGGAAACTCGGGACTCGCTCTTCCAATGGCTAATGGCGTCACCATTACACACTTCCTGAGGAACGACAACACTTGATTCTACCAGAGTCTGTTTCTTTATTTCGTCACTATTATCACTCATGGGATATCACTGTTCGCGCTTCAACATATCAGGCATAATATCAAATTACTTACAGAATTCTTTCGGGGGAGGGGGGGGGGGGGAGGATGACGACAGTACCGACCATCTGACACCTATCACGGCCGGTGAGCGAGTGAAACACGTCAAAACTGCGTGACGCAAAGGGTGGGGGGGGGGAGGGGATGACGGCGTACGCAATATAAGATTTTTATTATTACAGACTCGTGATAGACTCGGTGTGATGTCTTTCCCCTTACAATCGATTACCCGAAAAAAATGACATTCTCTAGTTACAATAATTACTCACAAACACCTCTCTCTTTATACCCTTACATCGAAAAACAATAAAAATCATCGTGCCTTACATCACATTGCGCACGCGTACATTATGCTGGATTACGTGACCAAAGGCAAATGTTCCCATCCACTCAAGAATTTATTGTAAAGAGACTTAATACTAGTAAATTACAGTTGGAAAAAAATGACTTAGCAATTAGGTAACTTAATCTATGTTCTGGTCACGTCCGCATGGTAACAACTATGCCCCGGCCACACTCTCTCACTAATCCGAACTTTTGGTCATATAAAATGAATTAAATATAACTCGTTATCACTTCCGGGCACTACACCGTTGTTATTAATGTTTTTGTTATTATTGTTGCTATTATTATTATTATTATTATTATTATTATTATTCCCTTTTTTGTTATAATTACTGGTAGTATTAGTGTTGTTAGTTGTTGTTGTTTTTGTTGTTATTTTTGACTGATGTTTATCTTACACGTCAACCAAATGGACTGCGGGTTGAGACTCCCCTTCTCCTGCAGTTTACTCTCCTCCTTTCGGGGAACAGGGAGGCAGCTGGTGTTTGCATAGCCAGGCAGTGGAGCAGCCTGGTGATGTCAGTGCTACCACGTGAAGGCGTCCTTCTACACAAGGGGATTAATGATAAAATACACAGTTAATTCATTCATAATTGTACCCTTCACACACACATACACACAGACACACAGGCTATCAACGATGTAATATATTCATGTCATCAACACCCACATGTATAGCCTTTAATGAATAATTTTACATAAATTAGTTACGAATAATCATGGAAAAATGGGAGAGAGAGAGAGAGAGAGAGAGAGAGAGAGAGGTGGAAGTGTGAGTTAATGCGTGATCACACTAAGAAAACCTAACCTAACTAACATACTAACCTAACCTGATACTAAAACGAACGTAACTTAACCTAATAGATTAATCTACGTAACACACTAACCTAACCTGATACTAAAACGAATGTAACTTAACCTAATAGATTAATCTACGTAACACACTAACCTAACCTGATACGAAGAGAACGAACGTAACTTAACCTAATACATTTATCTTTTTTTATACATATATATAAATAACAGAACGAAGGAAGAAAAAACAAATGAGTAAAAAAAAAAACAATCCATACACCAGATTACTGGCATCCCCCGTTCATAAAATATCTGTAACACTTAGACTTGAACAGCTGTGGGTTGAAATTTGGAGGGAAACAACTCTGGAGAAGCGAGTTCCAGAGAGATGCAGTTCGGGGAATGAAAGAATTCTGATAGGCAGAAGTTCTGCAATATGGCTGAGTGACATTCCAGTCATGAGCTCTACCAGATGCCCGTGTAGCACGAGGGAAGGCATGGAGAGGTGGCACCATGGACGCAACTTCGTCTGAGCATTTGCCAAAAAAATATCTGTAAAATAATGCAAGGGAGGCAACATTCCTTCTTACTTGCAGGGGAGGTAGTTTATATGTAATGGCAGGGTTGTTAATTATTCTAACAGCTTTGTTCTGAATTTTGACTAGTTGTCTTAATGCAACGTCTCCACAACCATTCCACAAGGGTGAGCAATATTCAAATTGAGAGCGCACATGACTCTTATAAATTATAGCTAACTGCTCATCGGCGAAGAAGTTACGGACTCTGTGCAATAATCCAAGTTCCTTTGAGGCTGTGTTAGCAAGTGATCTAACATGAGAGGTCCAGCTGAGGACACTGTTAAGTGAGGTGCCAAGAATTTCAATACTTTTGGAGATGGGAATATTAGTAGCGCTGAAGGTAATGTACGAATCTGGCAATATATGTCTATTAGCAAACTGTATATATTTAGTTTTACTAGCATTAAAAGAGACAAGGTTGTTTTGTCCTTATTTACTGATCGTAGATAGATCCTGATTTATGGAGATGGCTGTACTAAGTTGAAAGGTAGAGATATTAGACTTTGTAAATGGGTGTCTGAGTGTGAATGAATTATGTAGTGTTGAGTCATCTGCAAATGAGTGAATGGGATTGTGGGTGACAGATAAGAGATCATTAAAATGAACCAGAAATAGGGTTGGCACCAGAACTGATCCCTGCGGCACGCATGCGTTAATTGAGTAACACACTAACCTAATCTGATACTAAGAGAACGAACGTAACTTGACCTAATAGATTAATCTACGTAACACACTAACCTAACCTGGAAGCGAAGCTTCGACCCTGTTGGAAGGACACAACAGTTAGAGCAGTGGAAATGATTTATTTGAGAGGAGCATGTAGAGGTACCATTGGCATATGGGCCTGATGGAGTCCCTCCTGTTGTTCTCAAGAACTGTGCTTCTGTGCTTACTTCCTGCCTGGGCAAACTCTTTCGCCTTTGTCTGTCAACTTGTACCTTTCCTTCTTGCTGGAAGTTTGCTCTCATTCAGCCAGTCCCAAAGAAGGGTGACCATTCCCAACCCTATAACTATCGTCCAATTGCTTTAACATCCTGTATCTCAAAAGTTTTCGAGTCAATTCTTAATAGAAATATTTTAAAGCATCTTTCCTATCACAACCTTCTTTCTGATCGTCAGTATGGGTTCCGTCAGGGACGCTCCACAGGCGATCTTCTCACCTACCTTTCAGACTCCTGGTCATCCTCCTTTCGGGACTTTGGCTAAAGCTTTGCCATTGCACTTGACGTCTCAAAGGCTTTCGATCGAGTCTGGCATAAATCTTTAATTTCCAAACTGCCCTCTTACGGTTTCTATCCTTCTATCTGTGCCTTCATCTCTAGCTTCCTTTCTGGTCATTCTATAGCCGCTGTTGTACACGGCTATCGTTCTTCTCCTAGATCTATTAACAGTGGTGTTCCTCAGGGCTCTGTCCTATCACCAACTCTCTTCCTTCTATTCATCAATGACCTTCTAAGCTGTACATCTAACCCTATCCACTCATACGCTGATGACTCCACCCTTCACCTTTCCATTCGGTTCCCACAACGTCCATCTCACCAGTTATTTCAACAGGCAAGGGATGAGGCTATGGCACACCTAATGTCTGACTTGGCTCGTATCTCTGACTGGGGTAAAAATAATCTGGTTGTTTTTAATGCATCAAAGACTTAGTTTTTGCACCTATCAACCCGACAAAATCTTTCACAGGTATACCCACTTATGTTTAATAATACTCAACTTAATCCTGCATCATCACTGAACATGTTTGGGGTTTCATTTGCTCGGGACTTGTCTTGCAAAGATCATATTACATCTCTTGTAAAATCTGCTTCCAAGCGATTGGGTGTGCTAAGCCGACTCCCTTCCTTCTTTACCCCTGCACAATTGTTGACTATACAGGGGTTTTATCCGCCCCTGTGTGGAGTACAACTCTCATGTATGGGGAGGCTCCCAACACACAGCTCTTCTCAATAGGGTGGAGTCAAAGGCTTTTCGTCTCACTAACTCTCCCCCTCTTACTGACTCCCTTGAACCTCTGTCTCTTCGCCGCAGTGTTGCATCTTTATCTCTTTTCTATCGCTACTTCAATGATCACTGTTCCTCTGAACTGTCTGCATGCATTCATACACTTCTACGACGGGCGCGTAGCACCAGTCTAGCAGCAAACTCTCACACCTTTTCTGTCCAACTCTCTAATGCAAGAGTCAACCGTTACTCCTAGTCCTTCATTTATGCAACAGGTCAGCTCTGGAACTGTCTCCCTCTGTCTGTATTTCCTGCTTCCTATGATCTCTAGTCTTTCAAACGCAGTGTGTCCAGGCATCTCGAAATGAATGGATCTTGAATTTGGCTCTCTCTTGTATTTTGTTTTTCTCTTGGAGGGAACAGTATTGTGGGTTCATTGCATTTGGTTCCTTCTTCCTCACATAATATATACATATATATATATATATATATATATATATATATATATATATATATATATATATATATATATATATACTGTTCAACACACTGCAGACACAGCCTGTACACTGCAACAGGACTACCTCAACACACTGCAGACACAGCCTGTACACTGCAACAGGACTACCTCAACACACTGCAGACACAGCCTGTACACTGCAACAGGACTACCTCAACACACTGCAGACACAGCCTGAACACTGCAGCAGGACTACATCAACACACTGCAGACACAGCCTGTACACTGCAACAGGAGTACCTCAACACACTGCAGACACAGCCTGTACACTGCAACAGGACTACCTCAACACACTGCAGACTTGGGTTAAGGACAACAGGTTGAAAGTCACCCCAGCCAAATCCACCGGCACACTCGCCACCAGCTCTAAGCATGAACACAGGTACTCCCCCCAACATCACATTATTTATCAATGTACGTGTGCCACACACCGTACACTAACATTCTTAGAGAGACATAACATCGGACTCACCTTCAAGGACCATGTACAAGGCAAGAGGCGGTGCACCCCTAGATTCGATGCACACAGGCCAACTACAGGGCCAGACTTATGGGCCACAAAAAGAAACATTCTCCATACTCTAAAAAACAATGTTTATATCAGTGATGATCAATACTCCTCCCCCCCCCCTCCCCAGCATAGGCTTCCATCCTATCTAACACCCATAACACCTATGCAAATCGTACAGAACAACGCTCTATGCATCACCACTGACTGCACCATATGCACTTCCTTATGTCACTTGCCGTCTGATATTAAAGCCTTCCAACTGAGAGACTACCTTCATATAAGGAGCACACAATTCTATGCATTAGCCTGTTCTAGTACACAACACCTCTGCTGTTATATGACACACACAACACACCTAGGCACATAAAACAATCACCATACAAACATTATCAAACCTTCTATAACAATATCCCACCTCCAGATATTCTAACACCTGCAATGAAAAAACACCTACATACTCAATTCATAATAATATACCACCTCGATCACAACACCATACTACCAGCCCCCCTTCCCCACAGTGTCTCTCTTTCTTCCTGTGAAAACAAACCCAAGTTACGACAAAGAATCGATCGTAAGTATGGTCGAGAATTTCACCCCTGGCTCGGAATCGTATCCCGGCTTGGACGGTGATTAATTTATTAAGTTTTTTTCGGCCTTTCCAATGGTGAAAATGGCTGACTCAGTAGCAGAAAAAGACAAGGCCGCGGCTCTTCATTTTCTCCTTTGCACTTCTTCGTGACTAGCACCAAATCCGAGCGATAATCTCTTCTTGCTGTTCAATATTCGAGATGGAGAGATTGCAGTTTTAGGCCAAGTTAGAGTAAATAGCGGTTATATGGCTCCACTCTCAAAGGCAGTGGAAGGCCTCTACATGTGTTCAATAGCACTTTCTCGAGGTTAGCGTTGAATTCGATCAGTAAACCCTTCGTCGATCACTGTTTATATGAATCCAGAGACCTTAATCCCGTAAGGGGTGGCCACAAACAAATCGCCCCCACGTCTCCCTGTCCCCTGCCATTTCGCTGCCCTCCTTACCAACTCACGCCCCCTCTCTTATATACCTCTCTACTCCATCCTTTCACCTTATCCATGGTCTCCCCCTACCTCTTCCCTCTCTCCACTTATATACACTCTCCTTGTCAGTGTCTCGCGCTCCTTTCTCTCCACATGGCCAAACCATCTCAGTGTATTTCTCCTAACGCTTTCTATCACATCCTCATCCACACCACAGCACTCCCTCACTTTCTCATTTGTCAGTCAGTCTCTCCATGTACCACTGGCCACATATGAACCTGGTACACGCCCAGTGGCTGGCTGGAGGTTCCTGGCAACTCCGACGTAGTAAACTGTAGATTCCTATGAATGAATTTCAGCATTTGTAACGATGATTGAGACTGGTTGATCTGATTTCGGTTGTATTCATCAGGTGAACATAGATTTATCATAACTGAAAAACTATGCACACTCCTGTCAAGTAATAACGTAGTATTAGCGATCTTAACGAGAATTATATACTGTAGGTGTGACTGAACGTATTAAGAAAATCATGAAAGTCAGTTTTTACTACTGTCGGGCTTACCACAGGTAGTGAAGACATGCATCAGTGAAACATCGGGTCAGTTTGATGCAAGAGGGTTAAACGAACGACTGACCTTTCGCACATTTCATGCCTAACTATATTGCAACTTTTAAATGCGGAGCCTTTGTGATTTAGTTTTATTTATTCAAAATAATGTCATATCAGTTATTCATCCTTCTCCGGCATTTGTCCACCCGCACAGGCATTAAGCCGGTATGGCAGGGTGACCAGCTGTTCCAGTATGGTTCAAAAAGACATAAAACACTTGATCACTTACAATGGATATCAGTATTAATTGAGACCCACTAATCCCTCCTTAATCAGAATGATAATAGTTACGATGGGGAGTTTCAAAGCGCTTCAGAACGAATGGATGGTATATCGCCATGCAATTTTATAATCTTTACATGTTTGCCTGTTTACGTGTCAAAAAGAATAATGTGAGGAATATAGAAATATCTGTGATACAACTAATGGTTGTGAAAGCTAAGAAAACGTTAGAAATACTGGCATGTGTTCGACTACATATATGATAGTAAATATAACAGACGTGATTGTTTCTCTTCTCAGAACCTTGCACCATTCCCAATCTCTTCCAGTAATTACCGTGGATACCGTTCATATAACCTATAAATACTCATCATAATTAGCACATTACACATGTTTATAGTATTAGATATTCGGCATTTCATAATTACCACTAGCCTGTGTTACTCCAGTGCAGAACTCAGACATCTCAACTGTTTTCGCTCTCATCTGTTGTTGTTAACGTGTCCCAACCCTTCCTAACAGGCGAAGTGAAATATTTCTTCCCTTCATCGGCTTCTCTGCCTGCCTCGGCCTGACACTCCATGTCTTGGGTGTAGTGGCACTCTTACGATATGTAGATTCATTTATTATCTGATATGCGAAATGTGTTCTGCACATTTCCACTTTAATTTTGTAACTTGTGAAAAGTTTGTGTCTGTGGTCCCTGTCCTTATATAAATATAACAATACTTACATGGTTAGAACGGTGGCTATCATTTTACAAGGAGTTAAAATGTCGATCCTACCATTCCTACCCTACTCATCATTCCATACGTATGACGAACAGGATAGCATCATATATATATATATATATATATATATATATATATATATATATATATATATATATATATATATATATATATATATATATATATATATACATAGTATATTCGTTCTCTCTAACTGCATATTTCAGTCACGAACACTGAAGCCTTGTATAACTAACATCTACATTGGAGTATAATGTGCTGTTTCTGTCTTATTACAGCATTTGTTACACTGCACACCACTCTAATCTGTCCTACACTGCCACATGCCACTTTGGCGTTGTCTGCCAGCCCTCCTTCCTCCCATCCTCCTTGCTCTCACCTCACGCCACATCAGCCGTCCCAACACCAAACTCACAAGGCTGTTCGGCCAGACTGCCTAGGGAACAACTACTACCCAAACTCACACTACCCATCACTACCGTAAGCCGAACGTTTCCAATGCGTCTCGTACCGATACATTTGAGGATGAGATGCATTAAAAATTGTTGCTTATTTGGATGTTCCTAAATTTTTTTGCATCAGTGTTTCTGTGGCAAGGTCGTGGACACAGTTGCAAACAGTAATATAATGCGACCGCGTGTTTCTTGACGTCACCAACAATGCTTGCATTTATAAATAACCGAAAGTTTTATTTAGAATACTGAGTAAATGTATTGGGGACGCCAGTGGAGTGTGTTAGACTGATACGTTTCAGCAGTGGTGTAAAGCAGTGTTGTTGCTGATTGTTAGAGGTTTACGGTATATGGTATATAACTGGAATGAATTAAATAATGTAAGAAGAATATTAGTATTATTTAAAGACTGATTTTATAACAATCTGATATTTGTTCTGCCACAAATGAGTTTGTTAATAAACATAAATGAACAAATATTACTTCAGGTTTTGAAACTCATGATACTTTGGGGTCTAAATACACAGAGACTGTATACTCAAACACACTGGTCACATCTGTATATTGTAATCAACAAGTATTCTTTAACAATAGAGAAATTATAATTCTAGGTAAACAATACACATTTCCATTTGTAGTTGCTCCAGCCATCACCATTATCGATCACACCTTGCAATCTACGCTGCATTGATGTTACATTATTATATGTAAACTGTTTTCTCCTGAGTATCTCCCACACAGTGGTGTAAACATGTTGCATCAATTGCTGCGTTGTCCTTTCCAGTTCAGACTCCCATGAACTTACCATGTTGGCCCAGATGTCCTCTGCTGGATTCATGTCGCACCCACGACTAGGCCAGTCCACTAATTCTAGGTGTGGTTGCTCTTGGAACCATGTCTGCACGATGAGAACCGTATGGATTGGGCATTTGTCTTGGACAAAGAGTATATGGCCAGGGAATGGGAAGTCACGATCTCGTAGTGAGGGAAGGAATACCTCCTCAAGTATCTCCACATACTTGGCTGTGGTATAACGTCCCTCTATTTGGACGACATCTCCCACTCCATGGAGGCACATCCACCCCCAAACATCGCATGTAACATGTCTGCTTCGCGCTTCTTCGTAAATATTCCGTGGTTGATATCTGAAAATAAAAATGCATGTCTTAACAAAAAGGAATATATTTCTTTATGTGTGAATCTCTGTCAGTTATAGTTGGTGGGTAAATGTTCAAGTTACCCCCTGGGGGTAGGGGGGTTTTCAAGAATACTCCCCCAGTATCCCTGCTTGTCGTAAAAGGCGACTAAAAGGGTTGGCGGAGGGTTAGTGCCCCTCCCCGGAAAACAACTAACTAAAAAAAACAAACAAGAAGCCTCGGACAAGGACTGACCAAACGATGACGACCCAGGACCGGACAAAGGACTTGGTAATGAGTACATGGAATGTAAGAGGAGCGAATGATGAGGTGAAAGAGAGAGAGATTGTCCAGGTGCTTGAGGGTGCGAAAGTGGATGTATGTGGAATAACTGAAACAAAATGGAGAGGAGAAAGTGTGAGAGAATGGGAGTATGGATGGGGTATATGTGCAGGAGTAGGTGAGAATGAGAGGGCAAAGGAGGGAGTATGTATAGTTGTGAGTAAAAGATGGAAGAAGAGCATAAGACAGTATGGATCAGTTGGGTCAAGGATTGTGTGGGTAAAGTTGAAAGTTGGAATACAAATGTGGGCGATTGTGTGTGTGTATGCGCCAACGCAAGATCGTGCTAGAAGAGTGAGAGAAGAGTTCTGGACAAATGTGGAAGTGTGCATGGAAAAGTTTGGAAGGAATGAGAGAGTGTTTTTGATTGGTGATATGAATGGTAAAGTTGGTAATGTGAAGGTGGATGGAATAGTTGGTGAGTGGGGTGTGCCTGCTGAGATAGATGAGAATGGGAGTGCGTTAGTGGACATTTGTGCTGGGAGGGGGTTGGTGATAGCCAATACCCTCTTCAGGCATAAAATGATCCACAGGTATACATGGCGAGTGATGAGAAGGGTGGGTGGTGAACTGAATGAAAGGAAGGCAATGATTATGTGTGTGTGGATGAAAGGATGCGAAGATGTGTAAAGGATGCAAGAGTGTATAGAGGTTGGGGGAGTGGACTTTCTGACCACTACTTGGTGGTGGCCAGAATTAGGATGCAAGTAAGATGGAGGAATAGAAGAAGGGAAAGACGAGAGGAAGGAGTAGTTGCAAGGAGAGTGGAGAGGTTACAAGAGGATGAGAAAAAAGCAGAGTATAAGAGAGAAGTGGAGGAACGATTGGGCAAATATGAATTGGAGCAGATGGGAGATGTGGAAGGTGTGTGTAAGATATTTACAGATGAAATATGTGCAGCATGTGATGTGGTGTGTGGAAGGAAGAGAAGACGGAGGGGGGGGGGTGCAAGGAGCAGCGTGGTGGACTGAAGAGGTGAAACAGGCTGTGGCACAAAAGAAGAAAGCATACAATGAATGGATGAGAAATAGGGGCATGGAAGAAGATGAAAGGCGGAAGAGAGTTATATGTGGAAAGAAAGAGAGAGGTGAAAAGATTAGTAAGAGAGAGTAAGAAGAGAGTGGATGAGGAATTTGGAAGGAATTTGAGTGTAAAGTGGAGGGACTGTAAGAAAATGTTCTGGAGACAAGTGAAAAGAGTAAGACAGGGTGGAAGTGAAGTTAGCAGGGGAGTGAAAGATAAAAATGGTAGATTACTAGTGGAGAAGGGAGAAAAAGTGAGCAGATGGAGAGAACACTTTAAGGAATTGTTGAACGTAGAGGATGGAAGTAATGCGAGTATAAGTGGCTGCGGAATGGCTGGGAGAAGGAGGGAGGTGAGAAGACAGGAAGAAATCAGTAGGATAGAAGCTGTGGAAGCAATGAAGAAAGTTAAATCTGGGGAAGCTCCAGGAATTGATGGAGTGTGTGGTGAAATGCTGAAGCATGGGGGAGAGATAGTATTAGAATGGATGTGGAAGATGTGCAGATGAGCGTGGGAGGAAGGTAGAGTCCTGGAGGATTGGAAGTCAGGTATAATTATTCCCTTGTACAAAGGAAAAGGGGAAAAAGAAGTGTGTGGTAATGATAGGGGGATTTGTCTTCTTAGTATAATAGGAAAAGTGTATGGTAGGATACTTATTGACAGAGTTAGAGAAAGAACAGAGAAATTAGTTGGAGAAGAACAGGGAGGCTTTAGGAAGGGAAGAGGTTGTATAGATCAGATATTCATTCTTAGATCTTTAGTGGAAAAGTTTCTAGAGAAGGGAAAGAAGTTGTATGCGGCTTTCATGGATTTGGAGAAAGCATATGACAGGGTGGATAGACAAGGATTGTGGAAACTGTTAAGAATATATGGAGTAGATGGGAAGTTGTTGAATGCTGTGAAGAGTATGTACGATGGTGCGAAGGCTGCAGTGCGTGTGGATGGTGAACTAAGTGAATTTTTCTCTTTGAAAGTTGGGTTGAAACAGGGATGTGTCATGTCTCCATGGTTGTTCAATCTGTACATGGATGGAGTAATAAAAGAGGTACAAGGTAGGGTAGTGGATGTTGGAGTGGCCCTGGTGAGAGAGGATAGTGTTTGGAAACTCCCTGTACTGTTGTTTGCAGATGATACTGTGTTGTTGAGTGAAGACGAAGGGGAGCTGCAAGGCTTGGTGGATGAGTTTGGGAGAGTGTGTAAGAAGCGGAATTTGAAGGTGAATGTAGGGAAGAGTAAAGTGATGGTCTTTGAGAGAGGTGAAGTCAGTGAATGTACAGCGAGGTTGGATGGTGAGGAATTGGAAAATGTGAGTACGTTTAAGTACTTGGGTAGTGTGATGAGTAAGGATGGAGGTTTGGAAGGTGAAGTGCTTGAAAGGGTACAGCAGGGAAGAAAGGTTGCTGGTTCTTTGAAAGCAGTGATAAGAAACAGGGAAGTGAGCATGGAAGTGAAAAAGTTACTACATGACAGTATTGTGATACCAACTCTAACGTACGGAAGTGAAGCTTGAACGTTGTTGGAAGGACACAAGTCAAGAGTGAGAGCAGTGGAAATGAGTTATTTAAAAGGAGCCTGTGGAGTCACATGGAGAGATAGGCTGACGAATGAGGATATAAAGGAGCGTTGTGGTGTTGATGTGGATGCTATAGGGAGCGTTATGAGGAACACACTGAGGTGGTTTGGCCATGTGGAGAGGATGGAGGGTGAAAGACTGACGAAGAGAGTGTATGTGAGTGAGGTGGAGGGGGGAAGAGGGAGGGGGAGGCCGAGGATGAGATGGAGGGATGGGGTGGAGAGGTATATGAGAGAGGGGGGTGTGAGTTGGGAGCAAGGCAGTGAAATGGCGGGGGACAGGGCGACTTGGAGGCGATTTGTTTGTGGCCACCCCAAACGGGATTGAGGCGTCTGGCAATAGATAGATAGATAGATAGTTTGCGTTGGGGGACGGCGTCAAAGGCTTTACTAATATTTGTTGTTGTGAGTAGTGTGCGCTGTGCGGGTAAAATGATAAAGTGTAACGTGCAAACTTAGTAGCTAAAGAAGACGTGTTACTAGTGTTGTTGGCCAGCTTGTAATATTGTACATACGACGTACAACACAACGAATTATTACAAAAATAAATAAAACTGCTATTTTAAAGAATAAAAGTATTGAAGTCCAAATTTAAAACAATTAGAGTAAGTCCTGTATTCCATTCCATCGAAAGCTCGAACATCGTTCGTTCGAAGATTTCCTGCACATATAGTGCAGGCCGGGCCATACATTAGCCCGGTCAGTGGGGTATGGGCTGATTAAAAAAATAGTAAGTGGGGAGGACAGGACCTGGGAATTGCCCAGCACACACGTCCTGCCTCCTGACTGGCTTTGTGGTGTATGTGAGCTCGAACACCAGACAAGGCATATATATTTCACGAATAATTAGAAAATCTACTTTATTCTGGAAGTGTATGCAAATTTTTAAACAGGGAATAAAAGTTTTTTATGAATCTTGCATTCCCCTGACGTAGAAATATTTAATACATTATGAAAGACCGGAGTACATGACACTTGTACAGTATATATTGTGCTACTTTTTGTTATTACATTAAAAGATGCTGTACTGCTGAGCTGTGATGGCGAGTTTTTGGACTGGATTAGGAGTGATTTTGAGAATATTGCGGCATCTCTTACCTAGCGATTTATCTTTCACACTGCACCTCATCATCCTTTTGTTATTGATGCAACTATATCAGCACTAAAGGTCTATAAATAACATACAAGAGACTTAAATGTATTCTGCCAAATAAATCGCTAAGAAAGACGTGCAAGGGAGCCTGCTATGGAACCACAAAATAATAGATATATTAGTAAAGTGGTTAATGAAGGCTATATCTAACCCTTCCTGTTAAAAAAGTCTCATTTAATATAATCGTCTGGAGACGGACAAAATTATATATAAAGTACGTCACTGCATATATGAATTTTTTAAAAGAAAAATTGGGTTACGTGTTTATAACAAAAAAAAAAAAACAAATATTTTAAGGGTTAACTAAGCTAACGATGGACTTTTTTTTTTTTTTCTTAGTGGCACGGTCGTGTTACCGTTGGTGTTGTGTGGTATGTTTTTAGTCCGACCTCTCGTCCTAAAAACGCCCGCGACCGAGCGGGGTCCTCTTTCCGGACCGGAGTTAAAGCACCAACAAAGGAACAGGGCATAAAACCTCGGCAGTACATCTTAACACATCTATTGCACTTATTCAATAAACCTTACAATATAGGAACAGAGAGACACTGGATATGGTATGAACAGGAAGACAGAGCGGGATTACTAACACACACTGTACACACAGGAATGTCAAGGGCAGAATTCATACATATGTTATAAGTTAACAATCACTAGAGGACGGCAACGGTATTATGAATAGTGAATAATTATCATTTGGTTTTCTAGACAAGATGCACAGTATATAGTTGGAATAACTGGCCTAGTTGGCTTATATTTGCATATATCTGTTCTAGCACGCGTCATGTCCTCAGGGATTGTCATTTTATCGCGGCGACAGCATTGCACAGGAGTTTGATCTTCTCTCCACTGAATTAGTTTCTATACATTCAATCACTTTATATATATATATATATTCTCTGGCTCTGATTCACTGTCTTGAGGTTCGTCACTATAGTATGTCACTTCACATTAATTTCCGCACTGTTTTACTGCCACTGTCTCTGAGGTTTGCACTTATATTTTACGGGCGAGATGCGTTGAGATCGCCACGAGCACCCGGTACCTGGGTTAGCAGAGGTGGCGTCCGGGCGTGGGAGGGGGTCCTCCAGGGGAACCCTCCTGCAGGAGACGGGATTGTCTGCAGGGGTCATCTCCTGGACTTCCTTCGTCCAGGGGGTGCAGGGAGGCCCTTCACTCTGGGGGCCCCGACCTGGTGAGAGGCCCTCGTGTAGGAGCCTCGTCAGTGGGGTGCAGGGAGGCCTGCCGGTCTGGGGGCCTCGACCTGGTAGGTGGTCCTTGGGGCTGGGGCCAAACAGTTCTAGGAGCCAGGCCTGCCGCCTCTTGCACGTGGCGGAGGGCCGTGGGGGAGTGGGGCCCAGACAGCCCTGCTCAGGGGCTTGCTGACCAGCACTGGAGGTCCGGGTGCTGTGGTCACTTATAGGGCAAGGCACCGTCAGGAGGAAACTGGAGCACCTCTTCCTTGGGGCGTCCGTCAGGGGCCGGGGTCGTCCAGGGGTTGGCTGCAGGGCCGGTACAGGACCGCTCCACCACTCTAGGAACAGCAGCACCTCCGGAGAACCACACCTGGAGGGAGAGAGAGAAGGGCATTCCATGCAGCCGATAGGTAGGGGCCCAGCCACGCAAGGGACCTTCCCCTCCGGGAGAACCCTAGGAGTTGTAGATGAAGGGCATATGATGGCCGCTCCTTCCCCCACACGTACGATGGCCGTGTTGGCGGTTCCACAGCTCCTGAGGGCAGCAGCTGAAGGGCGTACAATGGCTGCTCCTTCCTCCACATGTACAATGGCTGTGTTGGCGGTGCTGCTCCCGAAGGGGTAAGAGACAGATGAGGGGTGTACGATGGCCCCTCCCTCCCCGGCAGGTACGATGGCCGTGGTCGCGGTTCTACTTCTCCTTCCTTTGCCTGTCGGTGTGCACTCAATAGCTACTCCACCGAGACCGTCTCCAGATAGGTCTGTAACCGAGGGGTGTACGATGGCCGCTCCTTCCCCCACACATACGATGGCTGTGTTGGTGGTGTTACAGGGGGAAAACAACTGAGGGGCGTACGATGGCCGCTCCCTCCCCGGTACATACAATGGCCATATCCGCGGTGTTGCTTGGGACTGTTTCTGGAGCAGTCCCACCCCGAACCTGGTGAAGGCTGCCCTGCTTGCAGGGTCGTTCCCTCTTCCTGCGTTGTCGCCGTTGGATTGGTTCTGCGGAAGAGGGACCTAAGGTGGGGGCGCCCCGGTTCCCTTCTTGCTCCGGCCCAGGCTTACCTTGCCTTGGCCTGTCATGGTGTCCTCCTGGGGTGGTGGTGGGGCTGCGAGTTGGGAGTGGGGTGGGGGGTGGTGGGGTGGTTGGTCCAGCGGCAGCGGCGGTACGTATTTTACCACCCTCCGTGGTCAAGAAGTCACGACCCCGTGCCTGGAGGTGGTAGGTGGTGGTGGTGGTGGTGGGTGTCTGGTGAACCGGTTGGATGTGCCGGAGGAGGTTTGTCCAGTGGTATGTGGCGATGTTTGGCTCCTGGTGGGGGTTGAGGGTGAGCCGGAGCGATGATGGCTGCGTTGTGTGGTGTAGGATGGGAGGAGTTGCTGGGTTCCCCGTAGTCTGACAGGTGGGTGGTTGTGTGGGCGCCATTGCATGCGGTCAATTCGCATCTTGGGAGGTGGTAGATGGGGCAGAGGTAGAGGCTGTATGCTGGTGAGGGAGGAGGGGATGGGTCTTTTATGCAGGAGGATATGGTGGGAGGAGCACTGTCCTTTGGGGAAGTGGGACTTGGGGAGTTTCCACCGTGCTTGATGGATGGGGAGTGTGATGAGGTGGTGTTGGGGGCATGGGTGGTATGTTTTGGGGAGTGTGAGGTAGCAGTTGAAGTGGGAGTGGGTGTAGGGGTGTATCTTGAGGGTGGGCATCCTGATCTGGTGGTAGTGGTGGTGAGGGTGGGTGTTGGTAGTGAAGGGGGGGAGGCACGTGGTGGCGTGGGCATTCTAATTTGGTCAGAGGCAGTTGTGGGTGGGGGTGCTGGGTGACGTGTGTAGTGAGAATGGTCGGTGGGCAGGGGGGGGGCCGGAGTGGGTGCGTGGGCAGTGTTGTTGGCAGGTAGAGTGTGTACACCTGGTGGGCTAGTGGGTGGGGTGGTGCGTGGAGGGGTGTGGGAGGGGTGTAGGGACGGCGGTGGTGGTGTGGTGGTTGTGGGTGTGTATTCTATCTGGCAATGGGGTGTAGGGTGGTTGGTGGGTGCCGCAGGTGGTGGTGGAGAGTTGCGTGGTGGAGATGGTGCTGTGGGCATGAGGGAATCATGAGAGGGTGGAGGCGGTGAGGGGTCAGAATCGGGGAGAGTTGGTGCTGGGTCGGGTGTCAGTGTATGGGGCGGTGGGTGAGGTGGAGGGGGGGATGAGAAGGAGTAGGTATATGAATCAAGGGGGTGATTCTTGGAAGATGCCGAGGCGGGTGGTGCGCGGCGGGAGGTGTGTGGCGCGCGGTTGAGTGTGGGTTCATTGTTGGAGGGGCAGAAGGGACGCATGTGTCTGTTATGGTATGTGCATTTTTGGCCATGGTGGCTGATAGTGGCTTGGTAGGGATTGGGGATGTGGGTGATAGTGAAGGGACCGTCAAATCGAGGGGAGGTTTTGCTGGGGATTGGCAGACATGCCCCAACAACAGAATCGCCTGTCTTGTAGGGGTTGGAGGGGAGTGTGTCGGGTTGTAGGTCCTGTTTGGCTTGTAGGTGGTGGAGGCGTTTTTTCAGGTGGTGTAGGGGGTCAGTGGTGGAGGGTTGGGTGGGTGGCTGGATGTGTTGATGGAGGAGTAAGAGGAGTGGGGCTTCCCCGAAAACTCGCTCGTGGGGTATTATGCTGTCGTCTCTAGGGCATGTGTTGAGGCCCCATTGTATGATTTTAATGTGGGCCGGCCAATCATCATTGCCTGTTTGCACAATTCTGGTTCTGACTTGGTTTAGGAGGGATCTATGGCTTCTCTCACAAATGCTATTTCCCTGCGGCCAGTATGGAGAGGAGTGGGAAATATGGTAGCCAAAGATTGTTGCAAGTTCCTCCCAGATTTTGCCCGTGAATTCGGGGGCGTTATCTGAATGTAAGGCTTGGGGAATCCCAAAGTAGGGAAAGACGTGGTGGACTAATGCGTCGGCGACTGTGATGGTGTTGTGGTGTTTAGCGAGGCAGGCGATGATGAACTTGGAATAAACATCAATGAAGGTGATGATGTATTTGTATCCCGCTTCGAGTGCGAGAGGGCCGACGACATCAACTGAGAGCAGTTGCCATGATTTTTGAGCCATGAGTTTCCCCAATGGTCCAGGCGTGCGTGTGATATCTTTCCCCAAGGCACAGGCTCGGCATGCTTGAATGATGTTTTTGGCAATGTTGGAGGGGTTTGGTGTCCAATATATGGCGCTGAAGATTTGCAGGAACTTTTTTGTGCCGAGGTGAATGCCATTGTCGGTGTAAAGGTGGAGCATGGCATCATGTGCAGTGTCAGGGCCGAAGACAATATGGCCATTGGGGTTGAACAGTTAATTGCCTTGCTGGTATGGTTTGGCGAAGGTACGTGGTGGGATCCAGGTGGGGCTTTGTTTGTTCTGCCACATTTACAATAGGTCAGTGTCAGGTTGAATCGCTCTGACGGGGAGGCGCGAAAGGGCATCGGCATTGGTGTGTAATTTTCCTGGCTGGTAGGATATTTTGAAATCGAATTCCTCCAGAGCCTCTCACAAATGAATGAGTTAGGCGTTGGTAGCGTAAGATTGTCGTAGCCATTGCAGTGATTGGTGATCTGTAATAATGACTACGTGGGTGCCAAGATGTATGAACGGAAATAGTCCAATGCCCAGACGATGCCAAGGCACTCGTGCTTGGTGGCAGTGTAATTCCGTTCGGCCTGATTGAGGGTGCGGCTGGCACAGGTGATGGTGTGTTCGCGGCCGTTTTGTACCTGAGCTAGTACAGCCCCTATGGCAATGAGGGAGACGTCGGTATAAAGGTGGAAGGGGAGGTTGTAGTCCGGGAAGGCTACGATTGGGGCAGAAATGAGTTTTGATTTGAGGGTGGTGAATGCTGTTTTCCTCACATCTGTCCAGATGGATGGTTTGCCCTTTTTTGTGAGGTCATGTAGGGGTTTGGCGATGTCCGTGAAGCCTTTGATGAAACATCGGTAGTAAGAAGTTAGGCCTAGGAAGGCCTACGTTTCGTGAACATCTCTGGGTAGAGGGAGGTCGGCAATGGCACGGAGTTTGTCAGGATCAGGAAATATGCCCTCGGCTCCGATCACGTGCCCTAGGGAGGAGACGGATCTCTTGGCCAGGATGCACTTGGATGGTTTTAATTTAAATCCGGCATGGCATATACGGAGGAAGACTTGTTTGAGGCGGTGGAGGTGGTCTGCCCAAGTACGGCTGAATACGATGACGTCGTCGAGATACGCCAGCAGATTTTCCAGGTAAGGCCACTCAGGACTGACTCCATGAGATGGGAGAATGTAGCTGGGGCACTGCAGTCCAAAGGGGAGGACGTTGAACTCGTAATGTTTGCCATTTGTGGTTGAGAAGGCCGTTTTTTGTTTGTCTTCCGGATGGATGGGGACCTGCCAGTAACCCGATTGCAGGTCGAGGGTGGAAAACCACGATGAGCCGTGTAATGAGTTGAGGGAATTGTCAATTCGGGGTAGAGGTGTGGAGTCCTTGGTGGTAACATCACTGAGCTTGCGGTAGTCCACACAGAACCGCATAGTGCCATCCTTTTTTCTAACCAGCATGACGGGGGAGGACCATGGGCTGGTGGAGTTAGAAATAATGCTGGCACCAAGCATGTCCTGGACCTGCCAGTCTTCCTCTGCTCGCTGATTGGGGTTTTTGCGGCGTGAGGGTTGACAGATGGGTGGGCCGGTGGTGTGGATCTCGTGATTGAGATAGGTAGTGTGGCCGATGTCTGATGGGCCTGATGAAAAAGGTCTTGAAAATCCAGGAGTAACTGTCAGAGGCTGTTCGTTTGGGTGGAGGAGAGGTGGGAAGGCAGAGTAGGTAGAGTGGGAGGGGTGGAGGGAGGGGAATTACAGGGTTCTGCTTCCTCCATATCGACTACGATTAAACCTCATGGTAGGGTAAGTGATGTGGGGGCGAGGTTCGCAATACGGACTGCACGGACATGGGGGGGGGAGGAAAGTTGGGGATACTAAACAGGATGAGAGGGTCCGGTGGGTAGGGCTGGGGAGAAGAGGACGGAGTTACCGGAGGGTCGTTTGAGTTGTAGCCAAGCCTCATGGTAAGGTGGAATGGTGATAGCTGAAGCGATGGTAGCGGGAAAAGTTGGAGGTGAAGGTGGAACAGGTGAGGGAGAGGGTGAGGGATGAGGGTGAGGAGGTGAGGTGTGGGGTGACAGGGTTGGTGGGTTGCATGTGCAGAGTGGTTGGGGGGAATGAGTGGTGGGTGATGATGGTGTGTGTGTGTGGCGTGAAGGGTTATGTTGTTGTTGTTGTTTTTTTGAGGTGTTAGGGGCTGGACAGAAGTGGAGGCAGTGTTGGTAGCAGTCTATGGTGGTGTGCAGCTTCTGTAGGAGGTCCAGCCCGAGGTACCCGTCGTATGCATGGCAGGTGGAGTCAAAGACGATAAAGGGGTGTGTGGTGGAAGCATGTTGGTGAGTTTCAGTCCGCAGGGCCCGTGTTTCTCCACGGATAGGCAGGGGGCCATCCCCCGCGTCTACGAGGTTGGCTGAGGTGGAGAGAAGGGGGCCAAAGGCGGAGCTGTGGAGGGTGTAAAAGTGTGAGTACAGGCATGACCTGACAGCTCCCATGTCCACCAGTAGCCTTGCCTTGACCCTGTTCAGGAGTTTTTTGTCGTAGACTGGGGGTCTGTACTTGTGGGAAGTGGCCCCCCACCACCGTGGGGAGGTGGGGGGCAGACCTAAAAATCCATCTGCTGAGTGTGGTCTTCCTCGTTGGGTTCCTCGTCGCCTGGCTCTGCATACATTATGGGTGGGGCGTCATCGTGTGAGGCATCGTCCTCCAGGGAGGATACCTTTCTGCGCCCTTGTGTGAAGGGCCTGCGTCAGCTAGCTTTCAGTTGTTCCTTGATGTCATGCAGGAGGCAGGTGCGACTGCAGGCCGAAAATTCCCAGGGGTTAATTGAAATGAGATTGTGGTTTTCCCTGGGGTTAGGACGTTTCTTCAGGGGGTGGGCCCTGGGGATGGTGAGGGATGGCTCCATGGTAGGCTGGGTGTGTGGCATCCTAGTTTTGGGTGGTGGAGCCTTGGTGGTGGGGAATTTGCTAACAGCGTGGATAGGCTGGGGTGCGGGGCAGGCGGCGAGGAGACATCGTATGAGTTGTAGATCTCGATCCATGTTTCCAGAGGGATCATGGATCGTAAAATGCTCCCTACTGTGCTTGGGAGGATTCTCAGCAGGGTATTAGATGTGTGTTGATCCCGGGTGGCTGCAGTTGCTTCGGGATAGGCGGCAGTGACGAGTCGCCGTGAGTGGACGAAAGTGTCGTCTAGGCAACCGTCATAGGTGAGGGCATCGAGTTACGACAGCGCGACAACTGTGCCCAGTGAAGGGGTGGCGGCCTGTTTCACAATGTGTGAGAATTGATCCCATGTCAATTCCTGGACGATTTTTGAGGCAACACTTGCAATTACTTTGCCCAGGTTGGGTAGTGTGACTGCTATTTTCTCTCTGTCAGTGTCAAACCCGATATCTAAGAGAGGTTTAACCATATTAAAGTAGACGTCAATGTCATATTGTTCAGGATTGAACTTTGGCAATAGGATGTGAGGTTTGGCTGCCGTTGTGTAAGTTTTCCTTATTGTGTTCCTCCGTGCTTTAATCGGATCCAGAACCACTGCTGGCCACCAGTGTTATGCGGGATGTTTTTAGTCCGAACTCTCGTCCTAAAAACGCCCGCAACTGAGCGGGGTCCTCTTTCCGGACCGGAGTTAAAGCACCAACAAAGGAACAGGGCATAAAAACTCAGCAGTACACCTTAACACATCTATTGCACTTATTCAATACACCTTACAATATAGGAACAGAGAGACACTGGATATGGTATGAACAGGAAGACAGAGCAGGATTACTAACACACACTATACACACAGGAATGTCAAGGGCAGAATTCATACATATGTTACAAGTTAACAATCACTAGAGTATGGCAACGGTATTATGAATAGTGAATAATTGTCATTTGGTGATCTAGACAAGATGCACAGTATATAGTTGGAACAACGGACCTAGTTGGCTTATATTTGCATATATCTGTTCTAGCACGCAGCACGTCCTCAGGCATTGTCACTTTGCTGTGGCGACAGCATTGCACAGGATTTTGATCTTCTCTCCACTGAATTAGTTTCTCTACATTCAATCACTTTATATATATATGTTCTCTGGCCCTGATTCACTGTCTTGAGGTTCGTCACTATACTGTGTCACTTCACATTAATTTCTGCACTGTTTTACTGTCACTGTCTCTGAGGTTTGCACTTATACTTTACGGGCGAGATGCGTTGAGATCGCCACGAGTACCCGGTACCTGGGTTAGCAGAGGTTGCGTCTGGGTGTGAGAGGGGGTCCTCCAGGGGAGCCCTCCTGCAGGAGACAGGGGATTGCCTGCAGAGGCGTTGTCTCCCAGACTTCCTTCGTCTGGGGGGTGCAGGGAGGCCTTTCACTCTGGGGGCCTCAACCTGGTGAAAGGCCCTCATGTAGGAGCCTCGTCAGTGGGGTGCATGGAGGCCCGCCGGTCTGGGGACCTCGACCTGTTAGGTGGCCCTCAGAGCTGGGGCCAAACAGTTCTAGGAGCCAGGCCTGCCGCCTCTTGCTCCTGGCAGAGGGCAGTGGGGGAGTGGGGCCCAGACAGCCCTGCTCAGGGACCTGCTGACCAGCATTGGAGGTCCGGATGCTACGGTCACTTATAGGGCAAGGCGCCGTCAGGAGGGAACTGCGGCATCTCTTCCTTGGGTCATCTGTCAGGGGCCGTGGTCATCCAGGGGTTGGCTGCAGGGCCGGTACAGGACCGCTCCACCACTCTAGGAACGGCAGCACCTCCGGAGAACCACACCTGGAGGGAGAGAGAGAAGGGCATCCCACACAGCCGAGAGGTAGGGGGCCGGCCGCGCAAGGGACCTTCCCCTCCGGGAGAACCCTAGGAGCTGTAGATGAAGGGCATACGATGGTCACTCCTTCCCCCACACGTACGATGGCCGTGTTGGCGGTTCCACAGCTTCTGAAGGTAGCAGCTGAAGGGCGTACAATGGCAGCTCCTTCCCCCACACGTACGATGGCCGCTCCTTCCCCCACACGTACGATGGCCGCTCCTTCCCCCATACATATGATGGCCATGTTGGCGGTGCTGCTCCCGAAGGAGTAAGAGGCAGATGAGGGGCGTACAATGGCCGCTCCCCCCCTGACACGTACGATGGCCGTGTCCGCAGTTCTGCCTGCCCGACGGGAAGTAACTGAAGGGCGTACGATGGCCACTCCTTCCCCCACACGTACGATGACCGTGTTGGCGGTGTTACTCCTGTAGGGGGAGGAGGAAGTGGATGAGGGGCGTACGATGGCTGCTCCCTCCCCAACACGTACGATGGCCGTGTTCATGTGGTTCCACTTCTCCTTCCTTTGCCTGTCAGTGTGCACTCAATAGCTACTCCACCGAGGCTGTCTCCAGATAGGTCTGTAACCGAAGGGCGTACGATGGCCGATCCTTCCACCACACGTACGATGGCCGTGTTGGCGATGTTACAGGGGGAAAACAACTGAGGGGCGTACAATGGCCGCTCCCTCCCCGGTACGTACGATGGCTGTATCTGCGGTGTTGCTTGGGACTGTTTCTGGAGCAGTCCCACCCCGAACCTGGTGAAGGCTGCCCCGCTTGCAGGGTCGTTCCCTCTTCCTGCGTGGTCGGCGTTGGGTTGGTTCCGCGGAAGAGGGACCCAAGGTGGGGGCGCCCCAGAGCCCTTCTTGCTTCGGCCCAGGCTTACCTTGCCCTGGCATGCCGTGGTGTCTGCCTGGGGTGGTGGTGGGGCTGCGAGTTGGGAGTGGGGTGGGGGGTGGTGGGGTGATTGGTCCAGCGGCGGCGGCGGTGCATATTTTATTTGCATTAGGAATTTATTTAGCATAATTAAACTTAGATTTCAGTAGCATACTATCAAAATTCTTAAGGAAACAGGACCATCTCATTTTTCAGTATTTTTTTCCTACCCCCTGGGGGTAGGGGTGTTTCAAGAATACTCCCCCAGTATCCCTGCTTGTCGTACAAGGCGACTAAAAGGGTTGGTGGTGGGTTAGTGCCCCACCCCATAAAAAGAACTAACTAAAAAAGCAAATAAAGCGCCTCAGACCCGGACGGACCATACGTTGACGACTAAGGAACGGACAAAGGACATTCTTAGGGTGAGAACATGGAATGTGAGAGGAGTGAATGATGAAGTGAAAGAGAGAGAGATTGTTCAGGTGCTTGAGGATGCAAAAGTGGATATATGTGGATTGACTGAAACTAAATGGGAAAGTGAAAGGGTGAGAGAATGGGAATATGGTGTAGGTATATGTGCGGGAGTCAGTGAGAATGAGAGGGCAAGAGAGGGAGTATGTCTGATGATAAGCCAGAAGTGGAAGGAGAATATAAGAGAGTATGGAACAGTGGGTGCAAGGATTGTATGGGTGAGGATGAAAGTAGGTATACAAGCATGGGCGATTGTATGTGTGTATGCTCCAACAGAGGATCGAGTGGCAAGAGTGAAAGATGAGTTTTGGGCGAGAGTAGAAGCATGTATGGACAAGTTTGAGAGGAGCGAGAGAGTGCTGTTGATTAGAGACATGAATGGCAAAGTTGGGAATGTACGAGTGGATGGAGTGGCTGGTCAGTGGGGTGTGCCAGCTGAAGTAGATGGGAATGGTAGTGCTTTGGTGGACATCTGTGCTTGTAAGGGGTTGGCATTAGCCAACACCTACTTTCGTCATAACATGATCCACCGGTATACATGGAGAGTAATGAGGAGGATGGATGGTGAACTTGTTGAACGAAAGGCAATGATAGACTACGTGTGTGTGGATGAGCGAATGAGAAGACAAGTGTTGGATGCAAGAGTGTGGAGAGGGTGGGGGAATGGAGTCTCAGACCATCACTTAGTGATGGCCAAGGTAGAGCTGCAAAGAAAGTGGTTGAGGAGACGAAGGGGAAGACAGGAGGAAGCAGCTCCTGTGGGAAGAGTGGAGAAATTGCAAGATAGTGAGAAAATGACAGAGTATAAGAGCATAGTGGAAGAAAGATTGGGAAGGTATGAGCTAGAGCAGATGGAAGGGGTGGAAGACGTATGTAAGATATTCACGGAAGAGATAGGCGCAGCGTGTGAGGCGGTTTGTGGAGTGAGGAGGAGATGCAAGGGTGTGCAAGGGACAGCATGGTGGAATGATGAGGTGAAACGAACTGTGGAACAAAAGAAGAAGGCATATGGTGAATGGTTGGCCAGTAGAGGTAGGGGAGAAGATGAGAGAGAGAAGAGAGAGGTATATGTGAGCAGGAGAAGGGAGGTGAAGAGACTTGTGAAGGAGAGTAAGAAGAAAGTGGATGAAGAGTTTGGGAGCAATCTGAGTGTGAAATGGAGGGAGAGTAAGAAATTGTTTTGGAAGGAGGTAAAGAAAGCAAGGCAGTGTGAAAGGGGAAATAGTAGGGGAGTGAAAGATAGGAATAATAGATCGTTGGTGGAGAAGAGAGAGAAATTAAGGAGATGGAAGGAGCACTTTGAGGATTTGTTGAATGTAGAGAGTGAGAGCAGTGTGAGTATAAGTGGTTGGGGAATAGCTGGGAGAAGAAGAGATGAGAGGAGGGAGGAAGAGATCAGTAGAGCGGAAGTAGTGGAAGCGATGAAGAAGATTAAGCTGGGAAAACCCCCAGGAATTGATGGAGTGTGTGGTGAAATGCTTAGGTATGGGGGTGAGATTGTTGTGGAGTGGATATGGAAGTTGTGTAGATTGGCTTGGGAAGAGGGAAGGGTTCCAGAGGACTGGAAATCAGGTATAATTGTTCCTCTGTACAAAGGAAAAGGGGAAAGAGAAGTATGTGGTAACCATAGGGGTATTTGCCTTCTTAGTTGACTGTTAAAATATATGGTAGAATACTCATTGATAGGGTTAGGCATATGACAGAGGAGCTAGTTGGAGAAGAACAAGGGGGATTTAGGAAGGGAAAAGGGTGTGTAGATCAGATATTTGTTCTAAGATGTTTAGTGGAGAAGTATCTAGAGAAGGGAAGGAAAGTGTATGCTGCCTTCATGGACTTGGAGAAAGCTTATGACAGAATAGATAGGCAAGGTATGTGGAAGGTATTAAGAATATATGGAGTGGAGGGGAAATTGTTGAGTGCTGTGAAGAGTATGTACGAGGGAGCTAGGGCTACAGTGCGAGTGGATGGTGAGCTGAGTGAGTTCTTTGATCTGAATGTGGGACTGAAACAGGAGTGTGTGATGTCCCCATGGCTGTTTAATATATATATATGGATGGGGTTGTAAAGGAGATGCAAGGTAGGGCAGTGGATGTGGGGCTGGCTCTAATGAATGAGGGTGAGATTTGGAAGCTTCCGGTGTTGCTGTTTGCTGATGATACAGTATTGTTGAGTGAAGATGAATGGGAGTTGCAAGGTTTGGTGAATGAATTTGGGACAGTGTGTAGGAGGAGGAATCTGAAAGTTAATGTAAACAAAAGTAAAGTTATGGTGTTTGAGAGGAATGAAGTCACAAAGTGTGCAGTGAGGTTGGATGGTGAGGATATGGAGAATGTGAGTGCATTCAAGTACTTGGGTAGTGTGATGAGTAAGGATGGAACTTTGGGGGATGAAGTACGTGAGAGGGTACAGCAGGGAAGGAAGGTTGTTGGTACACTGAAAGCAGTGATGAGAAATAGGGAGGTGAGTATGGAAGTTAAGAAGTCACTGCATGATGGTATTGTGATCCCTACCCTGACGTATGGAAGCGAGGCGTGGACCTTGCAAGAGGGGAACAAGTCAAGAGTGAGAGCAGTGGAAATGAGTTACTTGAGAGGAGCATGTGGAGTGACGTGGAGGGACAGGTTGACGAATGAAGAAGTGAAGGAACGTTTTGGGGTAGATGTGGATGTGGTTGAGAAGATTAAGAGAAATACACTGAGGTGGTTTGGACATGTGGAGAGAATGGAGAATGAAAGACTGACTAAGAGGGTGTATGTAGGTGAGGTGGATGGAGGGAGAGGGAGGGGTAGACCGAGGATGAGGTGGAGGGATGGAGTTGAGAGGTATATGAGGGAGGAGGGGGTGAGTTGAGGGGAGGGTAGTCAAATGGTGGGTGACAGAGTGACTTGGAGGCGTTTTGTCTGCGGCCACCCTTTGCGGGATTAGGGCGTCGGGCTATAGATACATGTAGATATATAGATAGATTTTTCCTAATCTCTTTTTGGGAATTTTAAGTAT
>NC_137044.1:26742475-27004975 GCF_032717465.1 Coenobita brevimanus
TATGTAGTAGGAGAATTACTACTGGGTTGACTGCCGAAATGTTGAAGGCTCAGGCGATATAGGGGTGAGTTTAGTCACTGACCTGATAAATAGGATTATTTATGAGTGTGTTGTCCCAGATGATTGGCTGAAGAGTGTAATTGTAAATGTGTATAAAGGGAAGGGTGATGCCCTGGAAAGAGGGAATTATAGAGGTATAAAGCTTTTAGATCAGATAATGAAGGTAATGGAGAGAGTTTTAGAAGGTATGATTAGAGAAAGAGTGAATATTGATGAGATGCAGTTTGGGTTTATGCCAGGTAGGGGGACCACTGATGCCATATTCATTGTTCGACAGCTTCAGGAAAAATATATTGGTAGGAGAAGGGATCTTTATTTTGTTTTTGTTGATTTGGAAAAGGCCTTTGACAGAGTCCCTAGAGAGGTGGTGAAGTGGGCAATGAGAAAGCTTGGCTTGGAGGAGTGGCTGGTTAGGGTGGTTATGGCCATGTATGGGGGTGCTCACACCCAGGTGAGAGTGAATGGAGATTTGAGTGATGAGTTTTCCGTGAATGTTGGTGTGCATCAGGGGTCAGTCTTGAGTCCCATGTTGTTTATCATGGTACTTGAAGCCCTTTCACGTGACTTTAGAAACGGACTCCCGTGGGAGTTGTTGTATGCTGATGATTTGGTGTTGATTGCAGAGAATGAAAGGGAGGCGGAGGAAAGGTTTAGGAAGTGGAGAGATGGTATGGGGCAAAAGGGTTTAAGGGTAAATGCAGATAAAACAAAAGTGATGATATCTAGGGTTGGTGGCGGTACTGTCAAAGACGAGGGAGAGTGGCCATGTGCAGTTTGCCACAAGGGCGTGGGAAGTAATTCCATCTTGTGCGGTGTGTGTGATGAATGGGTGCATAAGAGATGTAGTGGTATCAGAGGTAGACTGCGAGATAATGCTGATTTTATGTGTACGGCGTGCCGGGGTGAGCAGGTGGAGATCGTCAGACATGAAAGAATTGAACTTGCTGGTGAATCTCTTGAGTGTGTGGAAGAGTTTTGTTATTTAGGAGACATGTTGTGTGCTGGAGGTGGGGCTGGAGCTAGCTCTGTGGCTAGGGTGAGAAGTGGTTGGAAGAAGTTCAGGGAGCTCTTGCCTCTCCTGACATTGAGGGGGCTCTCCCTACGTGCTAAGGGGTCTTTGTATGCAGCGTGTGTTAGGAGTGTAATGCTGTATGGCAGTGAGACCTGGGCAGTGAAGGAGGAAGATATTCGCCGGCTCAGACGTACAGAAATGACAATGATTAGGTGGATGTGCAGTGCGTCCCTGTGTCCAAGGCCTGGAGGGGCTGGGTTTACAATGGAAGAGTTGAGAGGTAGGATGGGACTGGAGTGTATTGGTGTTGTGATGAGGAGAGGTAGATTGAGGTGGTTTGGACATGTGGAGAGGATGGGGGATGATAGTTGGGTGAGGAAGGTGAGAAGTGTTAATATTGGGGGTGGGGTTATGAGGGGTAGACCGAGAAAGACATGGGACGAGGTCATTAAGTGTGACCTTAGGGTTAAGGGACTGAACAGGGAGGCTGCAATGGATCGTGCAGCATGGAGAGCCGCCATTAGGTGACCAAGGCCGACACATGCAAGCATGTTGGAGTCTTTAAAAAACGAAAACGAAAACGAAACTCTTGTAAAGAGCTACAAGAAGAATTAAATAAACTTCATGAATGGAGTAGTACATGGCAAATGGAATTCAATGTGGACAAATGTCATGTAATCAAGTTTGGTAAAAGTAGAAAAAGACCTGATTGGGATTATAAGTTAGGAAATAAAACCCTATACACATCAGAAAGAGAGAAAGACCTAGGTGTGATTATCAATAACAGACTATCTCCGGCTGACCACATCAGCGAGAAGGTACGGAACATGTATACACTGCTTGCAAATATGAGAATAGCATTCACATACATAAATGAAGACATGCTAAGAAGGATAACAACATCATTCATTAGACCAACCCTGGAATATGCATCAGTAGTCTGGAGTCCTCATCTCAAAAAGCACATAGACAAGATTGAAAAAGTTCAAAGGGCCGCTACAAGATGGATACCAAGCTTAAAGGACCTAAGCTACGAAGAAAGACTAAATAAACTGAATCTACCAACACTACAGGAGAGAAGGAAAAAAGGTGACATGATAATGCTATATAAGTGCATATCAGGGAAGGAGAAAATAGACATAAATGATTACTTAATATATGGAGAAGCATCAGCAAGAGGACACTGCAAAAAACAGCATAAGAAGAGAGGTGAAAAAGACGTAAGGAAATTCAGTTTCCCAAACAGAGCAATTGATCAATGGAATGCACTACCGAATGAAATAGTGTGTGCCAAAACAATTCACAAATTTAAGGATATGTGCGATAAATATGGTTTAAGACACGGGACAGTACGAGCTTGACTCATTCCTGTAAAGATACAATTAGGTAAGAACACACACACACAAGAACAACAACAGCCTATAGATATTAGTGAGGTGGTTAGTGAAGCCTTTCTCCTATTTCCTCTGCTTATCAGTGTTATCTCTTATCATCATTCTTAATACAATTCCCTATAGATATTAGTGAGGTGGTTAGTGAAGCCTTTCTCCTATTTCCTCTGCTTATCAGTGTTATCTCTTATCATCATTCTTAATACAATTCCCTATAGATATTAGTGAGGTGGTTAGTGAAGGCTGTTGGTGCGGCTTGCCTGATTGGTGCAAAGCATTATAATAGCACCACCTACACGCCCACACCACCTGTGTGTGTGCAACACCTACACGCCCACACCACCTGTGTGTGTGCAACACCTACACGCCCAAACCACCTGTGTGTATGCAACACTTACACGCCCACACCACCTGTGTGTGTGTGTGTAACATCTACATGCCGAAACCACCTGTGTGTGTGCAACACCTACACGCCGAAACCACCTGTGTGTGCAACACCTACACGCCGAAACCACTTGTGTGTGTGCAACACCTACACCCCGAAACCACCTGTGTGTGCAACACCTACACGCCCAAACCACCTGTGTGTGTGCAACACCTACACACCCACACCACCTATGTGTGTGCAACACCTACACACCCAAACCACCTGTGTGTGTGCAACACCTACACGCCCACACCACCTGTGTGTGTGCAACACCTACACGCCCAAACCACCTGTGTGTGTGCAACACCTACACGCCCACACCACCTGTGTGTGTGCAACACCTACACGCCCAAACCACCTGTGTGTGCACCGTCTGCTTCCAGTGTTATTATTATCATTATTATTATTATTATTATTATTATTATTATTATCATTAATACTATTATTATTATTTTTGATATTACTGTTATAGTTATCCGATAGAGCCAGGATTCCGGGGCCTTGGATGATGAGTGAATGGAAGCTGGCTCGTTGGATTGGGCAAATTTGGGCTGTCTGGACATTGCTACTCCTCACCCTGCCCTAGGGTGGGAAAGGAGGTCCGGATGATGATAAAGTTATTATTATTATTATTATCATTATTATTATTATTATTATTATTATTGTTGTTGTTGTTATTATTATTATTATTATTATTATTATTATTATTATTTCGGGTGTTTCTTTCTTATTCTTATTTTTAAGTTTTTACAGACTATTATTGCTCCTTTTTTTATTACTACTACTGCTTCTACTGCTACTGCTGCTACTACCACCACCACTACCACTGCTACCACTACTACTACTGATATACTGCTACTACTACTGTAAAAAGACCATACTACTACTTCTGCTACTACTGCTGCTGTAATTATTGTTATTATTATGATGATGATGATGATGATGATGATGATGTCAATTCATGTCCCTTTTTGGAAAATGCCTGGCACCACTGGAAAGCAATTCTCAAGACAGTTCCAAAAATACATTACATAATTGGCCGAGGAAGTGAGAGAAAAATACAAATCGGCGATATGTTGTTGCCTAATGGATTTGTATTATTATTATTATTATTTTGTGTTTTTCCACTGCATTTGGCTCTCTTTAGGGATACACTTTGACACCTTTATAATGCAGTTTTCAGGACAATTGGAAAGTAATATGAAATGGAAAAAACTGGTTTAATAGAGGGAAAGAAAACATTTTTTTGTTCTACTTGTCAAGCAGGATAATTTGACATGGATTATGGGACAAGAATTGAACTCATCAGATTTGGCTTGTCCCTTCCCCCCCTCAGAAAAAAAACAAAAATCAAAGAAAGAAAAAACGCTGTTATTTAAAAGTAAATGTTGGTTATTGAAAGTGTAAATGGCGTGTGTGTGTGTGTGTGTGTGTGTGTGTGTGTGTGTGTGTGTGTGTGTGTGTGTGTGTGTGTAGTAGACAAATATACAGATTGAGAGAGAAACAGAGTACAGAGAGAGACAAAGCTTTGTGTTGTGATGTAATGAGAGAGAGAGAGAGAGTAAATGAAGTACATTGTGGCGTAAATACAGGAGGTCCAGTGAATTACGCGGTCCCACAACTGTACCTGAAATGCTCCTCTCTCTCTCTCTCTGACACACACCACAAAGCCCGCCAGGAGACAGGACGTGTGTGCTAGGCAATCCCTAGGTCCTGTTCTCCCCACTTACTGTTTTTTTAACCAGCCCATACACCACTGACCGGGCTAATGTAAGGCCCGGCCTGCACTATATGTGCAGGGAAACTTTAAACAAACGAACAATCTCTCTCTCTCTCTCTCTCAGTAGTTATCAATGTATCCATCTATTTATTTGTAAAGAAATAGTGTCGTTTATCAGTACTCATGCATTAAAGAAAATGACCTGGCGTTTGTTAATAATAATGATGACGATGATGATGATAATAATAATAATAATAATAATAATAATAATAATAATAATAATAACAATACTACTACTACTACTACTAATAATAATAATAATAATAATAGTAATAATAATAATCATAAAGCTGGCAAATATTATATCTGAGCTGGCAACAATAGATAAATTGACTGTATCTATCTTTCTAATCACGTCACAGAACTCCTTATCCCTTTATTACGATCTCCATATCTAGCCATCTATCTGTCTATCTTCTGTCTATCTATCGTCAGACACCTTAATCCCGTACGGGGTGGCTATAAATAAATCGTCTCCATGTCACCTTGTCTTGTGCCATCTGGCTGCCGTCTCTCCAGCTCACAGCCGCCTCTCGCATATTCCTCTCCACCCATCCCTCTATCTCATCCTCAGTTTCACCCTCCTCCTCCCCCCTCCATGTCACTCACATACACTCTCCTAGTCAGTCTCTCACTTTCCATCCTCTGCACATGACCAAGCCATCTCTATAAAAACACCTATTAACGACACCCAAACCAAACTTATTGTCATCCAGGAGATTTGTATGTATGTATGTAAGCATGTAGTTATGTATGAATGTATTTATGTATGTATGTACGTATGTATGCATTTATGCAAGTATGTATGCATGTATGTATGTATGTATGTATGTATGTATTTATGTATGTATGTGTGTGTGTATGTATGTATGTATTTTGGTGCACAGGGGTCAAAGGTCATGGGTCAGGGTCAAAGCCCGGGTGTGACGTCACAGTACAAAGAGACAAACATCTTCCCAGTACCATCTGAAGGAAATGTACGGTACTATACATACGTATGCAAAGAGAGGCATATATACACACATACGTATATATCTATACATATTTATATATTCACGCACATGTAGCCATAGACATACTGCATGTAGAGGATACAGTAGGTACGCATGTATAAAGATATGGGTATGTGTACAGGCGTGCATACATATACATATGCAACATGCACATATATATGATATATTCATATATACATAAACAGGGAGACATATATATACATGTATACCTTAAAAACAGTAGATACATATACGTAGTCACATACACAGGTAGACAGACAAAAACGATATGCATTATAAAAGTACCTCTTCATTCAGAATTCCAGCACAAGGACAGTACATGCACATGCCCCTGATGTGTGTGTATGGACAACACACACACACACACACACACACACACACACACACACACACACACACACACACACACACACAGGCTTGTATGCATGTGATATATACATGCACATATGCATATACACAAATATACATATATATACAAGTATATAAAGTGGTAGGTGGGGGCGCTCCCCATCCACTCACTCAATGTAGTGCTGCTCTCGGGTGTCTACCCTGTCCTTTCCTCCATCCTTCTTTCCTTCCATCTTCTTCTATCTTTCTTTCCTTCATTCTTTCCTCGTCCTTCTGCCTACGGGTGACTTTACACTCCCCCTTCTGTTTTTCATTCCTTCATTCTTTCCTCTTCTGCCTATGGGTGACTCTACACTGAGTGACAAGCCAAATGGTTTCCTGTACACCATGAAACTATTTACTACGCTGGGTGGTAACCTTAAAACCAAATTTTAGCGCCTGGTGGTTTAGTGTGTAATTACTCTGCTCCAGTCGGATTGAGCCGGTGAAGGTTTATATCCAAGGGATGGTTGGGGTTTATTGCTCACGTAATGCCACTTAGGGATGAGTGAGGTTGGTCACTCTCATCTTAAATGTTAGGACCAACTGCCTAGCCCCGGGCTCCTACGCTCCTCATGGGGCAACGACGTAGGATTGGATGATGGATGGATGGATACAAGTATACATATACTGTATACATACACATATACACGTACACACACACACACACACACACATATATATATATATATATATATATATATATATATATATATATATATATATATATATATATATATATATATGCTGTATATATATATATATTTACATAGCCTATGATTTCATCATCCTTTGTGTAATTTTAACGCACAGTATGCTGCATGATTGATCACGAGCGTGTTCTGCCTCAGTCCCCCCCTTCTACCGTTATAGTAGAGTAAGTCATCCTTTCTGTTGTTCAGAGCAGGATTTTCAGCTCTTTGTCCCCATGGCTTCATTTGCACGTCCTTCTTACAAGTTGTATCAAGCTCTGCTGGCCCCTATATAATGAGCTCAGTCTCTACATTAATTGCCACTTAGATCTGCTCCTCATTTTGTTCACATCTCTGTCCTCCCCTGTACAGTTATTATTGAGTGCTCAGGAAGTCTCCAACCATCTAGCAGCTGTGTAATTTGAGTATAACTGTTGTTGCATTTTTTCTTGTACTGTGTAGCATAAGGTTGATTCTTAGGCCTAGTAAGTTTTTGTAATTTATGTAGGGTTCTTGTTGTCAGCCATCATTACTAATAGTTTATATCTGTAATAATTTATCTTGCATTAACTGAGCACTACCCAGTGTATTTTCATTTTATCAGGGCTGACTTAGATAAATTTACTCTTGCTAATTTCGTGTTAATAGAGGCTATTGCAGTTAACCATATATTTAACCTGTTTTTTGCCATTACATTATCCTTATGAGTCCTGAATGTTTTGTTGTTAGTTTGAGCATTAAACTTTAACTTGTAATTTTACCTAACTCTTTTGTTTTGAACCTGGAACTTTACGGGACAGTAGTGATTTTTAGTATTCTCACTTAAAGTGTACATTATCTTTCTCTGTTCCGTAACATAAATTTGGCGACCTCTCATCAGGATATTCAGGATATTATCATAAGGATATTGTTTGATATTTTGTGACTGTGATTTATTCATGATGTCTACTATTTCTACACATGATGAAGCCAAAGATTTTTTGTCAAATGTGCAAACAGTGTGTGAGGTAGAAAACAGAACAAAGAATGAACTTAAGCTTGTTGCTCAACAATTGGGAATTGCTGTTCGCTCTCATCATTCTAAAGATCAAATTGTTGACATGATTAATGAAAGCTTGTTTAATGTAACTCCTCCAAATGAGCAAACGCAGATTGAATTAGCTAAGTTACAGCTAGCCCTGCAGGAGTCTCGTGCTAAGGAGGCGGAGGCTCGTATTCAGGAGGCACAGAAACACGCACAAGTTGAACTTGCCAGGATTCAGGCAGACCATGAGTATCGCATGAAACAATGTGGAACTGGATCATCTAGCTCTGATGATTTTGATGTGGCTAAAAATGTTAAACTTGTCCCTCCTTTTAATGAATCTGATTTAACAAAGTATTTTCAGTTGTTTGAGAGGGTAGCTACAGGTTTTAATTGGCCCAAAAGGTATTGGCCAGTACTCCTTCAAACTGTTCTCACCGGTAAAGCTCAAGTAACTTATGCATCTTTGCCTCAGGATCAATCTGATAATTATGATGTAGTTAAGAGCTTGATTCTTAAGGCCTATGAGCTTGTTCCTGAAGCCTATAGAGTAAAATTTAGGACAACTTACAATTAGCAAGATAAGCAATCCCATGTTGAGTATGCAAAAATCAAAGAAGATCTGTTAGAGCAGTGGTTAAATTCTAAGAATGTGGATTCTGATTTTGGTAAATTTAAGCTGATGATTTTGCTGGAGGACTTCAAGAGGTGTATTAGTAAAGATGTAAGCCTATATCTTGATGAGAGAAGAATAGATAATTTGTCTGATGCTGCAGTTTTAGCTGATGAATATGTTCTCACTCACAAGAGATATTCTAGAGAGAAAAGGAAAGCTGAGAGTAAGTACGTTGCCTCTACTCAGAGTACAGGTAACAGGAAAGAGAATAAAGATGATGTTTTTCAGGAAGTAAATACCAGCTTCACCTCTAGATTTCAGAAAAGTAAATGTACTTATTGTAGTAAGCTTGGTCATACTACAGAGAAATGTTTCAGGAGACAGCGTGATGTGAACAAAAAGGAGTCTTTAAATATTCAGTCAATTGGCCTAGTGTCCACTCTTGAGAGTTCCCAGAATTCTTTAACTGAGTTAACTGAACCTGCTTTGAGGGGTAACTTAAATTCTCATGATGGAGCTCCTCAAGAGTTCATGTGCTAATTTCCTGTCTGATGGTTTTGTCAGTCCTCTGGACAGTAATGACAGGAAATCAGTTAAAATATATAGTGATACAGGTGCTTGCCAATCCCTTATGCTGACCAGTGTTCTAGGCTCTAATGTTAATTCCTCTGATGAGACTGTAATCTTACAAGGTGTAGGGAATAATTACTTCTCTGTCCCTCCGTGCAGAGTGAATTTAGAGTCTGGTTTTGTTAATGGTTCCGTTATGGTTGGGTTGGTTGAGACACTCCCAATGTCAGGTGTAACTTTCTTACTTAGAAATGATATTGGTGGAAGTCAAGTGTGTCCAGCTCCTCAGTTGTCTAGTGAACCAGTGACTGCGACCCAGGATTGTGATGTCCCTGATGTGTTCCCTGCATGTGCTGTCACTAGGGCTAAGTCTAAAGTTACTGGTGATTTAGAGGATAATGATGATGATGATGTTACCCTAGTTGACACTTTTCTTGCTATTTTCGACCACTCACCAGATGAGGCAGTACCCCGTAGTGTTGATAATTTGTCTCGTCAAGAGTTGGTTGAGTTGCAGGTTGCTGACCCTGAGTTGAAAGGTCTAGCTAACTCTGCTTGCAGTGAGGAAGAGTCAGCTGGTGCTTCTACTTATTATTATATAAAGTCAGGAGTGCTTATGAGGAAGTGGAGACCCCAACAGCATCAGCCGACTGTGAATGGGAGGTTGTACATCAAGTTGTCATCCCTCATGTTTGTAGGCAGGATATCATTAGAGTGGCTCATGATTCCAGTTTGGCAGGACACCTTGGAGTGAGGAAGACTGTGGCACGCATTTTGAAACACTTCTACTGGCCAGGTATCTTCAGGGATGTTTCCTGGTATTGTAAGTCTTGTCACACCTGTCAAGTTGTGGGGAAGTGTAACCAGACCGAAAAGGTTGCACCTCTAGTTCCCATTCCTCCTTTTGAGGCGCCTTTCACCCGTGTGTTGGTGGATATTGTGGGCCCTCTTCCTAAGACTTCTTCAGGATTTTCTTATGTGTTGACCCTGATTGATATCTATCTATCTATCTATATACCTAGGCTGCTTCCCCCAAGGAAAGGGAGGTAGCTGAGACAGGATGACTCACTCTCCATTTACTCATCCATTCAAACACATTCATTCGCATCTTAGCCCCAAAGGGGAGAACGGACAGATCCTCACCGCACCACACCGCACAAGGGTCAACTGGGCAATGCAATCAGTGACATCCGCAGCAGGGCCCGACAGCAGAACTGGTTTACCCCTGCCACATCATAACAGACCCATCCCCTTACCCACACCTGACCTGACTAGCTGATCAGACCAAATGCGGGAGAATATCCCCTCAGGGCTGCGTCATCACTTATTCATTCACAATTTCTCTCCATTTATTTCTGTCACGCACAGCCACTCTTCCTTGCTCAACAGACATCCCTCTCGCATCCAGCGCTCTCTTCACACTGTCCATCCATCCTATTCGTGGTTGATATGGCTACTCGTTATCCTGAAGCCATTCCACTTAGAAATATCTCAGCAAAGAACGTGGTTAAGGAAATGCTGGGGTTCTTCACAAAGTTTGGTCTGCCCAAGGAGGTACAGTCAGACCGGGGAAGTAATTTCATGTCAAATGTTTTCAAGCAGTCTCTGAAAGAGTTGGGCATCACCCAGATCACGTCTTCAGCTTACCATCCCCAGACCCAAGGAGCGTTGGAGAGATATCATCAAACACTCAAATTGATGCTCAAGAAATACTGTTTGGAACATCAGAAAGACTGGGATAAAGGTCTTCCATTCGTCGAGTTTGCCGCAAGAGAATCTCCAAATGAATCACTGGGCTTCTCACCTTTTGAACTACTGTTTGGCCATGAAGTAAGAGGACCCCTTAAGCTACTCAAGGAATGCTGGCTGTCGGAGGAAGATGACGTCAACCTGCTGGAGTATGTGATGAAGTTCAAAGAACGGCTGTCCACTGCTTTACAGCTGGCGAGAGAGAATTTAGGAGCTGCTCAGGAGAAGATGAAAACTTGGTATGATAAGAAGTCCAGGTTATGCCACTTTCAGCCAGGAGATCAGGTTTTGATTCTGCTACCAGTGCATGGGCAACCTCTTCAAGCCAAGTTTAGTGGTCCTTATTTCGTGGAGAAGAAACTCAGTGATGTCAACTATGTCATCGCCACACCAGATCGTAGAAAGAACAAGCAACTTTGTCACATCAACATGCTAAAGTTATATCACAGGCAGGACGAAAATAATCCAGTCTGCACTGTAGCTGTTCCACCCGAGTCTGCAAGTGAAGCTCTCCCATGCAGTATGAGCCTGAGTGATAGTTTGGGGAAGAATCCTGATATCATGAATGATCTCCAGACTAAGCTTTCTCACCTACCTCCCGAGGAAAGGCAGGAGTTTTCGGCATTACTGCAGGAGTACCCGCAAGTGTTCCGTGCCACTCCAGGAAGAACCACTGTGTTGATGCATGATGTCGATGTTGGAGACGCAAAGCCAATTAAACTGCCTCCTTACCGTGTGAACCCAGTGAAAGTTCCTCTCATCCAGAAGGAGCTTGGCTACCTGTTGGACCAGAAGATGATTGAGCCCTGTCAGAGCGAGTGGAGTTCTCTTGTCACTCTAGTCCCTAAGCCAGGTGGGTCACAGCGGCTTTGCATTGACTACAGACGTGTTAATCAGATAACTAAAACAGACACTTACCCTCTCCCTCGTGTGGAAGATTGCATAGACAAGATCGGAAAGGTGAGGTACATAAGTAAGTTTGATTTGTTAAAGGGATACTGGCAAGTACCTATGACTGAACGTGCTAGGGAGATCTCATGTTTTGTAACACTAGGAAAGACTTTTGCATGTTCGGTAATGCCATATGGTATGAAGAATGCACCAGCTTCATTTCAGAAGCTCATGAATGTTGTAACAGAGGGTTTGGCAGGGTGTGTTGTTTATATTGATGATGTATTAATCTTCAGTGACAACTGGAAAGATCACCTATGCCATGTCAGTAAATTTCTTGACCGTTTAGTTCAGGCTAATCTTGTAGCTAATTTATCAAAGTGTGAGTTTGGTCAAGCTAAAGTTCAGTACCTTGGGTACGTAATTGGTGATGGACATGTTGCACCGCCAGGAGCTAAGGTTCAGGTTATAAGTGATCTTCCCAGACCTAAAAGTAGGAAAGAGCTACAAAGATTTTTGGGAATGGTAGGTTATTACAGGAGATTTGTTCTTAACTTTTCAATTCTTGTATCACCACTTACAGACCTACTGAAAAAGGGAGTTGAATTTGTCTGGACCGATAACTGTGAATCCTCTTTCAACAAACTTAAAGCTATCCTATTAAGTCAGCCAGTGCTCGCTACTCCAAATTTTGCTTAGCCTTTTAAGATGGCTGTTGATGCAAGTGATACAGGAGCTAGGGCTGTTTTGCTGCAAGAGGATGATCAGGGTATTGAACACCCTGTATCTTATTACAGTAAGAAGTTCACTCCACCTCAAAAGAACTACTCCACTATTGAGAAAGAGCTTTTGGCCTTGATTTTGGGTTTACAGCATTTTTCATTTTATTTGTGTTCTGGTTTTGACCCCATAGTCATTTATACCGATCATAACCCACTGAAATTCCTTAGTAAATTTAAAGATAAAAATCAGAGACTGACAAGATGGAGTCTACTTCTTCAGGAGTATTCATTAGACATACAACATGTCAAGGGGAAAGAAAATGTTATTGCAGATTGCTTATCTAGACTTTAGACAGATTGTTTTAGAGTAATATGAAATTTCCTTTGTAAATTTCTTTTTTCTTTGTGGGGAGGTGTTACATAGCTATGATTTCATCATCCTTTGTGTAATTTTAACGCACAGTATGCTGCATGTTTGATCACGAGCGTGTTCTGCCTCAGTCCCCCCCTTCTACCGTTATAGTAGAGTAAGTCATCCTTTCTGTTGTTCAGAGCAGGATTTTCAGCTCTTTGTCCCCATGGCTTCATTTGCGCGTCCTTCTTACAAGTTGTATCAAGCTCTGCCGGCCCCTATATAATGAGCTCAGTCTCTACATTAATTGCCACTTAGATCTGCTCCTCATTTTGTTCACATCTCTGTCCTCCCCTGTACAGTAATTATTGAGTGCTCGGGAAGTCTCCAAGCATCTAGCAGCTGTGTAATTTGAGTATAACTGTTGTTGCATTTTTTCTCGTACTGTGTAGCATAAGGTTGATTCTTAGGCCTAGTAAGATTTTTGTAATTTATGTAGGGTTCTTGTTGTTAGCCATCATTACTAATAGTTTCTATCTGTAATAATTTATCTTACATTAACTGAGCATTACCCAGTGTATTTTCATTTTATCAGGGCTGACTTAGATAAATTTACTCTTGCTAATTTCGTGTTAATAGAGGCTATTGCAGTTAACCATATATTTAAACTGTTTTTTGCCATTACATTATCCTTATGAGTCCTGAATGTTTTGTTGTTAGTTTGAGCATTAAACTTTAACTTGTAATTTTACCTCTTTTGTTTTGAACCTGGAACTTTACGGGACAGTAGTGATTTTTAGTATTCTCACTTAAAGTGTACATTATCTTTCTCTGTTCCGTAACAATATATATATATATATATATATATATATATATATATATATATATATATATATATATATATATATATATATATATTTTTTAAGAAGGAAGCAAATTATATATATATATATATATATATATATATATATATATATATATATATATATATATATATATATATATATATATATATATATATATATATATATATATATATATATATATATATATATATATATATATATATATATATATATATATATATATATATGTGTGTGTGTGTGTGTGTGTTAGGAAGAAGGAACCAAAGACCACAAGCCCTCAATAACCGTTCCCTCCAATAGAAAAACAAAATAGAGACAAATTCAAAATCCGATCATTTCGAGATGCCTGGACACACTGCGTTTGAAAGACTGGAGATCATAGGTAGCAGGGAATACAGACAGAGGGAAACAGTTCCGGAGTTGACCTGTTGCATAAAGGAAGAACTAGGAGTAACGGTTGACTCTTTCATTAGAGAGTTGGTCAGAAAAGGGATGAAAGTTTGCTGCTACATGGGTGCTACACACCCTTCGTATAGGTGGAGGAATGCAAGTAGACAGTTCAGAGGAGCAGTGACCATTGAAGTAGCGTTAGAAAAGAGATGAAGATGCAACAGCGTGGTGAAGAGAGAGAGGATGAAGGGAGGCAGTAAGAGGAGGAGAGTTAATAAGACGAAAAGCCTTTGATTCCACCCTACTGAGAAGAGCTGTATGGGGAACCTCCCCACACATGAGAGCTGTACTCTACACATGGGCGGATATAACCCGCATATAGAGTCAACAAATGTGCAGGGGTAAAGAAGAAATGGAGATGGCTTAGCACACCTAATCTTAAAAGCAGATTTTACAAGAGATGTAATGTGATCTTTCCAGACAAGTCCCGAGTAAATGAAACCCCAAACATATTCAAGGATGATGCAGGATTGAGCCGAATATTATTAAACATTAGTGGGTACACCTGTTGAAGATTTTGTCGGGTTAATAGGTGTAAAACTGAGTCTTAGAGGCATTAAAAACAACAAGATTATTTTTACCCCAGTCAGAGATACGAGCCAAGTTAGACATTAGGTGTGCCATAGCCTCATCCCTTGTTTGTTGAAATAACTGCTGAGATGAACGTTGTGGAAACCGAATGGAAAGGTGAAGGATGGAGTCATCAATGTACGAGTGGGTTGGGTTAGATGTACAGCATAGGTCATTGATGAATAAAAGGGAGAGAGTAGGTGATAGGACAGAGCCCTGAGGAACACCATTGTTGACAGATCTAGAAGAACGATGGCCGTCTACAACAGCGGCTATAGAACGACCAGAAAGGAAGCTAGAGATGAAGGCACAGATAGAAGGATAGAAATCATAGGAGGGCAGTTTGGATTTTAAAGATTTATGCCAGACTCGATCGAAAGCCTTTGAGATGTCAAGTACAATGGCAAAGCTTTCGCCGAAGTCCCAAAAGGAGGATGACCAAAATTCTGAAAGGTAGGTGAGAAGATCGCCAGTGGAGTGTCCCTGACAGAACCCATACTGACGATTGGAAAGAAGTTTGTGATAGGAAAGATGCTTTAAAATTTTTCTATTAATAAATGACTCAAAAACTTTTGAGATACAGCATGTTAAAGCAATTGGACGATAGTTAGAGGGTTGGGAATGGTCACCCTTCTTTGGGACGGGCTGAATGAGAGCAAACTTTCAGCAATAAGTAAAGGTACAAGTTGATGGACAAAGGCGAAGGAGTTTACCTAGTCAGGGTGTAAGCACAGAAGCACAGTTCTTGAGGACAACAGGAGGGACTCCATCAGGCCCATATGCATTGTTAGTATTGAGGCCTGAGATGGTAGAAAATACATCAGCTGAAGAAATTTTAATGTCAGCCATGAGGAAGTCAGAGGGGGAAAGTGATGGAGGAACAGCACTGGAATCGTCTAAGGTGGAATTGGAGGAGAAAGTCTGAGTGAAGACATCTGCTTTATCAGTAGAAGAAATAGCTACAGAGCCATCAGAGTAGAAAAGAGGAAGGAAGGATGATGAGGCAAAATTGTTAGAAAGGTTTTTGGCAAGGTGCCAGAAGGAGCGGGAAGAATTCGAATTGAAGAGTTCAGTTCATTTAGTCTGGATGAAATTATTTTTAGTAGAGTGAAGAACAGACTTAGTACAGTTCTGGGCAGAAACATAAAAAAAGATGTGATTCAGGGGTGGGTTGGCTCCGGTACCTTTTATAGGCTCTCTCCTTGTTACAGACAGCATTAGAACAAGCGTGATTAAACCAAGGTTTTCTTGCATTAGTCAAAGGATATGAGAAAGGAATGTATGCTTCCATTCCCGAGAGATTATCCTCCGTAATGCGCAAGGTACAATCAGATGGCTCCCCGCCATGGAAACAATAATCATTCCAGGGAAAATCAAAGAAGTACTGCCTGAGGATCTCCCAAACTGCAGCTCCAAAGTGCAACAGACGACGTCTCTTTGGAGGGTCCACAGGCCGTAACAGAGCAATAGAACAAGTAAAAGTAATAAGGTTGTCATCGGAGGAGCCCAACAGAGAGAAATGATTAACAATGTAAACAGAAGGTTTAGTTGGAAAGGAAGAGGTCAAGTATGTTGGAGCTCTCCCCAAGACGGTCGGGGATACGGGTAGGGTCCTGTACAAGCTGCTCTAGGTCATTAAGAATAGAAAAGATGTAGGCTTGTTCACCAAGTGGATCAGTGAAAGGAGAGGAGAGCCAAAGGTGGAGGTGAACATTGAAATCTCCTAGAATGGAGATTTCAGAAAAAGGAGAAATGGATAGAATATGTTCCATCACAGAAGGAAGATAGTCAAAGAATTTTTGATAGTCAATAGAATTAGGGGATAAGTAAACAGCACAGATCTATTTAGTCAGAGAATGACAAGAAAGCCAAAGCCAGCGTGTAGTGAATTCAGAAGAATCGAGTTCAGGAGCACGAGAGCAAGATAAGTCGTTGAGTATATATGCACAACAGCCACCTTTGGCTTTGAAATGAGTATAGAGAAAGTAGGAGGATACAGAAAAGGGTTTCCTGTCATTTGTCTCAGACAGCTGAGTCTCTTTGAGGAAAAGAAGGTGAGGTCTAGAGGAGGAGAGGTGGTGCTCAACAGAGAGAAAGTTAGAGTAAAGGCCGCAAATGTTGCTGAAATGAAGTGAGTCAGACAGTGGTTCCAGGCAACTAGGGTTGTCACTGGGAGGGGGGTGGAATATATATATATATATATATATATATATATATTATATATATATATATATATATATATATATATATATATACATGGCCTGTTGGCTGTTGGTCATCTGGTGATTTCCCGTGCGGAGCGATACCTCAGGCAAAAGCAGGCGATGGCCACATCACAGCAGCAGTTGAGGGTGGGGTGCTTGCCATAGGTGTGTCTCATGCCATGGTAGGTGTCATAGTGCTGAATGGTGACACTAATGGAACGTTCAGCATCGGTATGCAGGGCTAGGTCCTCCCTGGACTCCTCCAGAAAGATTCTTCAGACAATTTTCATGGACACAGGGAGGCGGATGGCAGCCATGTGGAGGTTATATGCAGCTAGGGCCAGGCAATCTGCCTGGTCATGGCAGATGTGATCAGCATGGTCTGGGATCCAAATAAGAGAAACCCTGAGACCAAGAGCATGAGCCTGATGGAGACAGGAGTAGAGGGAGGCAAAAGGAGGGAAGGCCGTCGGGGGGGGGGGTTGCAAAGTAAGGCAAGAGCAGCTTGGGAATCGCTGATGATGAGACCTGGTAGGTGATGAGAGAGAAGGAAGTCAAGGGCAGAGTATATAGTAGGTAGTTCACACTGAGTACTGCTCGCCCAGTTGGGAAGGAGGTGGGAGGTGGAGAAGACGGGGGAAACAGAGTTAGCAAAGGCAATGCAAGCAGCTCCCGCTCGTCCATTAGCAGGGACAGAACCGTCAGGGTAGATGTGAATAGGATGGGAAAGGTAGGTATGGGCTACCGAGTTAGGTACAGGCTACCGAGTTAAGGGTTTCAGTGGTGGAGAGCTGTGAAGGGATTGGTAAATGGTCAGAAGCAGAGGCAGAAGGTGTGTAGTGCACAGTGGGTGTCGTTCGTGTCCAGGCAGGGGGCAAAGGGTCAGTAGGGATGGGAGTGACAAGATCAGCACGGATACTTGCAGGATCACGGCCAGAAAACTGGAGAGGACAGTTGAATGCCAAAAGAATTCTTTTTAGTCAGGATGTCAAGCCTGGTCCGTGAGTATGCCGGATCCGATCTAGGTGAGTGGAATCTGAGAGAATGTCAGCCAGTCAGGAGGAAAAGGATGAAGAAGGAAATGGAAATGTGGTCAGACACTGTGTGGCAAAGCAAACTTCAAGCATATGAATGTGATTAGTGATGGGACACAGATTAATTTCATGGAACATGTTAACTACTCTGGCAGACCTGGGGCAGCAAAGAATGAGGTGCATCACCCGATTTTGTACCATTTCAAGTGGTCGGAGCTGTACTGGGGGGACAAGGGAGAGAGGGATAGCATGATAATCAAGAAGGGAGCGAATATATAACAGGTAAAATGATCGAATGGTGGGGATGCTAACCCCATATGAGTCACAAGTGAGCATGATAAGGATTTCCGTCTGCGGTGAAGGCGGGTGCAGATAATGGAGACATACTGGGAGGGGTTAAAGAGGGAAGAGAGGGGAATTCCGAGGTATGTATAATCCTGCACTTCCTCAAGTTGAGGGCCGAGGAGGGTTATGGTTGTGCAAGCAAGCCTATGAGTGAGGGATCATGTAAACACTTTGGTTCTGGCAGTGTTGATAATCAACCCACAAGCAGATGCAGCCTGTCCGAACATAACTAGGAGACGCTGATGAGTGACGGGAGAAGGGGAGTGGATGCAGATATCATCAGTGTAGGTTAGGATCAGAGAGGAGTCAGGGATAAGACCTAAAAGATGGATGAGTCTATTCATGAGAAGATTGAAGAGAAAGGGGCTAAGTACCCCACCCTGAGGGTGTGCCAAGACTGAAGGGTTGGTAATCACTGACTGCTCCACAAAACAGAACCCGAGAGTGATGATGGGACAACTAGTTTTCCAGCCAGCAGAACAGGTGGCCAGAGACACCCAATGGTCAAGTTCATTAAGGATGACATCATGGTTTGCGATGTCGAATGCAGCTTTGAGGTCGATCAAGGCTGTACAGGAGGAGGATGTGAAGTGAGTAATTCTGCAAGGCAGTGTTGTGTGCTTCAGCCTGGGAGGAAACCAGAAAGATTGGGAGAGAGCTGGTCCTGAAGAAGATCGTGGAGCCTTGGTAAAGGAATTCTTTTGATGACTTTGCAGATGCAGGAAGTCAGGGAAATGGGATGGAAATCAGAGGAGTTAGGCTTAGGGATGGGAATGATGGTGCTACAGGTCCAGTCTGCAGGGAGACTACCTTCAGAACGACTCATGTTGAACAGTGAGAGTAGGGGATTTCCAGGGACTTGAGCAATGAGTCTAAGTGTGGTGTAGGTGATCCTGTCATCACCCAGGGCAATTGCCATGCCTTGCAATAGTGCAAGGCACAACTCGTCACCAGTGATGGGGCGATCAAGGGGAGAGGGAGTGAAGTGAGCCTCTGCAATACGTGCTAGCCTGTTTCCACTAGCAGCCGAGAGATGAGGGGAGGCAGGGATGTCAGCTGAGATTGGGTGGACCATTTGTCAACTAGGTAGTTGGCATATTCCACAGGATTGTGGTGGAGAGGAGGGGAGGGGGACTCACGTGACTTATCAACTCTATTAACAAGCCGCCAAGACTTAGATTGAGGAGTGTGTGTTAATATGCTGGAGAAAGTCATGCCAATACTCCTGGCAAACAAAGTATTTGAGGTCATGGGTGGACCTGGCTGCATTGAGATAGGAGTGGAGATAGTCAGCAGTGTGGTCAGCATGGTACACAGCCGCTGCTCGCTGCACTTCCTCCTCGCTGTCATGTAGACGGTGATCCTGTACCCCAATCCATATATGGATCTTGCTGTACCCACTTCCCAGCCTGGCGGGCAGAGGTTTTCATATGTAGCAAATATTGATCATAGTAGGTCTGTATTACAGTAACTAGGGAGATGTAAAGTTCAGCTGATGTGGTGAACAATTGACTGGCAAACCAGGTGGTTAGCATGTCCTTGAAAGTGGGTTGCAGTGGAATTGAGATATTAATTTTTCTCCTGACATGGCAGTGCTGGGAGTGTAGCATGGGAACAGAAAATGTGGCAAGGATGGCACTGTGGTCGGAGATAAGAGTAGGGACAATGTCAACAGTGACAGCATGTTGTACCACGTTGCTACCAAGGACGAGATTGAGATAGCCTCCCCCAACATGATTGGGATGAAAAGTCGGGAATAATGCAGATGATGGTTATTGGCAAAGTCATGGAGACGATGACCAGTAGGAGAAGCACGGGAACAGCCAAATGACAGATGGGAGGCATTAAAATCACCCAAGTATGAGATAGGTGAGAAGCGGCGGGTAAGTAAAGTTGTGGGGTCACCGCCAGTTGGACTGGGATAGATGTTGCATATATACAAAGAGGCATCATTGACAGTGAGGTGAAATAAATGAGAGAGGGAGGAGTGAGAAGAGGCAGGTGATTTGGTAATGAGGGTGTTAGGAATGGAGTGACGAAAGTATGTAACCAGGCCTTGGCCAGAATGGGTATGATAGCAGTGGTATCCCCGAAACCTGGGTGGAGGTCTGGGGTAACGAGAGTGAGGGAAAGCCTCCTGAAGGCAGATAACAGCAGGGTGATGAGACGAAGCATAATGAGAAAGATTAGCCAGGTGGCGGTGGATGCTCCGTATGTTCCAAGATAACATTTTATAATTGGGTTTGGGAGCCCTTAGGACAAGGGGGGAGACGGAGAATTGTCATGAGGGAGTTGGGGAACGGATGGTTGAGGAAGTGGGGGACAGGAGAAGGAGAGGGGTGGGGAGGTAGGAGAGAGGGAGGTCCCATATGTGCGGTTGCTGGGAGAGAGGGAGGTAGAGGGAGGGTGGGGGAGGGGATAGGGTGGCAGAGAGTCGAGGATGTATGGGGGAAGGGAGTGGGTGAGGGAGTACAGACAGAGGAGGCTTGTGTGTGAGGGTGAGGCTGGGACACAGGTGGAGGGACAAGGCTTGGTGGTGGTGAGACAGGAGGGAGGGAAGGAACAGGGGTAACAGCAGCACTGGCAATTACATGGGAGCTGGTCTGTGGGAGCTGTGGGCTCGGCAGAGAACGAATATATATATTTTGATGATGATGATGATGTAGATTAGTCCACCTTTGCCTGAAGAATGGACACGGACAGATGAAGCCCGTCAGAGAAATGGATTTTTTTTTTTTTTTTATGTGTCCGACTCTGGGCAAAGGCTCAGGGCCTATTTCATGGGGGAAGTGGCCCAATCCAAGGCCCAGTAGTCCTCCTACACCTCCACATGGATGTGGTATATATATATATATATATATATATATATATATATATATATATATATATATTTTTTTGGCCTATACCATTGGGGCTGAAGCCCCTGGTCATTAACTCGCCACATCCCATTGACGTATATATACGTCCACACGTTTTGTCACTGTCAGTCCCGTTGATGTATATAAATGCGAACCACTTGCAGGGTCCCAAATTTGCACAATTTTCAGTTTTTGAGAGTGAGTTTTGGTACGTATGCACGGGACACCTTCCTCTACAAGATGCCAGGCAGGGACAATGCCTTACCCAGCATGACCTCTTCCCCCCCCCCGCATGCCATTGTCTCAGCAATTCATCAGTTACCAGTGACCTGGCCAGTAAAGACATGTCATGCCACAGTAAGAAATTCAGGGCCAGAGTGATTTCCCAGTCGATGACAATGTGGAGGACAAACTTTACATAGCATTAAAAGAAGAAACAGTCAGAAATGATGATCAGGTAATGTTGCCAAAAAAGGTCAGGTATGTTCATGTTTGGTGAGTGAAACAATGCTTTTATTGCCTATATTACTGTGTGAAAACCAATGTTTTTTTTTTTTTTTTTTTTTTTATGTGTCCGACTCTGGGCATAGGCTTCACAGCCTGCTATCATGGCCCAGCAGTCCTCCTACATACCATACACCTCTACATGTCACCACTTCGGCGCTAACACCCACCGTCCATATTGAATACATGCTAGGGCTGTCTCATACAGGACTGGTGAAATGTATTGTCGAACTACATAAAAATTCATCTATCTGTCTATCTATATACCTAGGCTGCTTCCCCCAGGGAAAGGGAGGTAGCCAAGACAGGACGACACACTGCCCGCTTACTCATCCATCCAAACACATTCATTCGCATCTTAGCCCCAAAGGGGAGAACGGACAGATCCTCACTGCACCACACCACACAAGGGTCAACTGCGCAATGCAATCAGTGACATCCGCAGCAGAGCCCGACAGCAGAACTGGTTTACCCCTGCCACATCATAACAGACCCATCTCCTTACCCGCACCTGACCTGACTAGCTGATCAGACCAAATGCGGGAGAATATCCCCTCAGGGCTGCGTCATCATTTATTCATTAACAATTTCTCTCCATTTATTTCTGTCATGCACAGCCACTCTTCCTAGCTCAACAGACATCCCTCTCGCATCCAGTGCTCTCTTCACACTGTCCATCCATCCTATTCATGGTCTTCCTCTCAGCCTTACACCTCTCACATCAGATCTAGTTATCTGTTTCACCAATCGCTCATTATCCATTCTCTCCATATGCCCAAACCATCGCAACACCCTCTGCAATACGTTCTCCTTCGCACTTCATCATTTCACACTTGATCCACACGCATCACTCCACACATACTCCTCAGACATCTCATCTCCATTACTTTCAAACTTTTCCTCTCTGCTACACCCATATTCCATGTTTCAGCCCCATATAACGCAGTTGGTACCACAACACCCTCGTACAGCCTTCTCTTTACATCCATTCTAAGCAAACGACATCTAAACACTTTTTTCATTCCCCCCAGCACCTTTCCTACTTCATTTATTCTAAACTTCACTTCTGCATCTATTCTTCCATCCACAGCAACATATGACCCTAGATATTTAAAACACTCTACCTCCTCAAGCAACTCGCCATGCAAAATTATATTCATCCCCCTACCATCTACTAACCTCGTACACGTCACCACTTTACTCTTATTCTCACTTACTTTCAATTTCCTCCTTTCACACACCCTTCAAACTCCTCTACCAACTGTCTCAATCTCTCCTCTGAATCAGCCACAAGTGCAGTATCATCTGCAAACAGCAGCTGCTTCAGATTCCACTCTCCTCCATCAACATTCACCAGACTCAGACCTAAACCTAAAACTCTTGCATTCACCTCCCTTACAACACCATCCATGTAAATATTAAACAACCAAGATGGCATCACACATCCCTGTCGCAGACCCACTCTCATGGGAAACCAGTCACTCACAGCATTTCCCACTCTTACACATGCTTTACTATTTACATAAAAACTTTTCACCCCTTTTAGTAGCCTACCATCAAGTCTAAACAATCTTAAAACAGTCCACAAATCCTCCCTATCAGTTCTATCATAAACTTTCTCTAAATCCAAAAATGCCCAAAACACATCCTTGCCTTTCGCTAAATACTTTTCACACACTTGTCTCACAGCAAACACCTGATCCACGCATCCCCTCTCTCTCCTAAAGCCACACTGCTCATCACCAATCACTCCCTATGTACCCTCTCTAACTCTCATAATTAACACTCTACTATACACCTTGCCTACAACACTCAACAGACTTATACCCCTAAAGCTAGTACATTCATACTTATCACCCTTGCCTTTATACAACGGGACCACACAAGCACTTGCCCAGTCAATTGGCACCATACCTTTCACAAAGCACACATTCAACAATCTTACTAACCAGTCAACAATAGTCACTCCACCACCCTTCAGGCATTCCACAGCACACTCATCCATACCTGCAGCTTTCCCTGTTTTCATCTCCTTTACTGCCTTCTCCACTTCCTCCTTCGTGATCAAAGAATCATTCAACTCTCCCAACACATTTATTCCTTGCACCCTTCCATCCGCCACAATCTCAGCCACCCTTTCCTCCTCTACATTTAACAATCTTTCTAAATACTCTGCCCATCTCTTCCTTACTGCATCCATCTCAGTTAACATCCTTCCATCCTAAGCTTTTACTCATTCTTCCTCCCCAGACTCTCCCTTTCGCACCCTTTTCACCTCCTTCCAAAACATTTTCTTATTCTGTTGAAAATTCTCTGTCAGCCGCCTACCCCACCTCTCATCTGCTGCCACTTTAGCATCACGCACAGCCCTTCTCGCCCTATTCCTCTTTTCCTTATACCTTTCATATGACATCTCATCCTTCCTCTGCAGCCACACTTCATATGCACGTCTCTTCTCAGCCACAGCCATACTTACTTCCTCGCACCACCATTCACTTCCTTTTCTTACACCACCACCCACACGTCTCACACCACACACCTCTTCTTCATGCCCCACCACAGCACTCTTAAACAACTGCCATTTTCCCGATCTTTCACTGCGTTCCACTCATCTTTCAATTTCTCCTGATCTTTTTCTCTCTTTTATCCAACTCACTCACTTTCAAAACCTCCCTGCCACACCTAACCCTCCTAGCTCTCACCCATCTCTTACCTACTCTTACCTTTCCCTCCACCAGGTAGTGGTCAGACATACCTCCACCCTCCCCTCTTGGAACTCTCACATCCAACAATCTTCCTATTACATTCCTAGACACAACCACATAGTCCATCAACAACAACCCTTCCACCCTCCTGTCTCACCCATGTATACTTATAAATATCTTTCTTCTCAAACAGCGTATTCCCAATCACCATCTCTCGCTCAACACACATCGCTATCATTCGTTGCCCATTTTCATTTCTTCCAGGCACATCATGCATACCAACTACACCTTCAGCTGCTACATTTCCCACTCTAGCATTCAGATCTCCCATCATTATTATATTCACATTCGCCCCAAAACTCTGCAGAATATAAATTCGTACCAAATAAATAAATAAATACCGTTTGTGAGTGGTGTGGAATAGTTACCCTCCCATAGAACTCGTTTTCTTTGGAGCCAGCCTGATAGAAAACACAGTAAAGTAAGGAGGTACTGCTACCTGTATAGAGTATTTTAAACCTCAGGTGAGCGAATTCTCTATGAATTTTCGATGTTTCTCACCAAAAGCAGAGGTTTGAGCCAAAAAGAAAATTTTCCAAAAATGGTCGGGATTGGGGGGAGTCAGTGGTGGAAAAGTGGTCGGGACGGGGCGTGATATATATATATATATATATATATATATATATATATATATATATATATATATATAATTTTAATTTCTTTTTTTTCTCTCTTACTTATTAATTTACATTAATGATTAGGGAAAAAAAGAAAAAAAAAAAAAAACTAAACTGAAAGCCCTAGAAGTAATAACCTAACAGACAAATCGATAACCTATGCTAAAGCCTAAAGATACAAATAGCTAAACCTATTCTAATGGTAAAAATACCCCGACCAAGAGATCACCATCGACTGCATATACTGTACAGTATGTAATGGCTTTCTACATTACATACCTGCACCCATCACCTGGGGACTGTCAGTCGAGGAAAACTAATACAGGGAACATCAAAATATGAAAGAGAACCAGACGAGTCATGAACATTCCCGTATACGTCAACAGACAGCGAAGGAATATTAAGGTGAGAGTACATACAAAAGAAGACTGCGTAGTTCCTGGTACTGCTGTTGCAGAAGCTGCAGTTGATGGTCTGATGGGTGGGGTAGTGGGTGAGGAGAGGAGGGGAGGGGTGGGCAGCTTGTTGTGGGGCAGGGGCTGAGGGGGAGGGAGGAGGGGGCATGATGTAGAACCAGCAGCGGGAGGGTGTGTCGGCTGATGATCAGGAGCAGGGGTGGCGGTGGAGGCAGGAGCAGGGGCAGGGCGGCCTGAGTGACTACTTGGACAGTCCAGGTGCCAAGCAGTGACGCCCACACCCCCACACCGGGGGCACTGGAACTGTGGTGAATGTAGGAGACGAGTGTGGGCAGCCATGGGGTCAGTGGGGGCTGGTGGCGTGGGTTGTAGGGGCAGTTCCGGGAACTCAGATGAGTGGGAGTCAGGTGCATGGGGACTGGGAGAGTGAACGGTGGCGAAGTGCCTGACAGGGCAGGTTGTGGTTGAATGGGGGCCACTGCACAGACCACACCGTTCTGCAGACCGGCAGTAGCGTGAGATGTGGCCAGACTCATAACAGCGATAGCACAAGGGCTGTGATGGCGTGAAAAAAAAAAAAAAAATCGTTAGCTTAGTTAACCCTTAAAAATATATGGTTTTCTATTATGCACACGTAATCGCGTTTTCTATAATCAGTTAATCCAGTGACGTACTTTATATATAATTTCGTCCATCTCCAGACGATTATATTCACCTTAAATGAGACTTTTTAAACTGGAGGGGTTAGATATAGCCTTCATTAACCACTTTACTACTATACCTAATATTTTGGTTCTATAGCAGGCTTCCTAGCACGTCTTTCTTAGCGATTTATTTGGCGGAATACATTTAAGTCTTTTGTATGTTATTTATAGACCATTAGTGCTGATGTAGTTGCATGAATAACAAACGGATAATGAGGTGCAGTGTGAAATATAAATATCCAAGGAAGAGTTGCTGTGATATTTTCGAAATATCTTTAAATAAAGTCCTTAAACTCACCGCCACATCTCAACATTTTATTATTTGGTTTAGTAATTACAAAATATACCGAAATATTTACCATTATTTTTGGTACAGATAATGTGAAAAATATTTACTATGTCAGGGGAATATACTTTGTTGTTAAGCGAAGACGAAGCACGAAGGGGAGCTGTAAGGCTTGGTGGATGAGTCTAGGAGAGTGTGTAAGAAACGGAATCTAAAGGTGAATGTAGAGAAGGGTAAAGTTATGGTCTTCGAGAGAAGTGAAGTCAGTGAATGTACAGCGAGATTAGATGGGGAGGAAATGGAAAATGTGAGTACATTTAAGTACTTGGATAGTGTGATGAGTAATGGCGGAAGTTTAGAGGGTGAATTGCCTGAAAGGGTACAACAAGGAAGAAATGTTACTGGTTCCTTGAAAGCAGTGATAAGAATCAGGGAAGTACGCATGGAAATGAAAAAGTTACTACATGATAATATTGTGATACCAACTCTAACGTATGGAAGAGAAGCTTGGACCTTGGAGGAACAGAAGTCAAGAGTGAGAGCAGTGGAAATGAGTTATTTGAGAGGAGCATGTGGAGTCACATGGAGAGACAGACTGACAAATGAGTGAAGGAGTGTTGTGGTGAGGATGTGGATGTGATAGGAAGCGTTAGGAGAAATACAATGAGGTGGGTTGGCGTTAGGAGAAATACACTGAGATGGGTTGGCCATTCGGAGAAGATGGAGAGTGAGAGACTGACGAGGAGAGTCATGTGAGTGAGGTGGAGAGGGGGTAGAGGGAGGGGGAGGCCAAGGATGAGATAGAGATCAGAGAGGTATATGAGAGGGGTGGGGAGGTGACCTGGGAGCAAGGCAGTGAAATGGCAGGGGACAGGGGGCCTTGTAGGCAATTTGTTTGTGGCCACCCCTTACGGGATTAAGGCATCTGGCAATAGATAGATAGATAGATAACATTTAATTGATCGTTGCACGTGAGGTATTCTCATCAGGCCAAAAATATTCATAACCCGTTTTCTTTAGCTACTTAGTTTGCATGTCATTCCTTATCATTATACACGCACAGAGCACACTACTCACAAGACTAGATGTTAGTAAAACCTGTGATGCTGTCCGCCAAAACAAACTAATCACCAAAAAATATAACACAAACATGGACAACACCAAACGCTGGCTTCCAAATTAATTGTCTGGTAGTCAAGCACCGGGGCGACGAAATACCGAATCGGCGGTCAGTTACCGAATCGGCACTTTTAAATGGAAAATATTATAGTTTTTATTAGATCACTCGCTGCTCCATTCAGTCACTTAAAGACAACACACAGCTGCATGCATGGCCTCCTGACATCCACCCTTCTGAATCCTATCACTCGTGAGGACAGGGTCCACCTGGCCAGGCTGAGATCTGGGCACCACACAGCCCTCTTAAGCTACCAGAAGAAGCTGGATGACTCCTTCTCTGATGCCTGTCCGGGATGCAACACAGCACCCCATACTATTACATATTATGGAAGACTGCATTGCACACAATCACCTACCCCAACAACACAACATACACTCTGAGAGCTCTGTGGGAAAGCCCGGTCTCGGCCATGGCCTTCCCAAGGGACTCGGGGCTGTTCAGCCAGACTGCCTAGGGAACAATTACTACCACTACCCTTGTTATTTAAGTCTGTCAGGCCTGTTGTCTACTGTTAAGGTGATTGATCATATTTTTGTTATGTAGCTGTATCTGTAGTATATGTCTGAAAAATTTTCCCTTTATTGTGTCTCTAAGGGTCAAAAAATTTCAAGGTATGGGGGGGTACTGCCCATACGTAATTTTTCCCATGAGATTATGTATTCACTGCGCGAGGACCAGGACCATCCAGCCACTCTCATACTGTGCAAGCCCACTGTATTCAGGAATATAAATACCACATTTTATAGCTCTTTTGTGTTATGTTGGAATTGAATATTTTTAAGTGTTTATGATGTTCAAACATTCAAAAGGTTCCTCAGTAATCACTTAGGCCCTGTCCACACGAGCTGCCAATACCTGACGGGCACTGCCCGCTGAGCGTGTATCTCTCGCTTCTTTAGCAGTGTTACCAAATCAAGCAGTTTCTGGCGGCCATTGGTCACTATCGGGCACACTTGTTTTGTTGTCCACACAGCAAGCACTGCCTCAGCAACGGGCAAGGGTGTTATCGATAGTTTGTCATTGGTTTCCCTCCTTATTATGTCATCTACACTTGTGCCTGCCAGCCACCTTCTAAATGTGTGAATTGGAATGTGACTTGGTATCAGTGTTTGCCCATCAGGCACTGCCTGCTCGTGTGGATGGAACCTTAGCTAAACATTCACAGTTCATGCACTTGTACAGTAGTTGCATGGCTTGTGGCAGTACTAAGATAGATATTAGTGAAGTATTTTAGATTGTTTTGTAGAGAACAGTATTCACTGGGGAATTTAGTTTTCATGCTGTGATTTTGATTGGATTAAGTTTTTATGATAGGATTTTATTTTAATTTTTTTCACCCCCAAGGAAGCCACATGTTTTGGCACTTTAATATCAAAGTGGTTATTGAAAATCTCAGGCATATTTCTTGCAACCTTTTGTACTTCCTGAAATCAATCTTAATGATATGAGTATGTAGAATGCATTGGTACTTTATTGTTTTCACATTACTCTTGCCAAAAATTGTCATCTATCATGAGTGCTGAGTTGTAAAAAAATATTAAAATTACAATATGGTGGTAGAACTAACGTCAAAACTACATAAAGCCATAACACAGTCTTTTTCTGTCATTGTGTGGTATTGAATAAAGCTACAAAAGGAAGAAAATTTTGGCTAAATAAAGGTGGCTGAAATAGGGTGTATTGGTTTGTGTAATTTAAACTGTCCATCATTCAGTCTATTTCTGCACATCGTCTAACTGCCAGTGGCTGGAAGTTCATGCCAGAGTTGCATACTGAACAAGGACCTATAGTGCAATGTTTACGCCTTGACTCCAGTGATGTATCAACTTTTTTTTTTTATTCTTGTCACTGTCAGATGATTTTACTCAGGATGTCCAAGTTAAGGGACTAATTGAGCTTTGTCTAACCCTTCCAGGTTCAAAAGTCCCTCTTAGGCAGAGTAAAATTTTCTTGCAGTATCAAGAAGATGGGGAGGAAAAATATGTTTCTTGGATTCAAGGGGTCAAGGTTGTGTATGTAACATTTGCTAGACAACATGACTAACAGTGTCATTATGAACAGCTTGTGTACTCTGGCGAAGCTTCAGATTATCACCTTCATTGTAGGAGTAAGGTGATAGTTTGAAGCGTTGCTGGATGATACAAGTGTCATAAAGAACTGTTTTTGTGATCTAACAGCTTAAACCAACACTTTCATATTTGGGGAGGCGGTGACTCAATCGGTAGAGAGATGGCCTGCAGACCTTACGGACCCAGGTTCGAATCCCGGCTGGGGCAGGGAACAGTTTAAGGATTTGAATTTCATTAAAATCAGGCTTTACTGATCTACCAGAAGACCCGCCGACATGTCGTAAAAATACCCCCGCTAATACGAATACACCAGTCCTGTAAGAGACAGCCCTAGCATGTATTCAATATGGACGGTGGGTGTTAGCGCCGAAGTGGTGACATGTAGAGGTGTATGGTATGTAGGAGGACTGCTGGGCCTTGATAGCAGGCTGTGAAGCCTATGCCCAGAGTCGGACACAAAAAAAAAGAAGAAAAAAAAGCAGGTATCAAGACGGTGGTTTGCAGCTTTGCCGTACTGTATAAATACAATGGAGTCTCTTTTATCTGAATTTTTTTTAACCATAGTATGCCATTAACCGTAGGTTTTAATAAAACGTTCTCATTTCAGTTAACTGCAAAAATCTTAAATCTATCCAAAAATTCAAAAATGGCGGGCTTGTTTCGCACCACTAGCGTTAGTTTATGGTTGCTTTATTTGTTTGAATTGCTACTTCTTCCCTAGCCTTTATCATTCTTTTTCCGTGTCTGTCCTCCTCTCCCTAATTCTCGTCATCCACTCACTTGATGTAGTGCTGCCTACTTCTTCCCTAGCCTTTATCATTCTTTTTCAGCCTTTACCATTCTTTTTCTTTGCCTGCCCTCCTCTCTTCCTATTTCTCCCATCTTTCCTGTCACTTCTTATTGCTTTTCTTTCCTTTACAGGTGGCTTTACATTGAGTGACAAGCCAAATGGTTTTCTGTAAGCCAAGAAACCATTTACAACACTGGGCGGTAACCATATAACCAACCCATACGTGTTCCCTACGTGTCAACAAGTGGGTTGGTGGAGGGTTAGTGCCCCTCCCTGTAAAACCAATAACTCAGAGTCAAATGGCCACCCCTCATGGGATTATGGCATCTGGCAATAGACAGATAGACAGATTACAATATGGAAACAGAGTTTTTCTTACAATATGGAGTCATGCACACCTAATTATCTGAAACCTAGTCCCTAATTTTGTTCAATATAACTATTAATATAAAATCAGGTTTCAGAGCTTAAACGTGCTTTAGCGGATATTTACCCATCAGATCGTCAAGACGCATTGGCAGACTTCTGCTTTGCATAAATATTGATTTAAAGCACAAATAAATGTATGTGCATTATTGTGCATTGTAAATCAATATTTATACAAAGCAGAAGTCTGTCAAGGCGAGTTGTCAAGCTAGAGGTAAAACATTGCTGCTAACATTAGCAATTTTTTGCTCTGACTCATGATTTTTATTTAATCAAATAAAACACAAATTTTTGACCGGATTTCAAATGGGTATCTGTGTATGAACCTATATGGTGATATATATTTAATTCAAAAGTGACGATTCGGTAAATGACCGCCGATTCGGTACTTCGTTGCACCGTTAAGCACATGTGATATTTTAGGACAAGCAATGACAAACCCGAAATTTCCTGAACGGAGTTCAACCCACACTCTTCAACCCATAAATGCATGATATTCCCACACCCCGATCATCCACAAATATTGTCTCCTATACAGATGACATCACTATAACAACACATCATATTGCAGACACAGCCTGTACACTGCAACAGGACTCCCTCAACACACTGGAGACACAGCCTGTACACTGCAACAGGATTACTTCAACATACTGCAGACACAGCCTGTACACTGCAACAGGACTACCTCAACACACTGGAGACACAGCCTGTACACTGCAACAGGACTACCTCAACACACTGCAGCACAGCCTGTACACTGCAACAGGACTACCTCAACACACTGCAGACACAGCCTGTACACTGGAACAGAACTGCCTCAACACACTGCAGACACAGCCTGTACACTGAAACAGGACTACCTCTACACACTGCAGACACAGCCTGTACACTGCAAAAGGACTACCTCAACACACTGCAGACTTGGGTTAAGGACAACAGGTTGAAAATCACCCCAGCCAAATCCACCAGCCCACTCGCCACCAGCTGTAGGCATGAACACAGGTACTCCCCCCAACATCACATTATTTAACAATGTACGTGTGCCACACACCGTACACTAACATTCTTAGAGAGACATAACATCGGCCTCACCTTCAAGGACCATGTACAAGACAAGAGGCGGTGCACCCCCAGACTCAATGCACTCTGGCCAACTACATGGCCAGACTTTGGGCCACAAAAAGAAACATTCTCCATACTCTAAAAGACAATATTTATATCAGTGATGATCTATACTCCTCCCCACCTCCCCAGCATAGGCTCCCATCCTACCTAACACCCACAACACCTTTGCAAATCGTACAGAACAACGCCCTAAGCATCATCACTGACTGCACCAAATCCACTCCCTCAGCTCACTTACCTTCTGATAGTAAAGCCCTCCCAGTGAGAGACTACCTTCATATGTGGGGTACACAATTCTATGCATTAGCCTGTTCCAGTACACAACACCTCTGCTGTTATATGACACACACACAACACATCTAGGCACATAAAACAATCACCATACAAACATTATCAAACCTTCTGTAACAATATCCCACCTTCAGATATTCTAACACCTGCAATGAAAAAACACCTACATACTCAATTCATAGTAATATACCACCTCCATCACAACACCATACTATCAGGCCCCCCCCCCCCCAGTGCCTCTCGTTCTTCCTGTCAAAACAAACCCAAGTTACGACAAAGAATCGATCGTAAGTATGGTTGAGAATTTCACCCCTGGCTCGTAATCGTATCCCGGCTTGGACGGTGATAAATTTATTAAGTTTGGTTCGGCCTTTCCAATGGTGAAAATGGCTGACTCAGTGGCAGAAGAAGACAAGGCCACGGCTCTTCATATTTTCCTTTGCACTTCTTCGTGACTAGCACCAAATTCTTGCAATAATCTCTTCTTGCTGCTCAATAGTCAAGATGGAGAGATGGCATAGAGTAAATAGCGGTTATATGGCTCCACTCTGAAAGGCGGTGCTAGGGCTCTCCATGTATTCCATTGCACTTTTTCGTGACTAGCATTGAATTCGATCAGTAAACCCTTCATCTATCACTGTTTATATATATAAAGACGTCTGAATCCCATAATGGGTCGCGACAAATAAATCTCCTCCACATCTTGTCTCCCGCCATGTCGCTGTCCTCCCTACCAACTCACGCCCCCTCTTTCATATACCTCTTCACTCCATCCCTCCACCTCCTCTTTGGTCTCCTCCTACCTCTTCCCTTTCTCCACTTCACTCATATACACTCTCCTTTTCAGTGTCTCGCGCTCCTTCCTCTACACGTGGCCAAACCAACAGAGTGTATTCCTCCTAACGCTTTCTATCACATCCTTATCCACACAATAACACTCCTTCACTTCCTCATTTGTCAGCCAGTCTCTCCATGTACCTCCACATGCTCCTTTCAGATAACTCATTTCCACTGCTCTCACTGTTGTGTCCTTCCAACAAGGTCCAAGCTTCGCTTCCAGGTTAGGTTAGTGTGTTACGTAGATTAATCTATTAGGTTAAGTTACTTTCGTTCTCTTAGTATCAGGTTAGGTTAGTGTGTTACGTAGATTAATCTATTAGGTTAAGTTACTTTCGTTCTCTTAGTATCAGGTTAGGTTAGTGTGTTACGTAGATTAATCTATTAGGTTAAGTTACGTTCGTTCTCTTAGTATCAGGTTAGGTTACAATGTTAAGTTAATCTGTTAGGTTAGGTTAGGTTTGTTCTAGTGTGAGCACACATCAACTCACACTTCCACCTCTCTCTCTCTCTCTCTCTCTTTCTCTCATTTTTCGATGATTATTCGTTGCTAATGTATATAAAACTATTCATGAAAGTTTATACATGTTCGTGTTGATGACATGAATATATTACATCGTTGATAGCTTGTGTGTGTGTGTGTGTGTGTGTGTGTGTGTGTGGTACAATTATGGATGAATTAACTGTGTATTTTATCATTACTACCCTCGTGTAGGAGAGGGACGCCATCACGTGGTGGCATTGATATAACCGGGCTGCTCCACTGCCTGGTTATGCAAACGACCACCAGCTGCCTCCCTGTCCCCCGAAAGGAGAAGAGTGAGCTGAGGAGAAGGGGAGTTTCAACCGCAGTCCATTTGGTTGACGTGCAAGATGAACCTGGGTCAACAACAACAAAGACAACAACAAAAACAACAATAACAATAACTGTAATAGTAACAACTAAAGCCTCCCCAAGGGGGGAATCACTCCAGCCACGAGCCGATACATATCTAGCTCGGCTCAGAAAATGACCTTGACCTTGACCTACTTTCACCAATTTCGAACTCGCAGGAGATTTTCATCCCTACTACACACCTGTAAAATTTTGTGTTGATATCTTGAGCGGTTGCGAAGTTATCGTGCTAACACACACACACACACACACACACACACACACACACACACACACACACAAAGTGAAAACAATACCAGCTTTGCCTTCACGGCTGGTAATAACAGCAACAATAACAACTGAGACAATAATAACAATAACATTAATCCAACAGCAACAACAATCAACAATAATAACAACACCAATAATAGCAACACCAATAATAATAATAATAATATAATAATAATAATCATAATAATCATAATAATAATAATAACACCAACAAAATTCTGCCTACCTTGAGATGGCTGTATTTAGATTCAGAAACTGTGTAGTAAAGGAGGCAAAAGCAGTCTCCCTTACCTTTCCATACCTAGCTTTTTACTGCAGCCAAACACACTCGATTTTACTCAGCCGGGATCTAGTTGTATCTTAGCGGCGATAAATCTTACGAAAAGGATGCTATACTTACGATCCATTCCCCGTCGTAACTAAGGTTTTTACAGGATGAACTACACAAGGGATGATTTTTGCACTCCCTTCCCTGAACATCCTGCAGAAAACAGTCATAACCTGCTGTAATTTTCGTGTCGTAACTAAGATGTATTTATGAAGCCTCCTTGTCCTTCCTGCACATCAAAGCCCGACTTACGACAGGATTTTGATCGTAAGTGCGTGTCTGTATGCAAGGGAAGGTGATGACAAACACCATAACACAAACTTCATTTATTAGCTACATACATCTTCATCATCATCATCATCATCATCATCATCACCACCATCATCATCATCATCCCTGCAAATCTGTGACTATTGACCTCTCTCTCTCTCTCTCTCTCTCTCTCTCCATTATCATCATCCCTGGAAATCTGTGATTAATGACTCTCTCTCTCTCTCTCTCTCTCTCTCTCTCTCTCTCTCTCTCTCTCAGGTCCATTTCTAACTATACAAATGTCCAAACTGCTCTTCCTCAGCGGTTTATTCTGCACACTACACACCAGCCTTGTATCCTGTATATTACTGATGCCGCCTGAGTCCATAGGAAGTAGTATGGGTAATGCTTCAGGAGACATAGCACCACCTCTTAAAAGAGAGAGAGAGAGAGAGAGAGAGAAGAAGAAGAAGAAGAAGAAGAAATCCTCTCTCCGAACTGCTGGTGACTTAGTAAAGGTGTACAGAAGTGCGTTGTCAAGTTGGAAAAAGATTCATCAATAAACAATGAAAATATTATTACGTAAAGGATAAGGTAGGTTAGGTTAGCATAAAGTGGGTTAGGTTAGCATACAGTAGGTTAGGTTAGCATAAAGTAGGTTAGCATAAAGTAGGTTGGGTTAGCATAAAGTAGGTTAGGTTAGCATAAAGTAGGTTAGGTTAGCATAAAGTATATTAGGTTAGCATAAAGTAGGTTAGGTTAGCATAAAGTAGGTTAGGTTAGCATAAAGTATATTAGGTTAGCATAAAGTAGGATAGGTTAGCATAAAGTAGGTTAGGTTAGCATAAAGTAGGTTAGCATAAAGTAGGTTAGGTTAGCATAAAGTAGGTTAGCAAAAAGTAGGTTAGCATAAAGCAGGTTAGGTTAGCATAAAGTAGGCTGGGTTAGCATAAAGCAGGTTAGGTTAGCATAAAGTAGGTTAGGTTAGCATAAAGTAGGTTAGGTTAGCATAAAATAGGTTCGGTTAGCATAAAGTAGGTTAGCATAAAATAGGTTAGGTTAGCATAAAGTAGGTTAGGTAAGATAAAGTAGGTTAGCGTAAAGTAGGTTAGGTTAGCATAAAGTAGGTTAGGTTAGCATAAAGTAGGTTAGGTAAGCATAATATAGGTTCGGTTAGCATAAAGTAGGTTCGGTTAGCATAAAGTAGGAGAGGTTAGCATAAAATAGGTCCGGTTAGCATAAGGTATGTTAGCATAAAGTAGGTTAGGTTAACATAAAGTAGGTTAGCGTAAAGTAGGTTAGGTTAGCATAAAGTAGGTTATGTTAACATAAAGTAAGTTATCTTAACATAAAATAGGTTAGCATAAAGTAGGTAAGGTTAGCGTAAAGTGGGTTAGGTTAGCATAAAGTAGGTTAGTTAGCATAAGAACATAAGAAGAGAGGATAACTGCAGTAGGCCGGTTGGCCCATGCTAGGCAGCTCCTAGAAGAATAACTGAACTACTAGAATGAGATAAGGATAGCAAAGAAGAAGGCTCTCCCCCGCCCTCCAAACCCTCCAGCCGAAGCCGGCAGGAAAAAGTAAGAAAGAACACCACGCAGTATAGAAAAACTGGCGTGGACATTTTATAGGAAAGTGTGAAAGGATAATAGAGACTTATCGTAATGTAACCTGAAATGGAAAAATTACAAATTATTATTGATTATAAGAAATTTTTTTCTATATCCACCCCTTGTCATATGTTTATCTAGCCTATGCTTGAAACTCTCAGTGGAAGAGGCAGCAACTACTTTACTAGGTAGGTTCTTCCATTCGTCTACTATTCTATTACCAAACCAATTTCTACCTATTTCCTTACTGAAACGGAATTTTTCTAGTTTGAAACCATTATTTCTAGTTCTATCCTGTATGCTTGCTTTAAGCACCTTGCTAATATCTCCCTTATTTATACTCTTCATCCACTTAAACACCTCAATTAAGTCTCCCCTTACTCTACCCCTCTCTAGCGAATGCAGACTTAGTCTTTTCAGTCTGTCTTCATATGACAGGTTCCGATCGTCATGTATCATTTTTGTAATTCTTCTCTGTACATTTTCTAACGAGTTAATATCCATTCTATAGTAAGGACACCAAAACTGTACTGCTTAGTCTAAATGTGGCCTTACTAATGCTAGATAAAGTTGCAGTTTTACTTTTGATGATCTATTGCTCACGCTTCTCGAAATAAATCCTAGGACCCTATTTGCTTTATTTCTCGCATTAATACATTGTTGCCTTGGTTTAAGGTCGCTACTAACCACAACTCCTAGATCCCTCTCGCATTCCGATTTGCTAATTTGTTTGTTATGTAAGTTGTATTTAGTGTCTCCAATGGTCTTGCCTACGTTAAGTACTTTACATTTTTCAACGTTAAATTCCATTTGCCAAGTTTTAGACCATTTGGACAATATATCGAGGTCTTTTTGTAAGTTATGGCAATCGTCAGTCGAGTTAATAATACGCCCTATTTTTGTATCGTTGGCAAATTTGCTGATACTGCTAGTGAGTCCAAAGTCTAGATCATGTAAATATATAATAAATAATGAGGGATCGAGTACTGAACCGACTTAGTTCCATTGATTAATACTCTCTGCTTTCGTCCTTTCAGCCAGGATTCTATCCATTTTAAGATATCGCCGTCTATACCGTGTGCTCGAACCTTTCTAACTAACCTTTCGTGTGGGACCCTATCAAAAGCTTTACTAAAGTCCAGATAAATAACATCGTAAGCTTTATTGCCATTGCACTTAAAATATCACAGGCGTTTGATCGAGTCTGGCATAAATATTTAATTTCTAAACTGCCCTCTTACGGTTTCTGTCCATCTGTCTGTGCCTTCATCTCTAGCTTTCTTTCTGGTCGGTCAATAGCTGCTGTTATAGACAGCCACTATCCTTCAAGAACTATGAGTATCAATAGTGGTGTCCCTCCTGTCTTATCACCATCTCTCTTCCTGCTATTCATCAATGACATTCTAAGCTGTACATCTAACCCAATGATTCTCAAACTATCGGTCGCGACCCAAAAGTGGGTCGTGAGAGGAATTTTGATGGGTAGCAGAGGCATAGAATATGCCTAATGCTTTCAGTGTATAATATTTACTTTACTGAAATTGTAATTACCCTTCTAACACTATTAGTATATTCATAATAACTATGATAGGCTATGTACCGGTTGCTCTCTCTCTCTCTCTCTCTCTCTCTCTCTCTTTCTCTGATTTTTTTTACGCTGTGGGTCGCGAAGTCCTGAAATATTCGAAATAGGGTCACCCACTAAAAAGTTTGAGAACCGCTGATCTAACCCTACACTGAAAAAAATTTAAGAGTAAAAGTTACTCTTTTAGGGGAGTACAGCGCCTATGTCAATATTTACTCTTCTGAGAAATGTGAGAGAGTAAACTTACTCTTTTGAGCATTTCTTACTAGAAGAGTACATTTACTCTCTTCAAGAGTAAAATTGACATGACACTGTACTCCCCTAAAAGAGTATATTTACTCCAAGGAGGGTATATTTACTTTTCAAAATGAGTAATAAATACTCTAGCAAAGAGCATCATTACCTTTTGCAAAGAGTAAATCAATCCACCTTGAAGTAAGCTGGAAATTGTAGTGCAGATTCCTTCCACAATAGCTGCCCTTTGTGAAATAGAAAAATACACAGATAGATTTTACATGTTTATAAATTCATATCATTTCATATGTCAAAATTCATACTAAAAAAGATATCTATAGTAAAACTGATCTCGTTCAAAATATGCAGTATTTTGAAATCCTAAATACAGATACCTAAATGCATGCATCCAATCCTATGTTGCCCCATGGGGAGTGTAGGAGCCCGGGGCTGGGCAAGTTGGTCCTGACATTTAAGATGAGAGTGACCAGCTCCACTCATCCCTGAGTGGCAGGACCCTTGGATATAAACCTGCACAAGCTCAATCAATTGGAGCACCTTTATTACCCACTAAACCACCAGGTGCCATAATTTGGTTATATCAAATTCTTTAAATACAAAAAGTATGTCATTTACGTACAAAAATATCAGTAGAAAGATTACTGTCTTCCAAAAATATGTAGTGTTCTGAATTCATAAATCCAAATATGTCTAAATCAATAAGAGTAACATATTTATTTACATGACTAGAAAAACAATATCAAAATCAGTCTAACTCTAGCTCCCTCCTTACAAAAATAGGTAGTGTTCAGAATTCATAAATGAAAATACCTGTCCCTGTAAACACACATTAATCCAGAGAGATCCATCTGAACACCAGCTTCTCAACACGTAACAACTATGATGGTAGAACATGTACCGGTATAAGCAACTTTTTCTCTTCATGAAATGTTCATTTCAGTTGGTGAATGAACACAGAAATACAGAAATAACACAGAAATATATTGTACACAATTGTAAAACTGAAAGATTTCATGGTGCAATTTTTTGTCTTTTACCTTGACAAATGCAAAATACATTTCACCTGAAATAATCTCAATGCAATGTATCACAAAAGTATGAGCTGTAATACTGTAACAGATGCATGTTAAAACATGTTATAAAATTCAGTCCATTATAGGCCACACATTTGCCACATGATTATAACTAATCAACTTGTAACTCAAAGGCTACTTGCATCTATTTAAGAAATTGTGCATTTTCTTGCCTGTATTAAGAGAAACTAAACTAATCATTATTAATTCAAATATCAATTACAGAAGTGTTCATTGCAGATATTTTTTTCCCATATTGATTTGATCAGTTTACATCAGACTGCACACAATACCTTGGAAGTATTAACATACAGAATTTAAGCTCTTCACATTGGTGTACGCTTCACAGTCATTAAACTTTAAGAAAACAGTGACTTCTTTGTTTGCTAGGCAAGCACAAAATTCTTTTACTTATGATGTACATATGTAAACTTAAATTAATGCACTAACACAGCATTGACAAAATACCAATATAGATCATAGTAAGTTACCAGTCAATAATTACTCTAAAAACATGAAGTGAAACCAATTAAAGATAGTAATTATACCTAATTACACTTTCTAAACAAAAAAGGTGACAAAATCTATGCCCAACTTTCACAAGTTGGCAGGCAATATCCATCAATTCCATTGTGGACATATCAAATATTCAGTGTCAGGTGACAATGACGTTCTTATTCAACACTAAATACTGAATAATGAACATATTTTAAACCATATTTTTATGTGATCTACCACCAATCCCTTCTCCTAAGACAAGTTCAATAGGACCAACGTACTTCATATGATCACAGACATATTGATGAAGCTGATGAGGATGATAATGGATACTGCAAGCATCTTTTACCAGCTGCGTTTGATGAAAATGTTTTTCATTCATTTCTCCATTCAGCCTATTCAGGTTTTCATGTTCATCTTGTTCCAGTAACAATTTCATTTTTGCAAGAAATTGGTCATTGTTTAGTTGCACAATATTTTGAATTTCCTCAGCAACAGCACTACAAGCTGCTTATGTCACTTTATGAATTTCACGCAGTGGCAGGAGAAACTTTGCTAACCTTTTAGTATAGTCATATTCAGGAACATGAGCTCTTCCCACATCATCAGCATGATTTTCTCCATTGTCATCAAAGTCCATGTCATCCTCAACATTGTTTATACTTGGTACTTGTACAGCACAGCCAACATCAATATTTTCATTATGATTAGGTGACAAGTGTTGAACAGAAAAGGGCTTATGACACTACTTAATGTGGTGCTGGCAAGATCGAATATTTGTGTATTTTCTTGTACAACCATCTGTGCCACAAACAAGTTTGAAATCTCTCTCTAATGCATGGACCAATGTATAGTGCTTTAATAAAGTCTTAAATCTACTAGCCTGATAAATGCATTTTTGACAATGAAAACGTATTTGATTATGATCCTCCATTACTGTTATCAGTTCTTACAATCAAGTACCATAATTTCTGACCATGGGATATATATATATATATATATATATATATATATATATATATATATATATATATATATATATATATATATATATATATATAAAGTCAATCCTAACCCAGTAGTATTGCAAACTATTGCTGAAACTTAATATAAAGCCCAATAATTATACTGTATGACTCCCAACTAGATATTTGCCTACGCTTTTCAAACCCTCAATTCACGCATGACCACCTGACCAGTACTATAGCTCAGCATTACCTACACACACAGCTATAAGTTTTTTTTAAACTAGACCACGATATAGATGATACCTTTACAAATATACTGTCACAATATTTGTTACCAATTACCTTACTTGTGCACGATATTTATGTATTACACAGCTGCTAATTTCAACTGAATCTCCAACGTAAACAGCCGGAAAAAGACTAACATGATGCGCAAGCGCTTAATCACAGCTGACAGCCAGCATGAGTAAAATTGCACTCTGCATGGGGAGTGTTTCTACTAACGGTACTAATGCTAAGGAGTAAAACAAAGAATACTCTTCTAGGAGAGTAAACGTACGCTAGTTGTTCTATGTGTGTATCCACTCATAATGCTGATGACTCCACCCTTCACATTTCCATTCGCTTCTCGCATTGTGCATCTTAGCAGTTACTTCAACAAACAAAAAGCGGTGCCAAGGCACAGCAAACCTGTCCCCGGCAGTCATTTTAGTGCTGACGTATAAAAACAACAGGATATCTAGTCAAATATGTCACATATAAAATTCGGAATAAATCGGGTGAAAACTGACGATTTTATGCCCATTAGAAATTTTAGGCCCCATCCACCTGATACTGACCCCCTACTGCTAACTGGAGGGTGACCCCCTGACGTAAAGAGGCATGTTATAGGATGCAGATTTGAAAGATACACCTCCTGGTTGTAGTTTATGTCGATATGACGTATTTGAAAGGAGTTATGGCGAAGATTTTTTTTTATTTTTTATTTTTTGGGCCTACAGCCTGGCCCTTGGACCAGTTTGGCCCAAAATTTAATCAGATGATCAGAAGGTCATAGCCCATCATCTCTATAATTTTAGTTAAAATCGCACCAGTAGTTTTCGTGTAGTTGTTATCAGACAAACAGGCAGACAAACAAACAAACAGTGAAGACAATACGCTTCCCTAGCCCCTCCGGGGCATGGAAGGGTAACAAGGGATGAGGCTGTGACACACCTAATATGTGACTTGGCTCATGTCTCTGATTGGCATACAAGTAATAATGTTTTCAATGCACCAGTCGAGCAGGGCAGTGCTCCCAAGGTGGATGGAAAGCTGATGAAAGGGAGAGCTGGAGCTCCCGTTTCATCAGTCCTCGGGACTAGTTTCTGACCATCCCCCTTTGCTGAACTTTTTCTGTGTTTCATTAACACAGAGAGTAGGCCAGCATGCTCTGCAATACAAGTTTCTCTAACTGTCAACACCAATCTACATGCACAGTACACACTACACTTCCTTTTCAAAATTAAGATAAATGGCACAAAATAACCAGGCCTCGGAGTGCCCAGGGGGGAGGACCATAAATGCCCCCATCCGCCTCTCTCCCAGTGACAACTCAGCGAGATGCCTGGAACCACTGTCTGACTCACTTCTTTATTTCTGCAACATTCACGGCCTTTCCTCTAACTTTCTCTCTGTCGAGCACCGCCTCTCCTCCTCTAAACCCAGTGGCGTACCTGAGGGAGGGGCGGGAGGGGGCTGTTTGAAACTGACCCCCCGGGCCTCCAATTGAGGGGGGGCCCCAAAAAGCCTTAAAAATTTATAAACTGTTTAATTAATATTTAAAAATATATATATTAATCATCCCGACAATCCCGACTGAGATATTAGATAAGTTTTGAGAATTAGGAGGGCTAGGTTCTTTGCAGGGCTCCCCCTCCGGGAGGGGGGCCCCGAAAAGAACCTAGCCCCGCAGGCCCCCAAATCTCTAGGTACGCCCCTGTCTAAACCTCATCTTCTCTTCCTGACAGAGACTCAGCTGTTTCAGGCAATTGACAGCAAACCCTTTTCTGTTTCCTCCTACTTCCCCTATACTCATTTCAAAGCCAAAGGTGGCTGTTGTGTATATGTACGCAACGACTTATCTTACTCTCGTGTTCCTGAACTTGATTCATCTGAATTCTCCACACTCTGGCTTCAGCTTTCCTGTCAGTCTCTGACTAAATATATCTGTACTGTTTACTTATCGCGTAATTCTACTGGCTATGAAAAATTCTTTTACTATCTTACTTCTACGATGGAACACATTCTATCCATTTCTTCTTTCTCTGAAATCCCCATTCTAGGAGATTTCAATGATCACCACCACCTTTGGCTCTCCTCTCCTTTCACTGATCCACCTGGTGAACAAACCTACATCTTTTCTATCCTTAATGACCTAGAGCAGCTTGTACAGCACCCTACCCGTATCCCTGACCGCTTTGGTGAGAGCTCCAACATACTTGACCTCTTCCTTACAACTAATCCTTCTGCTTACACTTTTAATCTTTCCTCTCCGTTTGGCTCCTCCAATCACAATCTAATTACTTTGACCTGTTCTATTACTTGGGTACGACCTGTGGATCCTCCAATGAAAAATCGACTGTGACACTTTGGAGCTGCGGATTGGGAGGCCCTCAGGCAGTACTTCTTTGATTTTCTGTGGAATGATTATTGCTTCCATGGCCGAAAGCCATTTGAGTGTGCTTCCGCATTACGGAGGTTATTCTCTCAGGCATGGAAGCATAAAGTCCTTTCTCATATCCTTTGAATAATGCAAGAAAGTCTTTGTTTATTCACGCTTGTTCTAATGCTGTCTGCAACAAGGAGAGGGCCTATAAAAGGTACCAGAACCAACCCACCCCTGAATCACAACTTGTTTATGTTTCTGCCCGGAATCATGCTAAGTCTGTTCTTCGCTCTGCTAAAAATAATTTCGTCTGTACTAAATGCTCTCAACTCTACAACTTGAATTCTTCCTGCTCCTTCTGGTACCTTGCCAAAAATCTTTCTAACAACTTAACCTTATCATCCTTCCCTCCTCTTTTCTACCCTGATGGCTCTGTATCTATTTCGTCTACTGATAAAGCAGATCTCTTCACTCAGACTTTCTCCAATTCCACCTTAGACGATTCCTGTGCTGTTCCTCCATCACTTCCCCCCTCTGACTTCCTCATGGCTGATATTAAAATTTCTTCAGCTGATGTATTTCCTGCCATCACTGGCCTTAATGCAAACAATGCATATGGGCCTGATGGAGTCCCTCCTGTTGTCCTCAAGAACTGTGCTCCTGTGCTTACACCCTGCCTAGGTTAACTTATTTGCCTTTGTCTGTCAACTTGTACCTTTCATTCTTACTAGAAGTTTGCTCTCATTCAGCCAGTCCCAAAGAAGGGTGACCATTCCCAACCCTTTAACTATCGTCCAATTGCTTTAACATCCTGTGTCTCAAAAGTTTTCGAGTCAGTTTTAACAGAAAAATTTAAAGCATCTTTCTTATCACAACGTTCTTTCTGATCATCAGTATGGGATCCGTCAGGGACGCTTCACTGGCGATCTTCTCACCTACCTTTCAGACTCCTGGTCATCCTCCTTTCGGGTCTGTGGCGAAAGCTTTGCCATTGCACTTGACATCTCAAAGGCTTTCGATCGAGTCTGGCATATATCTCTAATTTCCAAACTGCCCTCTTACGGTTTCTATCCTTCTATCTGTGCCTTGATCTATAGCTTCCTTTCTGTCGTTCTATAGCTGCTGTTGTAGACGGCCATCGTTCTTCTCCTAGATCTATCAACAGTGGTGTTCCTCAGGGCTCTGTCCTATCATTATCTCTCTTCCTTTTATTCATCAATGACCTTCTAAGCTGTACATCTAGCCCTATCAACTCGTATGCTGATGATTCCACCCTTCACTTTTCCATTCGGTTCTCGCAACGTCCATCTCAGGAGTTACTTCAACAAACAAGGGATGTGGCTATGGCACACCTAATGTCTGACTTGGCTCGTATCTTTGACTGGGGTGAAAATAATCTTGTTGTTTTTAGTGCATCAAAGACTCAGTTCTGACACCTATGAACCCGTCAAAATCTTCCACAGGAGTACCTACTAATGTTTGATAATATTCAGCTAAATCCTGCATCATCCTTGAACATGCTTGCGGTTTCAGTCACTTGGGACTTACCTTGGAAAGATCATATTGCATCTCTTGTAAAATCTGCTTCCAAGAGATTGGGTGTGCTAAGCCGACTCCATGCCTTCTTTACCCCTGCACAATTGTTGACTTTATACACAGGTTTTATTCTCCCCTGTTTAGAGTACAACTCTCATGTGTGAGGAGGCTCCCAACATACGGCTCTTCTCAGTAGGGTGGAGTCAAAGGCTTCTCATCTCATTAACTCTCTTCCTCTTACTGGCTCCCTTCACCCTCTGTCTCTTTGCCGCACTGTTGCTTCTTTATCTCTTCTATCGCTACTTCAATGGTCACTGCTCCTCTGAACTGTCTGCTTGGATCCCTCCACTTTTATGACTGATGCATAGCACCCGTCTAGCAACAAACTCTCATCCGTTTTCTGTCCAACTCTCTAATGCAAGAGTTAACCGTTACACAGTCTTTCATTTATGCAAAAGGTCAACTCTGGAACTGTCTCTCAATGTCTGTATTTCCTGCTTCCTGTGATCTCCAGTCATTCAAACGCAGTGTGTCCAAGCATCTCGAAATGAATGGATCTTGAATTTGGCTCTCTTTTGTATTGTTTTTGTTTCTATCTTGGAAGGAACAGTTTGCTGGCTCCTGGTCTTTGGTTCCTTGTTTCTTGCATAAAAAAAAATCAGAACTCGGTTCTTACATCTTTCGACTCGTCAGAATCAACTGCAGGAGTATTCTCTATTTTTTTACAAAATCCTACTCAGTCCTGCATCATCTCTGAACATATTGTGGTTTCATTCTCTATGGATTTATCTTGAAAAAATTATACTACCTCTTATGTAAAATCTGCTTCCAAGGAATTAGGTGTGCTAAGCCGATTCTGTGTCTTCTTTACCCCTACGTAGTTGTTGACTTCATACAGCGGTTTTGTTCGCCCCTGTGTAGAGTACAGTTCTTATGTGTGGGGAGGCTTCCCACATTCAGCTCTTCTCAACAAGGTTTAGTCAAAGGCTTTTCGTCTCATTAACTCTCCTCTTCTTACTGGCTCCCTTCAACCTATGTCTCTTCACTGCATTGTTGCATCTTTATATCTTTTCTGTCTTAACTGCAGTGACAATTATTGCTCCTCTGAACTGTCTGCTTGCATCCCTCCACCACTACGGCAGGCGCGTAGCATCCGTCTAGTAAAAAACTCTCATTCCATTTCTGTCTAAGTCTCTAATGCAAGAGTTAACCGTTACTCCCAGTCGTTCACGTATGCAGTAGGTCAACTCTGGAACTGTCTTCATCTGTCTGTATTTCCTACTGCCTGTGACTTCCATTGTTTTAAACTCATTGTGTCAGGCATCTCGAAATGAACGGATCTTGAATTGGGCTTTTTCTTTTCCCCTTGAAGGAACAATATAACAGGCTTATGACCTTTTGTTCCTTCTTCCTTGCATAAGAATATATATATATATATATATATATATATATATATATATATATATATATATATATATATATATATATATATATATATATATATATATATAAATATATATATATAGATATATAATTTCTTGCCAACACGTACGTACAAGTATACTGTATTAAACATATCTTCTTCCTCCCTTTCTCATTCTTTCAGTTCTTTTCCTCTGTTCTTTCCCTCTCTTCTCCATTCTTTGCATTCGCACATACCTGTTTTCCTACATACATACATACATAAATACAAACATACAGATCTTCAACCTTCCTTCCCTCCTTCCTCCCTCCTTTTTTCTCGTCCTCTCTTTCCATTCTCCGTCTCTTTTCTCTGCTTCCCCACTCTCTTGCCTTTCCCTTCCTCCTCTCTCTCCTTCCCTCTCTCCCCTCATCCCTTTCCCCTCTCATTCCTTCTCTTCCTCCTATCTCCTCCTCCCTTCCCGTTTCCTCCCTTTCTCTTTCTCCTCTTTCCCTTCACTTCCACTTCTCCCCTTCCCTTCCTCCTGTCTTCCCTTCCCTTCCTCCTGTCTTCCCTTCCCTTCCTTCTGTCTTCCCTTCCCTTCCTCCTGTCTTCCCTTCCCTTCCTCCTGTCTTCCCTTCCCTTCCTTCTGTCTTCCCTTCCCTTCCCCCTCTCTCCCCTTCCCTTCCCCCTCTCTCCTTTCCATGTTTTATTCTTTCTTTAATTCATAGATTGTTTTCCTTCCCCTTTCCCCTCCCTCCCTCCCACTCTCTCCTTACCATCCTCACCCACCCTCTCCCCACCTTCCTCCTTTCTCTCCTTCTCTCTCTCGCTTCCTCCTCTCTGCTTTTTTCTCCTCCTCCATCTTCCTTCCCTCCGTCTCCTTCCCTTCCCCCCCTCTCTAATAACTCTTCTTCACAATTTTTTATTTTCTCATTTCTCAGTCTTCCTTCCTCCCTCTTTCTCTCACTTTCTCCTCCTGTTTTTACTTTCTCCTTTTCCTCCTGCTCCTCCCTTTTCCTCCTTTCTCCTACTTCTCTTTTTACTCCTCCTCTTCCTCCTCCTCCTCCTTCTCCTCCTCCTCCTCCTCCTCCTCCTCCTCCTCCTCCTCCTCCTCCTCCTCCTCCTCCTCCTCCTCCTCCTCCTCCTCCTTCTCCTCCTCCTCCTCCTCCTCCTCCTCCTCTTCCTTCTCTTCTCCTATTCATCTTCCTCTTTCTCTTCCACGTCTTAATCCTCCTCCTCATTTTCCTCTTCGTCCTCCTCTTTTTCCTCTCCCCTCGTTTCCTCCCCCTACCTGCTGTCCTGATGGAATAGTTACGTTAGTTATAACCTGTCCTGTAAAAAACAGCCACAAAAGGACTAATAGGGCTGTTGCTGTCTGCTTTCCATTGTATTCCTTTCTATTCCTCCTCCTTCCTCCCCTCCTCCTCCTCCTCCTCCTCCTCCTCTTCTTCTTCTTCTTCTTCTCCTCCTCCTCCTCCTCCTCCTCCTCTTCTTCTTCTTCTTCTCCTCCTCCTCCTCCTCCTCCTCCTCCTTCTTCGCCTCTGCCTTTTCTTTTCCTTTTCCTCCCCCTTTTCCTCTTTCTTTTTCCTGTCCCTGCTCCTTCTCCTCCTCTTCTTCTTCTTTCTCTTTCTCCTCCTCCTCCTTCTCTTCTTCTTCTTTCTCCTCCTCAACCTCTTCTTCTTTCTCCTCCCCCTCCCCCCTGGTCGTTCAGGGTATTGATGGTCTGATCCTACACCTCCCCTCCCCTCCCTCCTTCACCCCTTATACCCTCTCCTTCCTTTCCCTCCTCTCTTCTCCCTCCTCTACTTTCCCTTCCTCACCTCTCCTTCCCTTTCACTACTCCCCACATTCCTTTTCTCCCTCCTAATTCTTTCTTCCTCACAATTCTTTCTTCTCTTTTCTCCCCCTCCTCTCACTGCTTTCCTTCCCCCCCTACTCCCCTTCCCTCTCCCCCTACCCCCCTTCACCTCCTCCTCCTTGCCTTTCCTCTCCCCCTCCTCCCCTTCCCTCTCCTTTCCTCTCCTTCCCTCTCCCCCTCCTCCCCTTCCCTCTCCCCTTCCTCGCCTTTCCTCTCCCCCTCCTCCCCTTCCCTTCCCCCTCCTCCCCTTCCCTCTCCCCCTCCTCCCCTTCCCTCTCAGTAGTATCCAGGTAACAGGAAACCATACATAGAGATAAAACAGTCAAGCATTAAGAAGTAAATCATTAAATTAAAGCATTAAGTAAGTAAAGTAAAGCATTAAGTAAGTAAAGTAAAGCATTAAGTAAGTAAAGTAAAGCATTAAGTAAGTAAAGTAAAGCATTAAGTAAGTAAAGTAAAGCATTAAGTAAGTAAAGTAAAGCATTAAGTATGTAAAGTAAAGCATTAAGTATGTAAAGTAAAGCATTAAGTAAGTAAAGTAAAGCATTAAGTATGTAAAGTAAAGCATTAAGTAAGTAAAGTAAAGCATTAAGTAAGTAAAGTAAAGCATTAAGTAAGTAAAGTAAAGCATTAAGTAAGTAAAGTAAAGCATTAAGTATGTAAAGTAAAGCATTAAGTAAGTAAAGTAAAGCATTAAGTATGTAAAGTAAAGCATTAAGTAAATCAGTAAAGACACAGCCTGGGTGCCGGAACAAGCGTCATGTGCCACCATCACCTTGACGTTTTCAGTGATGTTATTGATAGGTTGGATGACACAAAGAAATGTTTTTGCAATAAATTTCGTTTTTCAGGAGGTGTTTGATAAATTCACCTTAAACGTATTCCTGAAAAAATTTAAGTCTATTGTATCACAATTTACAAAAATGTTTTGAAAATTGGTGTATGGAAGGTCGAGTTGTGCTGGGAAAGAGTTAGGCTGACTGACACGAGTACCACAGGGTTCAGTTCTGGGTGTTGTCCTGTTCTTAATTTATACTGACGATGTTGAAGGTTTGTGTGGCTAAATCTACAAATTTGCTGACGATACAAACACTGGCGACAGAGCGGATACACCTGAACACTGGTTGATGATTCAAAGAGATCTGCATAAATTTATTTGGGCTTAACTTGTCAAATGGATTATAATATTGGCAAATGCAAAGTTTTAAATATTGAGAGGAAAAACGAAAAAGTTTGACACATTTTGAATACTGCTCACATGCAGAATGTGAACCAGGAAATGGTTACATAAGAACATCAACAAATGTTTCCAGTCAAATGAAACAAAACATTATTTCTTCATTAGAGCTAACAACATATGGAACAAACTGCCTATAAATGCGATAGACAGTAATAACATTGAAAAGTCGATGGGATGAGTACGTGGCCACTAATCCACAGGTAAACGCGTTCATGGCTGAATAATTAATCTGACTCACTTTTCCTGCCTTGACGATCATGTAGGGTATAGACTTTTTTTTTTTTCCTTTTCAGTCTTTCCTATAAAATTTCCATCGCAGTTTTTCTACACTGCATGGTGGTGCGTCGTATTTTTTCCTGCAGGTTTCGGTTGGAGGGTTTGGTTGGCGGGAAAAAGCCTTCTTCCTTTACAGTTCTTATCTTTGGCTCATAGAATTAGATATCAGTCATAGTCATCCGTAAAATTAGCCACGTAGGGACCAATAGGCCTGTTGCTGTTTGCTTTCCTTTGTACTCCTTTTTACCTTTGTATTCCTTTCCCTGTCTTTTCTTTTCTTCTTCTCTACCCTCCTCTTCCTGTCCTTTCTCCCTCACCTCCTTCCATTATTATTCATTGTCCTCTCTCTCTCTCTCACCATTCTTTATTTTCTCTCTTTCCCTCCCTCCTCCCTTCCTTTCCCTTTCCTTCCCGTCCCTTTCCAACCCACACCGTATTTTTCCTTGCCACTTCCCCTCCCCCTCCCCCTCCTCCTGCCCTGCTCCTTTTTTGGTATTGATGACCTGATCTCATCCCTCCCCTTCCCCCTCCCCTCCTCTTCCCCCTTCCCATCCTCCCTCACCATTCTGCTCTTCCTCCTCCCTCTCCCCTTGTTTTTCATTGTTTCTTTGCCCTCCTTGTTTTCCCTCCCCTTATTTTCTCTCTCACTCCTCCTTTCCTTCCTCCCCACACCTTCTCTCCCCTTCTTGTCCTTATTCTTCCTTCCTTCCCTCTCCCCTGGTCCTTTATGCTTCTCCTTCTTCTGTTCATCCATCTACTCCTCCCTCCCTCCGTCTCATCCTTCCTTCTTCCTCCCTCCCTCTCATCCTCCACCCTCCCTCCTTCCCTTTCATCCTCCCTTCTCCCTCCCTCACCTCCTCTCCCCTTTCCTTCCTTTCCTTCTGTTTCCTCCTCCTCTTCCTTTATCCTTCCCCTTCTCACTCCCCACTTCACCCCTAACCCTATCCCTTACTTCCTTATCCCCTCCCTTTCCTCTTCCCTTTCTTCACCTTACCTTCATATCTATACTCTCTCTCTCTCTCTCTCTCTCTCTCTCTCTCTCTCTCTCTCTCTCTCTCTCTCTCTCTCACGAATACAACACCAATATCTACGAGTATTTACCTCCCTCTGTGTACATTAGTTTTAAAATGTGTAGCTTTTATATATATTGCCAGTGAAATGAGAGAGAGAGAGAGAGAGAGACAGACAGACAGACAGACAGAGAGACAGAGAAAGAGAGAGAAAGAGATGATGGTAATAATAATAATAATAATAATAATGATAATAATAAAAATAACAATCATTTTAGTGATATAATAATAATGATAATCATCATCATCATCATCATCATCATCATTATCATTATCATCATCATCATCCAATCCCACATTGCCCCATGAGGAGCGTAATAGCCCGGGGCTAGGGAAGTTGGTCCTGACATTTAAGATGGGAGTGACCAGCCTCACTCATCCCTGAGTGGCATTACGTGAACAATAAACCCAGACCATCCCTTGGATATAAACCTTCGTGGACTCAATCCGATTGGAGTGCCTTAATTACCCACTAAACCACTAGGCACAAAAGTTTGGTTATATGGTTATCACCCAGCGTAGTAATGTCAGGACTCCACATTATAATACAAATCATAATAGCTAGCATGATAGATAGAAGTAGGAGTCTACATACAACTCATATTAGATACCACTGGAACATCAGTGAAGCTAGGTGTGGGAATAAGAAATATGTCCGTTAGAGTTAACCAAAGGAAATGTGTTTGCAATTTCAGTGGAAATATGTCAGCAAGAGTAAACCAAAGGAATACCAGAGGGCACGAGAAGCGCTGCATATACACAGACACACACAGGCTACTAGAACCCTTACCTATGGGTTACTCATGTGACACTAGCCCTCCTAGAGAAGTCGGAAAGGATTAGAGGGTCAGAAGGGGTCTAGCCATAGGAGCGAAAGGTTGTAGAGAGAGAGGGGTCTAACGAGAGGTATCAGCGGGATTCTATACTTCACTCGTGTGTGAGAGACTTTAGTTAATATTTCCAAGACATATAAAATTATAAATAGTCCCATACTAATCTTTACCTCTCCTGTCATTGCATGACAAAGGGAATTATCTATTTGCAAACCTTCTCACGTATAACTTCCACTCATCCAATAGTATAACTTATGCAAATCTGATCTACAAAACACACTACAAGAAGCTACGAAGTTCTACAGTGAATGGTTTCCTGGTGTACAGGAAACCATTTGTCTTGTCACTCAGTGTAGAGTTACCCACAGGCAGAAAGAAGAGGAAAGAATGAAGGTAATAATAATAATAATAATAATAATAATAAAAATAATGTCACTATCACCACATAATTTCCCTTCAATAAGTAATGCCAATAAATCAGTTAACCCGCCGCATCCCAGCAAATTTTTCACCAATGACCCCCCCAATCCCACCAGATTTTAGTTTTTTTTTTTTTTTTTTTTTTGGCTTAAACCTCCACTTTTTATGAGAAACACCAAAAATTCAGAGAGAAAGTGCTCAGTTGAGTTTAGAAGTACGGTAGAAGTAAGAATACCTTTACCTTGTTACCGTGTTCTCTCAGACCAGGCTCAAGAGAAAACGTTTTCTATGAGAGGGGTAGCTATTTCAGTCCATTCCTAACTGGTTAGATATTTATTTAATTGGTACGAATTTATATGTAGGACTAGAGTATACTGGTTTTCAGACAATAATATAGGCGATACAAGCATTGTTCACTCACCAAATACATCAGCATATGGCACCTTCTTTTAAGATGTTACTGCCTCATCACTTCTGCTTGTTTCTTCCTCTGGCTTATTTCTTCCTTTGTCCTCCACCTCAGGAATCATTTTCACCTTGAATTTCGTCATTGGAGAGACCGTGGTGTGACATGTCTTTACTGGCCAGGTCACTGCTAACAGGTGAGTTGCTGAGAAAATGGCGTGTGGGGGGGGGATGGGGGGTCAGGTGGGGCCAGGCATTATCTCCGCCTGACGTTGGGTAGAGGAAGGTCTCCCACATATGCCTACTAAAAATCACCCGTGAAACTTGAAAAATGTGCAAATGACGGACCTTGCAATTGAAAAACATAAGGATACGTCGTCGGCTGTCGCCGTGACAAAATATGGTGATGTACCCATACGTTGTCGGGATACCTTGGGTTAAAAAAGAGCCAAGATTTGCTCACTTTTCAACCTGCTCTTTATTCAACCTGCTCTATTTCCAACCTGCTCTTTTTTTCAACCTACTCTTTTTCTCAACCTGCTCTTTTTTTAACCTATTCTTTCTTCAACCTGCTCCTTTTTTTAACCTGCTCTTTTTTCAACCTGCTCTTTCTTCAACCTGCTCTTTTATCAACCTGTTCTTTTTTTCAACCTGCTCTTTTTTTTCAACCTGCTCTTTTTTTCAACCTGCTCTTTTTTTCAACCTGCTCTTTTTTTCAACCTGTTCTTTTTTTCAACCTGTTCTTTTTTTCAACCTGCTCTTTTTTTCAACCTGTTCTTTTTTTCAACCTGCTCTTTTTTTCAACCTGTTCTTTTTTCAACCTGTTCTTTTTTTCAACCTGCTCTTTTTTTCAACCTGCTCTTTTTTTCAACCTGCTCTTTTCTCAACCTGCTCTTTTTTCAACCTGCTCTTTTTTTTTTGCGTGGACAACAGGGAGCCTCTTGGGGTGAAATGGTGCCTAATTAAAGCATGCAAATGGAGTCAATGACCTTAATTACCAAGGAGGTTAATTGGGTGGTTGAGTAATTAGTGGGGATGAAATGAGAGAGAGAGAGAGAGAGAGAGAGAGAGAGAGAGAGAGAGAGAGAATAGTAAACAGGCAGATACATAGACGTATAGGTAGATAGATAGATAGCCTGGCAAAATTGGGGTGAGTTGAGTTCGTACATACATTCATACATACATACATACATACATACATATATATACATATATATACATGCGTGCATACATATGAAGATAAATAGAAAAATAGATATAAAGAATGTAGCTTTCATTAACACTCAGAATGGGGTCACTCTCTCTCTCTCTCTCTCTCTCTCTCTCTCTCTCTCTCTCTCTCTCATGAATTATTTAGTCATAGTTTTTAGTTACCATATGGAAAAAATCGCAGTAAAGTCGCCTGGTGGTGCAGTGGGTTAAGGTGCCTGGTGGTGCAGTGGGTTAAGGTGCCTGGTGGTGCAGTGGGTTAAGGCGCCAGGTGGTGCAGTGGGTTAAGGTGCCTAGTGGTGCAGTGGGTTAAGGTGCCTGGTGGTGCAGTGGGTTAAGGGGCCTGGTGGTGCAGTGGGTTAAGGGGCCTGGTGGTGCAGTGGGTTAAGGGGCCTGGTGGTGCAGTGGGTTAAGGGGCCTGGTGGTGCAGTGGGTTAAGGCGCCTGGTGGTGCAGTGGGTTAAGGCGCCTGGTGGTGCAGTGGGTTAAGGGGCCTGGTGGTGCAGTGAGTTAAGGCGCCTGGTGGTGCAGTGGGTTAAGGTGCCTGGTGGTGCAGTGGGTTAAGGCGCCTGGTGGTGCAGTGGGTTAAGGCACCTGGTGGTGCAGTGGGTTAAGGTGCCTGATGGTGCAGTGAGTTAAGGCGCCTGGTGGTGCAGTGGGTTAAGGTGCCTGGTGGTGCAGTGGGTTAAGGCGCCTGGTGGTGCAGTGGGTTAAGGTGCCTGGTGGTGCAGTGGGTTAAGGTGCCTGGTGGTGCAGTGGGTTAAGGTGCCTGGTGGTGCAGTGGGTTAAGGTTCCTGGTGGTGCAGTGGGTTAAGGTGCCTGGTGGTGCAGTGGGTTAAGGCGCCTGGTGGTGCAGTGGGTTAAGGCGCTCTGACCGGCTTGCACTTGTCAGGGTTTGCGTCTGAGGGAGGTTGGGGTTTAGTGCTCACATAATGCCGCTCAGGGACGCGTGAAGCTGGTCACTCCCCTTGAGTAACCAGCCCAGGGCCTGTACTATCCTGGCTGGGTAAGAAAAGATTGGATGATACATAGATCGATAGACAGGTAGATAGGTAGATAGACATCGATAGAGAGGTAGATAGGTAGATAGATAGATCGATAGACAGGTAGGTAAGAAGATAGATAGAGCGGTAGAGCGGTAGATAGTTAGATAGATCGATAGACAGGTAGGTTATGAAGATAGATCGATAGACAGGTAGGTAGGAAGATAGATGGATAGAGCGGTAGGTAGGAAGACAGATAGGTAGGTAGGTAGGTAGATATATGGATCGATAGAGAGGTAGGTAGACAGATAGATAGAAAGGTAGGTGGATAGATAGATTGATCGATAGAGGTAGGTAGGTAGCCTAGGTAGACAGATAAGTAGGTAAGTCAGTAGATAGATAGGTACCTAAATAGATAGGTAGATAGATCGACAAAGAGGTAGGTAGGTAAATAGATAGATCGATAGGGAGACAGGTAGGTAGATCGATAGATCGATAGAGGTAGGTAGATAGATAGATTGATAGGTAGGTAGGAAAGTAGATAGATAGATCGATAGGTAAGTAAGTAGGTAGATAGGTAGATAGACAGGTAGGTAAGTAGATAGAGAGGTAGGTAAGTATATAAACAGGTAGGTAAGTAGATAGACAGGTAAGTAGATAGAGAGGTAGGTAAGTAGAAAGACAGTTAGGTAAGTAGATAGACAGGTAGGTAAGTAGACAGGCAGGTAGGCAAGTAGATAGACAGATTGGTAAGTAGGTAGGTAAGCAGATAGACAGGTAGGTAAGTAGATAGACAGTTAGGTAAGTAGACAGACAGGTAGGTAAGTAGACAGACAGGTAGGTAACTAAATAGAGAGGTAGGTAAGTAGGTAGATAGGTAGATAGAGAGGTAGGTAAGTAGATAGAGAGGTAGGTAAGTAGACAGGCAGGTAGGTAAGTAGATAAAGAGGTAGGTAGGTAGGTAAGTAGATAGACAGGTAGGTAAGTAGATAGACAGGTAGGTAAGTAGATAGACAGGTAGGTATGTAGATAGACAGGTAGGTAAGTAGATAGATAGGTAAGTAGACAGACAGGTAGGTAAGTAGATAGAGAGGTAGGTAAGTAGATAGACAGGTAGGTAAGTAGACAGACAGGTAGGTAAGTAGGTAGGTAAGTAGATAGACAGGTAGGTAAGTAGACAGACAGGTAGGTAAGTAGATAGACAGGTAGGTAAGTAGATAGACAGGTAGGTAAGTAGACAGGCAGGTAGGTAAGTAGATAGACAGGTAGGTAAGTAGACAAACAGGTAGGTAAGTAGACAGACAGGTAGGTAAGTAGATAGACAGGTAGGTAAGTAGATAGACAGGTAGGTAAGTAGATAGACAGGTAGGTAAGTAGATAGACAGGCAGGTAAGTAGATAGACAGGCAGGTAAGTAGATAGACAGGTAGTTAAGTATATAGACAGGTAGGTAAGTAGACAGACAGGTAGGTAAGTAGATAGACAGGTAGGTAAGTAGACAGGCAGGTAGATAAATAAGTCTTTAATAACGTAGTGTCTTGCCTTAGCTGGGTATAATCGCAGGCAAGGAGCAAGAACCAAGTAATACATCATCGTACTGAAGGGGTTAACTTGCCATCATCTGCCCTCAAGTTGCCATGTTGCCAGCAATTCCAGAACTTCAATTAATTGCCATAAGGTTGTCATAAAGCTGCCACAAGTCACCATAATATTGCCATAAACTGACAAAATAGCCATAAATTCAGCAGGTTACCAAAAGTTGCCATGGTCAAAAGTTGCCATAAAGTTGCCATAAATTGCCATAAAGATGCCATAAATTGCTGTGAAGTTGCCACAAATTACAGTAAAGTTGCCATGAATTGCCATCAAGTTGCTATAAATTGTCGTAAAGTTGCCATTAAAGGCCATAAAGTTGCCACAAATTACAGTAAAGTTGCCATGAATTGCTATGAAGTTGCCACAAATTACAGTTAAGTTGCCACGAATTGCCATAAAGTTGCCATAAATTGCCGTGAAGTTGCCATAAATTGCCATAACGTTGCCATAAATTGGCAATAAGTTGCCATAAATTGCCATAAAGTTGCCATAAATTCAAGGGGTTTTGATAAATTGCGAAGATATACATAAATTGCCCTTACTCCCTCCCTCCTTCCTTCCTTCCTTCCTTCCCTCACTTGTCTCTCATCTTCACAAACTGCAAGTCCTTCATGTTCGCTACTTAAATTCAGAAGGGTTGCCCCCCCTCTCTCTCTCTCTCGCTCTCTCTCTTACTGGCAAAAAGTTAGAAAAAAGAGTAAGAGAGTGAGTGAGAGCGAAGGAGGGAATGATGGCGCCACTCAAGAAATATAAGCTAACTTGAGAGAGAGAGAGAGAGAGAGAGAGAGAGAGAGAGAGAAGGATACATAGATAGATAGATAGACAGGTAGACAGAGATAGATTGATAGATAGATAGATAGAGATAGATTGATAGATAGATAGATAGATAGAGATAGATTGATAGATAGATGGAAAAAGAGAGAGAGAGGGAGAGAGAGAGAGAGAGAGAGAGAGAGAGAGAGAGAGAGAGAGAGAGAGAGAGAGAGAGAGAGAAATGCTTCCGAATTTAAGCAGTAAGTGAGAGAAGGATTTGGCTGTTGTGAGGGAGAGAGGGAAGTGAGAGGACAGGGAAGGAAGGAAGGAAGAGTGGGAGGGAGAGAACAGAAGGATATGAGAGAGAGAGAGAGAGAGAGAGAGAGAGAGAGAGAGAGAGAGAGAGAGAGAGAGAGAATTAAGGAGTAACGCGAGGGGATGTGGACCAGCTTTGATGAGAGAGAGAGAGAGAGAGAGAGAGGGGGGGGGGGAGGAATGGTGAGGGCCAGGTAGTTTGTCTGTAATGGTGGTTGTTGCTTGTTAGAGGCAGTTTAATTGGCTTGTTGCGATTAGGGAGGAGGAGGAGGAGAAGGGAAGAGGATGTTAATGAAGAAGAGGAGGAATAAAAATGAAAGATGGTGATGATGATGATGATGATGAGAAGGATTACTCAGGATTACACAGGAAAGCAAACAGCAACAGACCTTATGGTCCTTTCGAGGCTGCTTGTTAGAGAATCTATGACTACAAGATCTAACTCTACATGCTGAAGGATAAGGATAGTAAAGCAAGAAGGCTCCCCCCACCACCAAACCCTCCAGGAAAAAGTGAGAAAAACCTCCATGCAGCATGGAAAAACTGACATGGAAATTTTATAGGAAACACTGGAAAGGAAAAGTCACATTCTATAATACTTTATCCATAAGCTACCCTATAGAGTAACCTGAAAGAGAAAGTAAACAAATAAAATAATAGTTACGGCATGACATTATAAACCGGTACATTGAGTTAATGGGAAGTCTGTGGACATAATGTGGAAGCTACACACTGCACAGTGTGGATGTTTAGGGGTGGTGCGGCAGCCTTGCCTGGCGCTTTTAAGGTAGGCAGCAGTCAATCAGGCCCTAGCTCCATTTGCTCCACTGAGACAAGGTACTCTCCCGTGTGGGACAAGTACATAAGTTTCATCCTGAAGCAGTGACCCCTGGTACATTAAAAAAATCCCGATGGTGGTCACTTGACTAACAGGGACCCTCAGTGATCCACAGCCCATCACAGGTCGAAAGTAAGAGTAGTGACCGTTAACTCAGGGTTATCTGTGCAGATCCTAATCTGTGCTTATATTGCTTTCTTTGCATTGGGGAGATTGAAAAACATATAAGACAGGTGTCTTAGATAAATGGGGACTGCACAGTGCACAATGTGGATGTGCAATGCACAGAGTGGATGTTAGGGGTGGTGTGGCAACCTTCCCTGGCGCTTTTTAGGTAGGCAGCAGTCAATCAGGCAATAGCTCCGTTCACTCCACTGAGACAAGGAACTCTCCCATGTGGGACAGTACACAAGTTTCATCCTGAAGCAGTGACCCCTGGTACATTAAAAAAAATCCCGATGGTGGTCACTTGACTAACAGGGACCCTCAGTGATCCACATCCCATCACAGGTCGATAGTAAAAGTAGTGACCGTTAACTCAGGGTTATCTGTGCAGATCCTAATCTGTGCTTACTGTATATTACCTCATTTGCTTTGGGTAAATCGAAAAACGTATAATGACGTGACGTGACGCTATGTTAAGTTTACGGGGTGTCCTGTAGACACGAGGGGACTGCACAGTGTGGATGTTTAGGGGTGGTGCGGCAGCCTTGCCTGGCTCTTTTAAGGTAGGCAGCAGTCAATCAGGCCCTAGCTCCATTCACTCCACTGAAACAGGGAACTCTCCCATATGGGACAAATACACAAGTTTCATCCTGAAGCAGTGACCCCTGGTACATTAAAAAAATCACGATGGTGGTCACTTGACTAACATGGACCCTCAGTGATCCACAGCCCATCACAGGTCGAAAGTAAGAGTAGTGACCGTTAACTCAGGGTTATCTGTGCAGATCCTAATCTGTGCTTATATTGCTTTGTTTGCACTGAATAAATTGAAAATGTTTAATATCGTGACGCAAGGAGGAGGAGGAGGAGGAGGAGGAGGAGGAGGAGGAGGAAAGGAAGTCTGAGGAGAGAACGAGACAAAAAATAATGAGAAGGAATGAGGAGGAAGGTTATAAACAGACAGACAGACAGATATAGATAGATAGATGGCCAAATAAATTATAGGTCGATAGATACAACAGTTGAGGTGCAGTGTACTATTGTATCTATCGGCAGAGGCTTTAGTTCAGGGCCAGGGTGGGTCATAGGAGCCTGGGAGTGTTAATAGGCAGGTAGATATAGATAGATAGATGGCCAAATAAATTATAGGTCGATAGATACAACAGTTGAGGTGCAGTGTACTATTGTATCTATCGGCAGAGGCTTTAGATCAGGGCCAGGGTGGGTCATAGGAGCCTGGGAGTGTTAATAGGCAGGTAGATATAGATAGATAGATGGCCAAATAAATTATAGGTCGATAGATACAACAGTTGAGGTGCAGTGTACTATTGTATCTATCGGCAGAGGCTTTAGTTCAGGGCCAGGGTGGGTCATAGGAGCCTGGGAGTGTTAATTGGCAGGTAGATATAGATAGATAGATGGCCAAATAAATTATAGGTCGATAGATACAACAGTTGAGGTGCAGTGTACTATTGTATCTATCGGCAGAGGCTTTAGTTCAGGGCCAGGGTGGGTCATAGGAGCCTGGGAGTGTTAATAGGCAGGTAGATATTATGGCAGACAAAATAGATGGACTCCCTTGCCCTTCCTTCCTGCCTTTCTGGCCAGTCAAGTGGTTAGATCAATAGTCTGCTCTTCAACAGGACGCGAGGCCGACCCTGAACTGGGGCAGAGATCTGTTTGATTATTTATATTTCGTTGACACTGACTGACTGAGGCTCCACCCCCACCCAGAGAGAGAGAGAGAGAGAGAGAGAGAGAGAGAGAGAGAGAGAGAGAGAGAGAGAGAGGGAGAGACAGACAGACAGACAGACAGACAGTATTTTGTACGATGCAGTAAATGAAAATATGAAACGAAATTATGATAATTTTGTTTCATATTTTCATTTACTGCATTTTACAAAATTCTCTCTCTCTCTCTCTCTCTCTCTCTCTCTCTCTCTCTCTCTCTCAGTTCCTCGCTACAGTCTGCAATCTTTTTCTTTCTTTCTCCCTTCGTTCGCTGGTTCCTTATTTTCTTCTTTCCTTTCTTCCTTCTTTCTTTACTTCCGTCCTTCCCTCCAGCCTTCCTTCCCTCCATCCTTCTTTCCTTCCTTGTTTCCTTCCTTCCTTGTTTCCTTTCTTGTTTCCTTCCCTCCTTCTTTCCTTCCCTCCTTCTTTCCTTCCTTCTTTCCTTCCTTCCTTCCCTCCTTTCTTCTTTCCTTCCTTCCTTCCCGTCCCTCACTTGTCTCTCATCTTCACAAACTCCAAATCCTTCTCGTTTTCTGATTAAATTCTGATGCGTTGCCTCTCTCTCTCTCTCTCTCTCTCTCTCTCTCTCTCTCTCTCTCTCTCTCCGTGTTGGGGTCGGGTCGTCACAACTGTTAGATCTTTAATATAGTTAAATGTTAGGCCCACCGTAATTCTCTTTCTCACTCTCTCACTTTCACTTTTTTCTCTTGTTCTCACCCCCTCTTCCTTTCCTCCTCCTCCATCTCCTGCTGCTCCCCATCATCATCATCATCATCATCATCACCTATTATTACTGCCACTACTTCTCCTCCTTAGTCACTGTCATCGCCATCGTCATCATCATCATCATCATCATTATCATCAGCATCATCACCATCACCAACATCATTATCATTGCCATCACCATCACCACCACCATCACCACCATCATTACCTTTATCATTATTACCATCAACATCATCATCATCATCATCATCATCATCATCATCATCATCATCATCATCTCCCATTCTTACTCCACCTCCTCCTCCTCCTCCCTAATCGACACAACCCAGTTAAACAGACTCCAACAAGCGACAACCACCATTACAGACAAACTACTTACCCTGCCTCCCTTCCCTCCTCTCCCTCTCTCTCTCTCTCTCTCTCTCTCTCTCTCTCTCTCTCAGCCTATATTTCCTGAGTGGCGCCATCATTCCCTCCTACCCTTACTCTTCCTTATAAGTTTTTCACAGTAGGAAATGAGAGAGAGAGAGAGAGAGAGAGAGAGTGCGTGCACTGGGGAGCGAAATGGTGAGAGCAAAGTGAAAGCTGAGGAGGCAGGAAGGAAAAGGAGGGATGAGGAAAGAGAAGGGAAGGGAAGGGAAGGAAAGGAAAGGAAGGAAGGGAAGGGAAGGGGAAAAAAGGAAGGAGGGGAAAGGAAAGGATGGGAAGGGGATGGAAGGGATGGCATGGGATGGGATAGGATGAGATGGAGAGAGAAAGGGATGAACGGGTAGGGAAGGAAATGGATGGGAAGGGAAGGGAAGGGAAGGGGTGGGAAGGGATGGGATGGAGTTGGGACTGGATGGGAGCGGAAGGGAAGGGATGGGAAGGGCAGGGAAGGGAAGGGGTGGGAAGGGATGGGATGGAATTGGGACTGGATGGGAGCGGAAGGGAAGGGATGGGAAGGGCAGGGAAGGGAAGGGGTGGGAAGGGATGGGATGGAATTGGGACTGGATGGGAGCGGAAGGGAAGGGATGGGAAGGGAAGGGATGGGTTGGGAATGGGAAGGGAAGGGAAGGGGTGGGAAGGGATGGGATGGAATTGGGACTGGATGGAAGCGGAAGGGAAGGAAAGGGAAGGGAAGGGATGGGATGGGATGGAAGTGGGACGGGATGGGAGCGGAAGGGAAGGGAAGGGAAGGGAAGGGATGGGATGGGATGGAATTGGGACGGGATGGGAGGGGAAGGGAAGGGATGGGGAGGGAAGGGATGGGTTGGGAATGGGAAGTGGAAGGGAAGGGAAGGGAAGGGAAGGGAAGGGAGGACAAGCGTAGAGGGAGGTGAGGGAAGAAGGAACACTTCACTTTCTTCACTCTAACTTGGCCTAAAATTGCCATCTCTCCTTCTTGCATGCTGCCTTGAACCAGTTAATTAACATGAGAATATGATGCTAGTCACGAAGAAGTGCTGTGGCATGGATGGAGACTTTCTGCTACTGGGCTGCGTGAAATAAGCTGAAAAGGGACGAAAATCTCAGTTAAATTGTGTGAAAGAACTACAGAAAGGAGAGAAGACGTGGGAGAAAGTGAGAAAGAAGGGAGGGAGGAAAGAGAGACGAGAGGAGGGGAGGAAAGAGGGAAGAAAAATGGGAGAGAAGAGGAAGAGAGAAAAGAAAGGAGAGGCAGGGAGGAAGGAAAAGAAGGAGGGGAAGAAAGAGGAGAGGGAAGGAAGGGAAGAGGAAGGAAATGAGGAGAAGAGAAGGAAAGGTAAAAGAAGGGAAAACTAGAGAGGGAAGAGAGACAGAGACAAGACAGAGAAGAGACACAGAATTTGTCACTGAATACTACATTATTTAGCTTATAATGCAGTCTTTGTATATCACACACACACACACACACACACACACATACACACACAGAGGCGTCCGCAGGATTCTCTGTAAGGGGGGGGACAAAATAAAAGAAATAATACATATATGTGCGGTTACATCAAGATACACACACTCCAAATAGGCATAGGCATATACTTACATGAGTTACATGACTTACATCAAATGCATAGTGTTACATAGCCTATGATTTCATCATCCTTTGTGTAATTTTAACGCTCAGCATGCTGCATGTTTGATCACGAGCGTGTTCTGCCTCAGTTCCCCCCTTCTACCGTTATAGTAGAGTAAGTCGACATTTCTGTTATTCAGTGCGGGATTGTCTTCTCTTTGTCCCCATGGCTTCATTTGCGCGTCCTTATTACAAGTTGTATCAAGCTCTCCTGGCCCCTATATAATGAGCTCAGTCTCTGCATCATTGCCACTTAGATCTGCTCCTCATTTTGTTCACATCTCTGTCCTCCCCTGTACAGATATTATTGTGAGTGCTCAAGAAGTCTCCAACCATCTAGCAGCTGTGTGTAATTTGAGTATAACTATTGTTGCATTTTTTTCTTGTACTGTATAGCATAAGTTTAATTTGTAGGCCTAGTGAAGTTTTTGTAATTCGTGTGGGGTTCTTTATGTCAGTCATTTTTTATAATAGTTTGTATCTGTAATTATTTATCTGGCATTCACTGAGTATTATCTGGTATCTCATTTTATCAGGGCTGACTTAAATAAATTTACTCTTGCTAATTTCGTGTTAATAGAGGCTATTGCAGTTAACCATATATTTAACCTGTTTATTTGCCATTACATTATCCTTATGAGTCCTGAATGTTTTGTTGTTAGTTTGAGCATTAAACTTTAACTTGTAATTTTACCTAACTCTTTTGTTTTGAACCTGGAACTTTACGGGACAGTAGTGATTTTTAGCATTCTCACTTAAAGTGTACATTATCTTTCTCTGTTCCGTAACATAAATTTGGCGACCTCATATCAGGATATTCAGGATATTATCATAAGGATATTGTTTGATATTTTGTGACTGTGATATATTCATGATGGCTACTATTTCTACACTTGATGAAGCCAAAGATTTTTTGTCAAATGTGCAAACAGTGTGTGATATAGAAAACAGAACAAAGAATGAACTTAAGATTGTTGCTCAACAATTGGGATTTGTTGTTCGCTCTCATCAGTCTAAAGATCAGATTGTTGCCATGATTAATGAAAGCTTGTTTAATGTAACTCCTCCAAATGAGCAAACGCAGATTGAATTAGCTAAGTTACAGCTAGCCCTGCAGGAGTCTCGTGTGAAGGAAGCTGAATTTCAGGCAAAAGCTAAGGAGGCTGAGGCACAAGTTGAAATTGCTAGGATTCAGGCAGACCATGAGTATCGCATGAAACAAGGTGGAACTGGATCATCTTGCTCTGATGATTTTGATGTGGCTAAAAATGTTAAACTTGTCCCTCCTTTTAATGAATCTGATTTAACAAAGTATTTTCAGTTGTTTGAGAGGGTAGCTACAGGTTTTAATTGGCCTAAGGAGTATTGGCCAGTACTCCTTCAAACTGTTCTCACCGGTAAAGCTCAAGTAACTTATGCATCTTTGCCTCAGGATCAATGTGATAATTATGATGTAGTTAAGAGCTTGATTCTCAAGGCCTATGAGCTTGTTCCTGAAGCCTATAGAGTAAAATTTAGGACAACTTACAAGCAAGATAAGCAATCCCATGTTGAGTATGCAAAAATCAAAGAAGATCTGTTAGAGCAGTGGTTAAATTCTAAGAATGTGGATTCTGATTTTGGTAATTTTAAGCAGATGATCTTGCTGGAGGATTTCAAAAGGTGTATTAGTAAAGATGTAAGCCTATATCTTGATGAGAAAAGAATAGATAATTTGTCTGATGCTGCAGTTTTAGCTGATGAGTATGTTCTCACTCACAAGAGATATTCTAGAGAAAAAGGGAAAGCTGAGAGTAAGTACGTTGCCTCTACTCAGAGTACAGGTAACAGGAAAGAGAATAAGGATGATGTTTCTCAGGAAGTAAATACCAGCTTCACCTCTAGATTTCAGAAAAGTAAATGTACTTATTGTAGTAAGCTTGGTCATACTACGGAGAGATGTTTCAGGAGACAGCGTGATGTGAACAAAAAGGAGTCTTTAAATATTCAGTCAATTGGTCTAGTGTCCACTCTTGAGAGTTCCCAGAATTCTTTAACTGAGTTAACTGAACCTGCTTTGAGGGGTAACTTAAATTCTCATGATGGAGCTCCTCTTTTGAGCAGTAACGTGGGTGACACTCTCAAGAGTTCATGTGCTAATTTCCTGTCTGATGATTTTGTCAGTCCTCTGGACAGTAATGACAGGAAATCAGTTCAAATATATCGTGATACAGGTGCTTGCCAATCCCTTATGCTGACCAGTGTTCTAGGCTCTAATGTTAATTCCTCTGATGAAACTGTAATCTTACAAGGTGTAGGGAATAATTACTTCTCCGTCCCTCTGTGCAGAGTGAATTTAGAGTCTGGTTTTGTTAATGGTTCTGTTATGGTTGGGTTGGTTGAGACACTCCCAATGTCAGGTGTAACTTTCTTACTTGGAAATGATATTGGTGGAAGTCAAGTGTGTCCAGCTCCTCAGTTGTCTGGTGAGCCAGTGGCTGTGTCCCTGGATTGTGATGTCCCTGATGTGTTCCCTGCATGTGCTGTCACTAGGGCTAAGTCTAAAGTTACTGGTGATTTAGAGGATAATGATGATGATGATGTTATCCTAGCTGACACTTTTCTTGCTAATTTGGACCACTCACCAGATGAGGCAGTACCCCGTAGTGTTGATAATTTGTCTCGTCAAGAGTTGGTTGAGTTGCAGGTTGCTGACCCTGAGTTGAAAGGTCTAGCTAACTCTGCTTACAGTGAAGAAGAGTCAGCCGGTGCTTCTACTTGTTATTATGTAAAGTCAGGAGTACTTATGAGGAAGTGGAGACCCCCAACAGCATCAGCCGACTGTGAATGGGAGGTTGTTCATCAAGTTGTCATCCCTCGTGTTTGTAGGCAGGACATTAGAGTGGCTCATGATTCCAGTTTGGCAGGACACCTTGGAGTGAGGAAGACTGTGGCACGCATTTTGAAACACTTCTACTGGCCAGGTATCTTCAGGGATGTTTCCTGGTATTGTAAGTCTTGTCACACCTGTCAAGTTGTGGGGAAGTGTAATCAGACCGAAAAGGTTGCACCTCTAGTTCCCATTCCTCTTTTTGAGGCGCCTTTCACCCGTGTGTTGGTGGATATTGTGGGCCCTCTTCCTAAGACTTCTTCAGGATTTTCTTATGTGTTGACCATGATTGATATGGCTACTCGTTATCCTGAAGCCATTCCACTTAGAAACATCTCAGCAAAGAACGTGGTTAAGGAAATGCTAGGGTTCTTCACAAAGTTTGGTCTGCCCAAGGAGGTACAGTCAGACCGGTGAAGTAATTTCATGTCAAATGTTTTCAAGCAGTCTCTGAAAGAGTTGGGTATCACCCAGATCACGTCTTCAGCTTACCATCCCCAGACCCAAGGAGCGTTGGAGAGATATCATCAAACACTCAAATCGATGCTCAAGAAATACTGTTTGGAACATCAGAAAGACTGGGATAAAGGTCTTCCATTCGTTGTGTTTGCTGCAAGAGAATCTCCAAATGAATCACTGGGCTTCTCACCTTTTGAACTACTGTTTGGCCATGAAGTAAGAGGACCCCTTAAGTTACTCAAGGAATGCTGGCTGTCGGAGGAAGATGACGTCAACCTGCTGGAGTATGTGATGAAGTTCAAAGAGCGGCTGTCCACTGCTTTACAGCTGGCGAGAGAGAATTTAGGAGCTGCTCAGGAGAAGATGAAGACTTGGTATGATAAGAAGTCCAGGTTACGCCACTTTCAGCCAGGAGATCAGGTTTTGATTCTGCTACCAGTTCATGGGCAACCTCTTCAAGCCAAGTTTAGTGGCCCTTATTTCGTGGAGAAGAAACTCAGTGATGTCAGCTATGTCATCGCCACACCAGATCGTAGAAAGAGCAAGCAACTATGTCACATCAACATGCTAAAGTTATATCACAGGCGGGACGAAAATAATCCAGTCTGCACTGTAGCTGTTCCACCCGAGTCTGCAAGTGAAGCTCTCCCATGCAGTATGAGCCTGAGTGATAGTCTGGGGAAGAATCCTGATATCATGAATGATCTCCAGACTAAGCTTTCTCATCTACCACCCAAGGAAAGCCAGGAGTTTTCGGCATTACTGCAGGAGTACCCGCAAGTGTTCCGTGCCACTCCAGGAAGAACCACTGTGTTGATGCATGATGTCGATGTTGGAGACGCAAAGCCAATTAAACTGCCTCCTTACCGTGTGAACCCAGTGAAAGTTCCTCTCATCCAGAAGGAGCTTGGCTACCTGTTGGACCACAAGATGATTGAGCCCTGTCAGAGCGAGTGGAGTTCTCCTGTCACTCTGGTCCCTAAGCCAGGTGGGTCACAGAGGCTTTGCATCGACTACAGACGTGTTAATCAGATAACTAAAACAGACACTTACCCTCTCCCTCGTGTGGAAGATTGCATAGACAAGATCGGAAAGGCTAGGTACATAAGTAAGTTTGATTTGTTAAAGGGATACTGGCAAGTACCTATGACTGAACGTGCTAGGGAGATCTCATGTTTTGTAACATTAGGAAAGACTTTTGCATGTTCTGTAATGCCATTTACAGATTGTTTTAGAGTAATAAGAAATTTCCTTTGTAAATTTCTTTTTTTCTTTGTGGGGAGGTGTTACATAGCCTATGATTTCATCATCCTTTGTGTAATTTTAACGCTCAGTATGCTGCATGTTTGATCACGAGCGTGTTCTGCCTCAGTTCCCCCCTTCTACCGTTATAGTAGAGTAAGTCGACATTTTTGTTATTCAGTGCGGGATTGTCTTCTCTTTGTCCCCATGGCTTCATTTGCGCGTCCTTATTACAAGTTGTATCAAGCTCTCCTGGCCCCTATATAATGAGCTCAGTCTCTGCATCATTGCCACTTAGATCTGCTCCTCATTTTGTTCACATCTCTGTCCTCCCCTGTACAGATATTATTGTGAGTGCTCAAGAAGTCTCCAACCATCTAGCAGCTGTGTGTAATTTGAGTATAACTATTGTTGCATTTTTTTTCTTGTACTGTATAGCATAAGTTTAATTTGTAGGCCTAGTGAAGTTTTTGTAATTCGTGTGGGGTTCTTTATGTCAGTCATTTTTGATAATAGTTTGTATCTGTAATTATTTATCTGGCATTCACTGAGTATTATCTGGTATCTCATTTTATCAGGGCTGACTTAGATAAATTTACTCTTGCTAATTTCGTGTTAATAGAGGCTATTGCAGTTAACCATATATTTAACCTGTTTATTTGCCATTACATTATCCTTATGAGTCCTGAATGTTTTGTTGTTAGTTTGAGCATTAAACTTTAACTTGTAATTTTACCTAACTCTTTTCTTTTGAACCTGGAACTTTACGGGACAGTAGTGATTTTTAGCATTCTCACTTAAAGTGTACATTATCTTTCTCTGTTCCGTAACAATAGTGACAGAATGCATGAATCGACTCAAATCACTCAATCATCCTTGAACAAGAACTGATGCCGTCGAATTCCAAGGGGGGGCAATTGGCCCCCTTTCCCGCCCCCTCCGTACGCCCTGAGAGAGAGAGAGAGAGAGAGAGAGAGAGAGAGGGAGAGGACTTCTTTCACATACTCCTGAAACCTTTCTTATTATTCTTTCATGTTTCTCGACTCTTTTATTTAGGATTATAAGGCCTTCCTCAATGCCTCTCCCTGTCTCTGTCTCTGTCTGTCTGTCTATCTGTCTCTGTCTCTGTCTCTGTCTCTGTCTCTCTCTCTCTCTCTCTGGTGGTAGGTGGTGGCGACCATCATCCACTCACCTGATGTAGTGCTGCCTGCTTCTTCCTTCACCTTTAACATTCAGTTTTTGTGTCTACCCTCTTCACTTCCTGCTTCTCCCTCTCCTTCCTGTCACTTTCATTACTCTTCTTTCCACATCAGGTGACTCTACACTGAGTGACAAGCCTAATAGCTTCCTGTAACCCAGGGAGCCATTTACAACGCTGGGTGGTAACCATATAACCAGATAACGGGGTGATGTGCAAGCCGACTTTAGTGCCCCTGTTAACCGGGTGGAGACGCAGATGCTTCCTCCAACCGGGAACCAATCCTGTGCGCTGTTGCCCGTGCCTCGCTGTGGCAAACCACTGTCTGCCGCAAAGGAACATTGGTTCACTGCACAGGACAGCCCTGCACAAGCGGCTGCTTGCCTGCGGTTGATGTGCCTGCTCAGCCAGACAGACCAAGGTTCATCCACAACATTCGCTCTCTCTCTCTCTCTCTCTCTCTCTCTCTCTCTCTCTCTCTCTCTCTCTCTCTCTCTCTCTCTCTCTCCACCTCAGTACATGTGTACAGTAGGGTACACAGACCATTCTCACACCTGTAGACCTATTCCTCTACCGTGTGTACTTTAATTAGCTGTGTGTACATAGGTTACCATGTAGACATTCAGGTGTGTGCTCATGTGTATGGAACAGTGTTTATATGTGTATGTAGGTGTATGTATGTATTTATGTGTGTATATTTGTTTTTCGTATGTTTGCACACGTTAGTGTATGTAAGTGAATATACATTTGTTGTGTGTGTGTGTGTGTGTGTGTGTGTGTGTGTGTGTGTGTGTGTGTGTGTGTGTGTGTGTGTGTGTGTGTGTGTGTAGTGGTTTAGGTTGGGTCAATATTTACTTGCCAGGAAAGCGAGGTATTATGTAAACACTGACTTGGTATACACACACACACGCACACACACACACACACACACACACACACACACACTCCATAAAAGCCCAGATACACACATGATCCAGTCCATGGATACATACATGAAATCATACATACACCTGCCAGAAGGATACAGACACACACCAACGTACAAGGACACAGGAAGACGTACATACACCCACATGAGGGCATGGATGTACCTAAACACCAGTACAACGCCTTTATGATACGAGCGAGGCCATTTAACACCCACATGAGGGCAGGGATGTACCTAAACACCAGGACAACGCCTTTATGATACGAGCGAGGCCATTTAACACCCACATGAGGGCATGGATGTACCTAAACACCAGTACAACGCCTTTATGATACGAGCGAGGCCATTTAACACCCACATGAGGGCATGGATGTACCTAAACACCAGTACAACGCCTTTATGATACGAGCGAGGCCATTTAAGTCGGCAAGCACTGAAATGTGGCCTTACACCCTGAGGCTGCTTAGAGTATATTGATGGCTATCTGCTTACCATGTTTATACCCCGAGGCTGCCTACAGTATATATTGATGGCTATCTACCTCCCAAGTTTACACCCCGAGGCTGCCTACAGTATATTTACACCCCGAGGATGCCTACAGTCTAATGATGGCTATCTGTTTACCATGTTTATACCCCGAGGCTGCCTACCATATATATTGATGGCTATCTGCTTACCATGTTTACACCCCGAGGCTGCCTACAGTATATTGATGGCTATCTACCTATCAAGTTTACACCCTGAGGCTGCCTACAGTATACTGATGGCTATCTGCTTACCATGTTTACACCCCGAGGATGCCTACCGTATATATTGATGGCTATCTGATTACCATGTTTATACCCCGAGGCTGCCTACAGTATATTTACACCCCGAGGCTGCCTACAGTATACTGATGGCTATCTACCTACCAAGTTTACACCCCGAGGCTGCCTACAGTATATTGATGGCTATCTACCTACCAAGTTTACATCCCGAGGCTGCCTACAGTATATTGATGGCTATCTACCTACCAAGTTTACACCCCGAGGATGCCTACAGAGTATTGATGGCTATCTACCTACCAAGTTTCATGTCTTTACTACAAGCTGTCTGGTCTGTGGTCCTCTTTTGAAGATTTTCGACATGCTACACTTGGCGCGTGTCACGTGCCACGTGCACGGCCTGGGTGTGATGAAACTCGTCAATAACAAATTTTAAACAATTGGACATCATATGGTGCAAACCACGCAGTGATCCGCCCTGTGGTTGCTGAGATATTAGCTTCTCAAAAGCGTTACGGTCGGCCTGGGTTGGGGCGAGCCAGATTGGGCCGCTCACATGTGAGAAAATGCCACTACTTAACGAGAGACTGGCGAGGGTTTGTCCTCACTAGTAAACATACATACTCGTACGTACACAATCCCTCACGCACAGGCGGAAGACATACACGCTCTCTCTCTCTCTCTCTCTCTCTCTCTCTCTCTCTCTCTCTCTCTCTCTCTGACAACGATAATCGATTCTTGTTAATACCTCCTACAATGGACTGAGAGAGAGAGAGAGAGAGAGAGAGAGAGAGAGAGAGAGAGAGTAAATGGGCTTCAGAAGCTTTATTACGTTAACTGAACAACTTCAAGTAATTCGTGTTTTGTTGGTAAGGGTAGATGAGCTTCTGGCCAGAGAGAGAGAGAGAGAGAGAGAGAGAGAGAGAGAGAGAGAGATGGTAAGAACGGAGACAGGTGATGTATGAACAGGGAGAAATCTGGACATCACAAGACAAGGAAAGAACACGAGATTTGCAGGATGTGCAGAGAAATGGCGTGACAAGACCATTTGTTTCTGAGCAATAGAAGACTTTCCTGTCTGTTACACACACACACACACACACACACACACACTTGACGCATTAACTTCGGTAGGTAATTCTTTGCTTGTCAGTCAAAAAAGCCATATCAACCTGGTTCCAATATTCTCAGCCATTACGGAGATACAATTACTGATGACCTTATGGGTGAATTATAAGGCCGATCGCTGTGGCCAATAAGGTAATCAGTAACCTTACCTCCTTAATACCATTTATTGGTCAAAATCAGCCCAAGACTCACCGCCCAAAATCAGTGCACCAAATAACGGGACTGCATAGACAGGCTGGTACGTAAATAGCGATCCGCTACAAACACACCTGGCGGTATCCTATGTGATGCTGGGACGGCTCAGTCTGCTGGTGTGGGCGTGGTTGTGGCAGTGGGAGTAGGAAATGAATAAAAGATGCAGGGTAGATGCTGATAACAGTGACCCAGCCGTCCCCACAACACACGAGAAATTACACGGCAGAGTGGAAGTGTGGCGTTATTAATGTATATATCTATATCTGTCTGTCTATGTATATATATGTATGTATGTATTTATGGGTGGATGGATCTATCTATCTATCTATCTATCTATCTATCTATCTATCTATATATATATATATATATATATATATATATATATATATATATATATATATATATATATATATATATATATATATATATATATATATATATATATATATATATATATATATATATATATATATATGTTGCAGTTAAAGCCCGACGGTCATGGCGGTCGAGACAGACTGACGTGTGAAATTGCAAGAAAATATGCAAATGTTGCAACTGATATGATTACGCTCTTCTTGTCCACGTGTGAAGTGTGCCAAAGCAAGAAAAAGAAAACAGGATTGGTTTCCAAACCTGTCTTACATTCCGAGCTAAACAGTCGGTGTCAAGTGGACCTAACAGACATGCAGACACTACCGGATGGATAATATACTGAAAGGTCGTAATAGTGTATCAGGATCATTTAACAAAATTTTTAATACTTCGTGCATTGGAGGGTAAACGTGTCGAAGAAGTTGCATATTACCTTGTTGACATTTTAAATGTTTGGAGCAACATGTATTTTGCACAGTGATGGCGGCAGTGAATGAAAGCGTGGCCCATTGAAATGGACAAACTTTGGTTGTCTGGACGTTGCTACTCCTTACCCAGCCCTAGGGTGGGAAAGGAGGTCCGGATGATGATGATGATGATGATGATGATAACGGGAGAGAATCTATGAACACTGTCCTAACGTCAATAGCTTCTTTGTGGCCAGAGTTGAAAATTGTGTATGGAAAACCAAGACACAGTCAGAGTCAAGGATGTATGGAAAGGGCAAATCAAGATATTGAAAATATGTTGAGTGGATGGATGGAAGACAATAATACAACGAAGTGGTCCGACGGTCTACGTTTTGTTCAATTTATGAAGAACAGAGCCAAGCGTTCTGGTATAAATCAAAGCCCATACAAAGCTGTGTTTGGTGTTGAAGCAAGGGTTGGCCTGGCAACATCGTGTCTTCCTTTAGAAGTAAGTACAAACTTACATACTGAGGACGATCTACAGATCATTGCAAACGTGCATAAGGAAACCACAAGTGGAACTATTGATAATTTGCAGAGCACAGGTGACTTTAACACAAACATTATATCTGACAGTAAACGTGAAGTAATCTCGTGTTGTGTGTGTGAAAAAGACCCAGAGAATTGCACATCCATCAAGTATTATAGCATCAGCTGGGACCGTTCTGCGATCAGATACTTCCACTTGGATTTTGGCTTTCAGGGTGGCTTTAGAAGGTGACAGCCTCATATCACATGTCTTTTCCTGAAATATTGAGAGTGGAAATGCAGCCAACTCATAAGAGAGAACATCTCTCATGTTGATGTCCCTAGAGGTTTGAAGACAAAGCACTCTTGAATAGATCAATAGTGTTCACTTTCATTTTTTTTCTTGAAGTACTGGTCAGACCAGATGCCATTCCAGATTTTTTTTTTTATGCGAGGAAGAAGGAACCAAAGGCCATGAGCCAGTAACAGTTCCCTCCAAGAGAAAAACAAAATACAATAGAGAGCCAAATTCAAGATCCGATCATTTTGAGATGCCTGAACACACTGCGTTTGAAAGACTGGAGATCATAGGCAGCAGGAAATACAGACAGAGGGAGACAGTTCCAGAGTTGACCTGTTGCATAAAGGAAAGACTGGAGTAACGGTCAACTCTTGCATTAGAGAGCTGGACAGAAAAGGGATGAGAGTTTGCTGCCAGACGGGTGCTACGTGCCCGTCGTAGAGGTGGAGGAATGCAAGCAGACAGTTCAGAGGAGCAGTGACCATTAAAGTAGCGATAGAAAAGAGATAAAGGTGCAACAGTGCGGCGAAGAGACAGAGGTTGAAGGGAGTCAGTAAGAGGAGGAGAGTTAATGAGACGAAAAGCCTTTGACTGCACCCTATTGAGAAGAGCTGTATGTGGGGAGCCTCCCTACACATGAGAGTTGTACTCCACACAGGGGCGGATAAAACCCCTGTATAGAGTCAACAGTTGTGCAGGGGTAAAGAAAGAGCGGAGTCGGCTTAGCACACCCAATCTCTTGGAAGCAGATTTTACAAGAGATGTAATATGATCTTTCCAAGATAAGTCCCGAGTAAATGAAACCCCAAGCATGTTCAAGGATGGTGCAGGATTAAGCTGAATATTATTAAACATTAGTGGGTATACCTGTGGAAGATTGTGTCGGGTTGATAGGTGTAAGATCTGAGTCTTAGATGCATTAAAAACAACCATATTATTTTTACCCCAGTCAGAGATACGAGCCAAGTCAGACATTAGGTGTGCCATAGCCTCATTCCTTGTTTGTTGAAGTAACTGTTGAGATGGGCGTTGCGAGAACCGAATGGAAAGGTGAAGGGTGGAGTCATCAGCGTATGAGTGGATAGGGTTAGATGTACAGCTTAGAAGATCATTGATGAATAAAAGGAAGAGAGTTGGTGATAGTACAAAGCCCTGAGGAACACCACTGTTGATAGATCTAGGAGAAGAAAGATGGCCGTCTACAACAGCGGCTATAGAACGACCAGAAAGGAAGCTAGCGATGAAGGCACAGATAGAAGGATAGAAACCGTAGGAGGGCAGTTTGGAAATTAAAGATTTATGCCAGACTCGATCGAAAGCCTTTGAGATGTCAAGTGCAATGGGAAAGTTTTCGCCAAAGTCCCGAAAGGAGGATGACCAGGAGTCTGAAAGGTAGGTGAGAAGATCGCCAGTGGGGCGTCCCTGACGGAACCCGTACTGACGATCGGTAAGAAGGTTGTGATAGGAAAGATGCCTTAATATTTTTCTATTGAGAATTGACTCGAAAACTTTTGAAATACAGGACGTTAAAGCAATTGGACGATAGTTGGAGGGTTGGGAGTGGTCACCCTTCTTTGGGACTGGCTGAATAAGAGCAAACTTCCAGCAAGAAGGAAAGGTACAAGTTGACAGACAAAGGCGAAAGAGTTTGCGTAGGCAGGGAGTAAGCACAGAAGCACAGTTCTTGAGAACAACAGGAGGGACCCCATCAGGCCCATATGCCTTGTTAGTACTGAGGCCAGTGATGGCAGAAAGTGCATCAGCTGAAGAAATTTTAATGTCAACCATGAGGAAGTCAGAGGGGGGAAGTGATGGAGAAACAGCACCGGAATCGTCTAAGGTGGAACTGGAGGAGAAAGTCTGTGCGAAGAGATCTGCTTTATCAGTAGAAGAAATAGCTACAGAACCATCAGAGAAGAAAAGAGGAGGGAAGGATGATGAGGTAAAGTTGTTAGAAAGATTTTTGGCAAGGTGCCAGAAGGAGCGGGAAGAATTCAAGTTGGAGAGTTGAGAGCATTTAGTATGGATGAAATTATTTTCAGTAGAGCGAAGAACAGACTTAGCACGATTCCGGGCAGAAACGTAAAGATGATGTGATTCATGGGTGGGTTGGCTCCGGTATCTTTTGTAGGCCCTCTCCTTGTTGCGGACAGCATTAGAACAAGCATGATTAAACCAAGGCTTTCTTGCGTTAGTCAAAGGATGTGAGAAAGGAATGTATCCTTCCATGCCCGAGAGAATAACCTCCGTAATGCGCAAGGCACATTCAGATGGCTCATGGCCATGGAAGCAATAATCATTCCAGGGAAAATCAAAGAAGTACTGCATGATGGCCTCCCAGTCCGCGGCTCCAAAATGCCACAGACGACGTTTCCCTGGAGGGTCCACAGGCCGTACCGGAGTGATAGGACAGGTTAAGGTTGTGATCGGAGGAGCCCAACGGAGAGAAAAGATTAACAGAGTAAGCAGAAGGATTAGTTGTGAGGAAGAGGTCAAGTATGTTGGAGCTCTCTCCAATGCGGTCAGGGATACGGGTAGAGTGCTGTACAAGCTGCTCTAGGTCATTAAGGATAGAAAAGATGTAGGCTTGTTCACCAGGTGGATCAGTGAAAGGAGAGGAGAGCCAAAGGTGGTGGTGAACATTGAAATCTCCTAGAATGGAGATTTCAGAGAAAGGAGAAATGGATAGAATGTGTTCCATCATAGAAGTAAGATAGTCGAAGAATTTTTGATAGTAGAATTAGGGGATAAGTAAACAGCACAGATATATTTAGTTAGGGAATGACAGGAAAGCCGAAGCCAGAGTGTAGAGAATTCAGAAGAATCGAGTTCAGGAACACGAGAGCAAGATAAGTGTTGCGTATATATACACAACAGCCACCTTTGGCTTTGAAATGAGTATAGAGAAAGTAGGAGGATACAGAAAAGGGTTTGCTGTCAGTTGCCTCAGACAGCTAAGTCTCAGTTAGAAAAAGAAGGTGAGATTTAGAGGAGGAGAGGTGGTGCTCAAAAGAGCGAAAGTTAGAGGAAAGGCCGCGAATGTTGCAGAAATGAAGAAGAAGAGAGTCAGACAGTGGTTCCAGGCACCTCGAGTCGTCAACGGGTTGATGTCGCAATACATGACCTCCGTCCATGAAGTCTTGAAGCACTTCATCAGGCAGTTTGCTCATAGAATGGAAGTAATACAAAGCATACCTTGCATAATTGGCATGACCACTAGCAAAGAAATAAGGAAGCATCTCTTTGATGACAAGCAAATGGAATGGCCAATCACCTCGTTCAGCAAGAAAAAACTGCATGGTGATAGCAATTTATTAACATTCAAAATTTCTTCTATTGGCACCTGAAACTGATCATAAAAACTTAAAAATCGTTAAAATAAAATGTTACAATGTGTAGTTTACAGGTGATCATTTTGTTTAGTACATGTTCTGATGGGAAAAGTTAATATTATTACTCGTATTGTATGAAGAAAATTAAAAACTGAAAAAGATAGCTAAACATATTTTATTAGCATCATCATTCATGCAGGCGGCCATATTGGATTTGTGCCTCCATTTTGAAATGCTCAAGTGTGCCGGCTGGGTGCACTGTTTTATTTTGATGGTTACATCCCAAAGTATCAGGAAATGCAATAAAACTTTGTATATATATATGACAGAGTCCCTAGAGAGGTGGTGAAGTGGGCAATGAGAAAGCTTGGCTTGGAGGAGTGGCTGGTTAGGGTGGTTATGGCCATGTATGTGGGTGCTCACACCCAGGTGAGAGTGAATGGAGATTTGAGTGATGAGTTTTCCGTGAATGTTGGTGTGCATCAGGGGTCAGTCTTGAGTTCCATGTTGTTTATCATGGTACTTGAAGCCCTTTCACGTGACTTTAGAAACGGACTCCCGTGGGAGTTCTTGTATGCTGATGATTTGGTGGGGCAAAAGGGTTTAAGGGTAAATGCAGATAAAACAAAAATGATGATATCTAGGGTTGGTGGCGGTATTGTCAAAGACGAGGGAGAGTGGCCATGTGCAGTTTGCCACAAGGGTGTGGGAAATAATTCCATCTTGTGCGGTGTGTGTGATAAATGGGTGCATAAGAGATGTAGTGGTATCAGAGGTAGACTGCGAGATAATGTTGATTTTATGTATACGGCGTGCCGGGGTGAGCAGGTGGAGATTGTCAGACGCGAAAGGATTGAACTTGCTGGTGAATCTCTTGAGTGTGTGGAAGAGTTTTGTTATTTGGGAGACATGTTGTGTGCTGGAGGTGGGGCTGGAGCTAGCTCTGTGGCTAGGGTAAGAAGTGGTTGGAAGAAGTTCAGGGAGCTCTTGCCTCTCCTGACATTGAGAAGGCTCTCCCTATGTGCTAAGGGGTCTTTGTGTGCAGCATGTGTTAGGAGTGTAATGCTGTATGGCAGTGAGACCTGAGCAGTGAAGGAGGAAGATATTCGCCGGCTCAGACGTACAGAAATGACAATGATTAGGTGGATGTGCAGTGCGTCCCTGCGTCCAAGGCCTGGAGGGGCTGGGTTTACAATGGAAGAGTTGAGTGGTAGGATGGGACTGGAGTGTATTGGTGCTGTGATGAGGAGAGGTAGATTGAGGTGGTTTGGACATGTGGAGAGGATGAGGGATGATAATTGGGTGAGGAAGGTGAGAAGTGTTAATATTGGGGGTGCGGTTATGAGGGGTAGACCGAGGAAGACATGGGACGAGGTCATTAAGTGTGACCTTAGGGTTAAGGGACTGAACAGGGAGGCTGCAATGGATCGTGCAGCGTGGAGAGCCGCCATTAGGTGACCAAGACCGACACATGCAAGCATGTTGGAGCCTTTAAAAGCGAACGAACGATGTCTCGGAAAGAGATTCACCCAAAAATTATCGTTCCGCCACCAGACTATATGGAATACATATAGAGCCCTAGCAGTGCCTTTGGGAGTGGAGCCATATAACCGCTATTTTCTTCGACTTGGCATAAAGCTGCCATCTCTCCATCTTGACTATTGAGCAGCAAGAATAGATTATTGCTAGAATTTGGTGCTAGTCATGAAGAAGTGAGAAGGAAATGATGAAGAGCCGAGGCCTTGTCTTTTTCTGCCACTGAGTCAGCCATTTTCACCATTGGAAAGGCCGAACCAAACTTAATAAATTAATCACAGTCCAGGCCGGGATACGATTCCAAGCCAGGAGTGAAATTCTCGACCATACTTACAATCGATTCTTTGTCGTAACTTGGGTTTGTTTTTACAGGAAGAACGAGAGACACAGGGTTGGGTTTGAAGAGAGGGGACTGGTAGTATGGTGTTTTGATCGTGGTCGTACTGTACATTATTACGAAGAGAGTATTTATTTGTTTTATTCATTGCAGGTGTTAGAATATCTGGAGGTTGGATATTGTTATACAGGGTTTGATAACGTTTGTATTGTGCTTGTTTTACGTGCCTACGTGTGCTGTGTGTCATAAACTCAGAGATTTTGTGTACTTGAACAAGCTAATGCATAGAACTATGTGCCTCTCATACGAGGGTAGTCTCTCACTGGGAGGGCGTTAGTATCAGATGGTAAGTGAGCTGAGGAAGTGGATTAGGTGCAGTCAGTGGTGATGTGTAGGGTGTTGTTTTGAACGAATTGCAGAGGTGTTGTGGGTGTTAGATAAGATGGTAGCCTATGCTGTGGAGGGGGGGGGGAGGAGTATAGGTCATCACTGATATAAATATTGTCTTATAGAGTATGAAGAATGTTTCCTTTTGTGGCCCAAAGTCTGGCCGTGTAGTTGGCCTGAGCGCATTGAGTATGGGGGTGCACCACCTATTATCTAGTACATGGTCCTTGAAGGTGAGTCCGATGTTGTGTCTCTAAGAATGTTAGTGTACGGTGTGTGGCACACGTACATTGTTAAATAATGTGATGTTGGGGGGAGTACCTGTGTTCATGCTTACAGCTGGTGGCGAGTGTGCTGGTGGATTTGGCTGGGGTGATTTTCAACCTGTTGTTCTCAACACAAGCCTGCAGTGTGTTGAGGTAGTCCTGTTGCAGTGTACAGGCTGTGTCTGCAGTGTGTTGAGGTAGTCCTGTTGCAGTGTACAGGATGTGTCTGCAGTATGTTGAGGTAGTTCTGTTGCAGTGTACAGGCTGTGTCTGCAGTGTGTTGAGGTAGTCCTGTTACAGTGTACAGGCTGTGTCTGCAGTGTGTTGAGGTAGTCCTGTTGCAGTGTACAGGCTGTGTCTGCAGTGTGTTGAGGTAGTCCTGTTGCGGTGTACAGGCTGTGTCTGCAGTGTGTTGAGGTAGTCCTGTTTCAGTGTACAGGCTGTGTCTGCAGTGTGTTGAGGTAGTCCTGTTGCAGTGCATAGGCTGTGTCTGCAGTGTGTTGAGGCAGTCCTGTTGTAGTGTACAGGCTGTGTCTGCAGTGTGTTGAGGTAGTCCTGTTGCAGTGTACAGGCTGTGTCTGCAGTATGATGTGTGTTGTTATGGTGATGTCATCTGTATAGGAGACAATATTTGTGGATGGTTCGGGTGTGGGAATATGATGCATTTATGGGTTGAAGAGTGTGGGTGGAACTCCGTTCAGGAAATTTTGAGTTGATCATTGCTTGTCCTAAAATATAACCTCTGCTTAACGGGTGCGACGAAATACCGATTCGGTGGTCAATTACCGAATCGGCACTTTTGAATGAGAAATATTGTAATTTTTATCACCATATTGGTTCATACACACCTATCTGTCTGAAATCCAATCAAAAATTTGTTTTATTTAATTATGAAATAAAGATCATGATTCAGAGCAAAAAATTGCTAAAGGGAGCGTCAATGTTTTGCCTCTAGCTAGGCATCTCATCTTGACAGACTTCTGCTTTGTATAAATATTGATTTACAATGCACATACATTTATTTGTCCTTTAAATCAATATTTATGCAAGACAGAAGCCAGCCAATACGCATTGTCTTGACGATCTGATGGGTAAATGTCCGCTAAGTTTAGCACCTTTAAGCTCTGAAACCTGTTTTTTCATCAATAGTTATATTGAAAAAAATTTTTGGACTGGATTTCAGATAATTAGGTGTGCATGACTCCATATTGCAATAAAAACTATAATGTTTCCATATTGTAATAAAAACTATAATATTTTCCATTTAAAAGTGCCGATTCGGTAACTGACCGCCGATGCGGTATTTCGTCGCCCCGGTGCTTGACTACCAGACAATTAATTTGGAAGCCAGCGTTTGGTGTTGTCCATGTTTGTGTTGTATATTTTGGTGATTAGTTTGTTTTGGCGGACAGCATCACAGGTTTTACTAACATCTAGTCTTGTGAGTAGTGTGCTCTGTGCGTGTACAATGATAAGGAGTGACAAGCAAACTAAATAGCTAAAGAAAACGGGTTACGAATATTTTTGGCCTGATGAGAATACTTCACGTGCAAGAATCGATTAAATGCTATCTATCTATCTATCTATTGCCAGACGCCTTAATCCCGTAAGGGGTGGCCACAAACAAATCGCCTACTAAACCCCCTGTCCCATGCTATTTCACTGCCGTACTCCAAGCTCACCTCCCTCCCCCCCTCTTATATTCCTCTCCACTCCATCTCTCCATCTCATCCTTGGCCTCCCCGTCCCTCTACTCTTCCTCCACCTCACTCACTCTCCTCGTCAGTCTCTCACTCTCCATCCTCTCCACATGGCCAAACCACCTCAGTATATTGCTCTTTAACGTTTCCTATCACATCCACATCCACACCACAATGCTCCTTCACTTCCTCATTTGTTAGTCTGTCTCTCCATGTGACTCCACATGCTCCTCTCAAATAACTCATTTCCACTGCTCTCACTCTTGACTTCTGTCCCTCCAACAAGGTCCAAGCTTCACTTCCATACGTTAGAGTTGGTATCACAATACTATCATGTAGTAACTTTTTCATTTCCATGCGTACTTCCCCGTTTCTTATCACTGCTTTCAAGGAATCACTAACCTTTCTTCCTTGTTGTACCCTTTCAGGCACTTCACCCTCTAAACTTCCGTCTTTACTCATCACACTATCCAAGTAATTAAACGCACTCACATATTCCATTTCCTCCCCATCCAGTCTCACTGTACATTCACTGACTTCACTTCTCTCGAATACCATAACTTTACTCATCCCTACATTCACCTTTAGATTCCGTTTCTTGCATACTCTCCCAGACTCATCCTCTAAGCCTTGCAGCTCCCCCTCGTCTTAACATAACAAAGTTATCATCTGCAAACAACAGTACAGGGAGTTACCAACCACTGCCCTCTCTCATTAGGGCCGCTGCAACATCCATGATCCACTATACTACCTTGTATCTCTTTTATAAACCCATTCGTATACAGACTGAACAACTGAAATAAGGCTTCCTGGGAGGAATGATGAATGTTAATATATTTCAAAGACATTCATAAACATCCACAAATATGAATATAAAATAGATGTTGGCCTAGGATATGATAATGTTTACTATTCTACTTCTTCTGGACTTATATGCAAATATTTGACCAGGTCATAAGTGTTTTTGTAAACCATGGATTCACCTGATGCAGTCAATATTTTTCACATTATCCGCACCAGAAATAATGGTAAATATTTCGGTACATTTTGTTATTACTAAAACAAATAATAAAATGTTGAGATGAGGCGGTGAGTTTAAGGACTTTATTAAAAGTTATTTCGAAAATATCGCAGCAACTCTTCCTTGGATAATTTTCTTTCACACTGCATCTCATTATCCTTTAGTTACTGATGCAACTACATCAGCACTAAAGGTCTATAAAAATTAAATAACATACAAAAGAAATGTATTCTGCCAAATAAATCACTAAGAAAGACGTGCAAGGAAGCCTGCTATAGAACCGAAATATTAGGTACAGTAGTAAAGTGGTTAATGAAGGCTATATCTAACCCCTCCAGTTTAAAAAGTCTCATTTAAGGTGAATATAATCGTCTGGAGATGGACGAAATTATATATAAAGTACGTCACTGGATTAACTGATTTTAGAAAACGGGATTACCTGTGTATAATAGAAAACCATATATTTTTAAGTCAGGTGTGTTCGGCCTTTGAGAGTGATTTTGGAGTAAAATAGACGATATTCTATCCTCATCTTTCCTGAGACAGACTATACTGTAGTATTGTTGGCCAGCTTATAATGCATACCAAAGGTGACCAGACTTTTTGGAGCTAAAAGCCAGATATATATATATATATATATATATATATATATATATATATATATATATATATATATATATATATATATATATATATATATATATATATATATATATATATGCAAACTAACCACAGGAGAAATGAAAGGAGCGACAGTGAGTACTTTCGTATATTACATCTTCAAAGTGAGACAGAAACGTAAAGGGTAGAGGTCTTTTATGCACACCCGCAGCAGGTTGTGGCACACAGAACAACGGATGACCTGAATTTTTACCTGCGGCTTAACTTATGGTCACCTGCAGTAGGGAGTGGAACACAACAAAGGATGACCTGAATCTAAAAATGCACGTGACAAAGGAGGAGGGAGTAGGAGGGGAGGAAAGGGGAGTGGGAGGGAGGGGGAAGGGAGAGGGGAGAAGGGGAAGGGGGAAGGGGAGAGGGGGGAGGGAGGAAGGAATAAATACTGCTGCTTAACTTAAGACCTAGAGGATTAATGTTTGTGTGTCCCACTACACCACCACGAGATGACAGGGAACAAGCAGCTGTTAGTCTGGGGGATACTGCTTTAAAATTAATTCAGTTAACAATTTATCACACTTAAAATGACCATAGCTCATGTTTACATTCTTTTCATGTGTGCAAGAAATTAGACAAGATTCTATTACATTTCTTTCATCTAAGCTTTTTGATCTTGCTAGAATCTTGGAGCCTGTCCAGTCAATATGGTGATCACTGGATGCCTTGTGCTGAAATAAACCACTACTCTGTTGGGCTGTCCTTACACTGTATTTATGTTGTGAGATTCTAGTTCCCAAATCTTTTCCAGATTGTCCTATGCAAAATTTGTTACAGCTTTTACATGGGATTTTGTAAACAACGCCTGAATTACTGAATGGGCTGTTCTTGATGAGGTTTTTTTTGATGGTGTTCTCATATTTGAATACTACTTGTACATTGAGTTTCCTTAGTATGTGAACATCAAGAAAATTTTCATGGAAGGGGAGGACAAGGGTTCTTTGAATTTTCTGGCGATCTGGCTTATTAGTTTTTCCTTCAAGGAATCGTTTCTTGGCTGTATTGTGGCACTGAATTAGTATGTTTTGTCGATATTTTAGCTTCTTTCCAATTCTCTGAATCATTTTTAGTTCATCATCTAAAAATTCTGGGTCTGAAATTCTATATGCTCTTAGGTACATGGATATGAACACAGATCTTTTTACATTAATATGATGGTTTGAATAGTAATGAACATATGACATAATATTTGTAGGTTTTCTGTATACCTTAGTCTTCAAAACATTTTGGTCCCTGATAACTTCTACATCCAAAAATGGCAATTCATTATCCATTTCCATCTCATGAGTAAACTTAGTCGATGGAACTAACGAATTTAATTGTAGGAGAAATTCATCAATGGGAAGACTGTTAGGCCAGAAGCACAGGATATCATCAACGTATCGGAGCCAAGCTATGTTTTGCTCCTTTATGGAGGTCAGTAAATGTTTCTCAAAGTATTCCATGTAAATATTTGTCAGAACTGGTGAGAGGGGATTACCCATGGCCATACCAAATTTTGTGTGTAAAATTTACCTTCAAAGGTAAAAGAAGAGTTCCCAATGCACAATTTAATTAGCTCTGTAGGCTCTGTAGGCTCTACGACATACAAGCTCTCCAAGTGGCTTGTAACACTGTTGTCCCCTTTTGTAGGCACTATCTCTGATTCATTTGTAGAAAACAATGAGGATTTGGTAAGAAAGTTAAAATCTCTAATGTCATGTACCCCTACAAATTAGTCAGCTTTGATGTTAAATCATTATTCACAAATGTCCCTGTTGATGATGTTTTAACTTTCCTGCCAAGCATTCTGGGTAGTAACACTGATGGTATTCCCTCTGAAAACATTATCAAGCTAATTAAATTGTGCATTGTGAACTCTTCTTTTACCTTTGAAGGTAAATTTTACACACAAAAATTTGGTATGGCTATGGGTAATCCCCTCTCCCCAGTTCCGGCAAATATTTACATGGAATACTTTGAGAAACATTTACTGACCTCCATAAAGGAGCAAAACATAGTTTGGCTCCGATACGTTGATGATATCCTGTGCTTCTGGCCTAACAGTCTTGCCATTGATGAATTTCACCTGCAATTAAATGCGTTAGTTCCATCGATTAAGTTTACTCATGAGATGGAAATGGATAATGAATTGCCATTTTTGGATGTAGAAGTTATCAGGGACCAAAATGTTTTGAAGACTAAGGTATACAGAAAACCTACAAATATTATGTCATATGTTCATTACTATTCAAACCATCATATTAATGTAAAAAGATCTGTGTTCATATCCATGTACCTAAGAGCATATAGAATTTCAGACCCAGAATTTTTAGATGATGAACTAAAAATGATTCAGAGTATTGGAAAGAAGCTAAAATATCCACAAAGCATACTAACTCAGTGCCACAATACAGCCAAGAAACGATTCCTTGAAGGGAAATTTAATAAGCCAGATCGCCAGAACATTCAGAGAACCCTTGTCCTCCCCTTCCATGAAAATTTTCTTGATGTTGTTCACATACTGAGGAAACTCAATGTACAAGTAGTATTCAAATATGAGAACACCATAAAAAAAAACCCTCATCAAGAACAGCCCATTCAGTAATTCAGGCGTTGTTTACAAAATCCCGCGTAAAAGCTGTAACAAATTTTACATAGGACAATCTGGAAAAGATTTGGAAACTAGAATCTCACAACATAAATACAGTGTAAGGACAGCCCAACAGAGTAGTGGTTTATTTCAGCACAAGGCATCCAGTGATCACCATATTGACTGGACAGGCTCCATGATTCTAGCAAGATCAAAAAGCTTAGATGAAATAACGACTGAAGAGTGACACTATCGTGACCATGAAATAGGATACAGAAACCCACACTGGCAGACGAAAATAGATGTATTCCAGACAGTTTCAGCGACAGCTGTCGCCCTCTTCAGTGGATCTACAGACCTAGAGTGATCTGTAGATCCACTGAAGAGGGCGACAGCTGTCACCGAAACTGTTTTGAATACATCTATTTTCGTCTGCCAGTGTGGGTTTTTGTATCCTATTAGATGAAATAAATGTAATAGATATCTTATCTAATTTCTGGCACATATGAAAGCACACTGGCAGACGAAAATAGATGTGTTCCAAACAGTTTCGGCAACAGCTGTCGCCCTCTTCAGTAGATCTACAGACCAAGAGTGATCTGTAGATCCACTGAAGAGGGCGACAGCTGTCGCCGAAACTCTTTTGAATACATCTATTTTCGTCTGCCAGTGTGGGTTTTTGTATCCTATTAGATGAAATAAATGTAATAGAATCATTTCTAATTTCTGGCACATATGAAAAGGATGTAAACATGAGCTATGGTTTTTAAGTGTGATAAATTGTTAACTGAATTAATTTTAAAGAAGTATCCCCCAGACTAACAACTGATTGTTCCCTGTCATCTACTGGTGGTGTAGTGGGACACATCAAGCATTAATCCTCTAGGTCTTAAGTTAAGCAGCAGTATTTATCCCCTCCTCCCTCCCCCCTCTCCCCTTCCCCCTTCCCCTCTTCCCCTCTCCCTTCCCCCTCCCTCCCACTCCCCTTTCCTCCCCTCCTACTCCCTCCTCCTTTGTCACGTGCATTTTTAGATTCAGGTCATCCTGTGTTGTGTTCTACTCCCTACTGTACAGTAGGTGACCATAAGTTAAGCCGCAGGTAAAAATTCAGGTCATCTGTTGTTCTGTGTGCCACTACCTGCTGCGGGTGTGCATAAAAGACCTCTACCCTTTACGTTTCTGTCTCACTCTGTCTGAAGATGTAATATACGAAAGTACTCACTGTCGCTCCTTTCATTTCTCCTGTGGTTAGTTTGCATACATATCTTCACAGTGAAATGAAGTCTCTGCATATATATATATATATATATATATATATATATATATATATATATATATATATATATATATATATATATATATATATATATATATATATATATATATATATATATATATATATATATATAAAAAAATATATATATATATAAATATATATATATATATATATATATATATATATATATATATATATATATATATATATATATATATATATATATATATATATATATATATATATTGTTACGTTGTCCGCCTTTCCGTTCCCACGGATGCAGCCATTACAGCTGGGCTAGGGCATTATGCAGTATGTATCCGTGTCATTCGCGGAGTTTACATTAGCGAGTGTTACAAGTTCTTTTGTTTCTTTCGTTCCTGCCACTGAGGGCAATTTTATTTAATACCATGCTGAGTATGCATTTGATTATTTTGATTGTCTTATGTGAGCTACCAGTATATTTAATGATTTTGCTTGCATTAGAAGTACCAGTTTATTGTAGAGAGAGAGAGGGGCACGAATATAAGTTCTTATTAATTAATTTGATTCATGCGTTCGCGCTTGGCCGAGCGCGAGCCTTGATCAGAGTCAGTATCTTCCCAGCCAGCTTTAGTATCGGGTGTTTGTACACTCTCTCTCTCTCCCCAGTTATTTTTATGCCGAGCTGGCGTTTTCATTTAAGTTTATTTTTATTCTTTTTGTTGCTGACTGAGGAAAGTAGTTATTTTATTTTGTTTTGTGATCTTGTTGTCTTTGGAGGGCCAGTCTGGCTCACCGTAGTTTCTCGCTGCCTTAATTAACGTTCCCCCAACACACGTACATACACACACACCCCTAACCCCTACACTGTTTAATCCCATCTCTTTGCACAAGGCTAGTGAGAACTATCGTGAGCCATTAACTGCGTTCCCCCTTGGACACGGGTTAAGTAAAAGTCGTCACCACCGGAAGTAAGTGGGAGGTGTTCCTGTATACTGTCTCGGGCGGTATTACTTCCGGTAGTGACGATAGTAGGCTAGATCTATAGGTAGGCTGTTCCGTTTTATTATCAAAGTACAGAGTGTTGCGTTCTTAAGTAAGTACTTTTCCGTTGCGCAGTTTTTCTCTAGTTTGCGGAGTGTCAGTGCCGGGGTCTGCGTTATTTTTGCAACGCAGTGGAGGCCGATCATCTAAGGCTGACTTGTTGTCTTTTTGTAATAGCCCCGGGCCGGCGCAACCGTAACAGTGGCGACCTCGCATCAGGATATCCTAACAGTGCCTTTTTCTTGCTAGGATATCGTTACCTTGGCGTTCTCTGTGCTTTGAGGTGAAGTTGATGTGTTTGTAGTTTCTCAGTCAGCATTAGTATTTCATTATTCAGTACTGCCATTGATTTGTCGCCATGGAGTCACGCGTGTCTACACCAGATCGCGTACGTGCTGAGTCACCTGTGGATATGGAACAACGAGAGGCACATAGCAAAGGTACTCCCCGTGTGAGCCCTGAGTTTGACTATGGTGCTGAGTTGCCTCGTTTCGCTACCCCACTATTACCATCTATGATGCCGCCGAGCCAGTTTAGAGCAGTTCCCCCGGGTATGTCTGGTGCTTTCCCTGGTGCTGTTCATTCCACTCCCATATACCCTGGAGTCTTGTCACCGGAGGCTCAGTTGCAGTTGGAGTTAAAAAAGATGGAGATGCAGCGTGCAAAAGAAGAGAGGGAGATGGAGATGCAGCGTGCAAGAGAGGAGATGGAGTTGCAGCGTGAAAAAATGCGATTTGAGCTGGAGAAGACTCGCTTGGAGGTGACTGCTAATAGACTAACTTCAGATACCCAAACCTCAGGCCGTGCAGAGGATAGGGAGAGTTGGTTCTCAAGGAGTCTAAAATTAGTGCCAGCATTTGATGAGTTGAAGGTGACAGAATGGTTTGTCAGGTTTGAGAAGAAGGCTAGGGAGTTTGAGTGGCCAAGGCAGCGCTGGGTGGGGTTGGTATCTAATGTGCTGAAGGGAAAAGCCTTGAAAGTGTATAATAGGTTGAGCCCTGAGGATGTAGATGATTATGATGAATTTAAAACAGCCATCTTGAAGGCATATGAACTTAGACCAGAGGCTTATCGGTTGTTGTTCCGTGGTGCTCGGAAAAGGCCTGCTGACACCTATATGGCCTACGCCAGGTATCTGGAGGAGAGGTTAGACGAGTGGTTGCTGAGTGAGAGCGCCACTTCGTATAACGAGGTGAGTGAACTGCTTTTGATGGAACATTTTACCAACATGGCTGACAAAGAAATTGGTGTTAAAATTAGGGAGAAGAGATTCAAGACCGTGAAGGAAGCAGCGACGTGGGCTGATGACCGGGTGTTTGTCTTGCGGAGTATGGGGGTCAAGTACGCTAATTTTCAGTATTCCAGGGAGAGGACTGTGAGTGGCCCTGCCTGGGATAAATCTCCCGTGAATCAGTCCAAAGGAAGTTCAGAGGAGAAAAAGAATTCAGGGAGAAAGAGCCCTGTATCCAGTTCGAAGCTAGTTTGTTACTTTTGCAAACAGAGTGGGCACATCAAGCCTAACTGCCCTAAGTGGAAGGCCTCCCAAAATGCCAAACCAGTGGCACTAATTGTAGGTTCGAGTCAGGTGAACGAGAGGAGTTGGGAGAGTGGTAACGGTGAGGGAGAAGTCTGTGGAAAGCTGGAGTGCAGCCGGCTGTGCTCGCTGCCAGCTCAGGCTGAAAAGGTTACCCAACATGCTACGCCACCTCCGGATGAACTGCCTCAGAAATCGTCCCTAGACTGGTGTAAACCTTTTATATGTCACGGCACAGTGAAAATTCATGGGATCAGTTATCCAGTTACTGTGGCTCGTGATACCTGTGCACAACAGTCTGTGTGCAGAAACGTGACTGGAGGGCCTGTAAACTCAGGGAAGTATGTGCTGTGTAGAGGCATGAACTCAGATGAATACTATGATTATGTTCATGTGGAACTCGATTGCCCCATTGTTCAGGCTGCAGCTCAAGTAGCTGTTGCTGATGTAATGCCACTAGAGGGGGTTGATTTTCTGCTGGGGAACGACCTGGCTGGGGAGAAAGTATTTCCATCTCTTCCCCCACCAGTTGTTGTGGCAGAGAAGTGTTTTGACGCCCCAGAAATTGGTATTGAAGTTGATGCAGAAGTGGAATCCATGTTCCCGGTCTGTGCAATTACACGATCTATGGCACAGGTTGCAGCCCGGGAGGAAGAACTGGTGAAGTCACAGGTTCTTGGGGTCGACTGCGATGAGGCAGGGCCACCAATGGAGGAACCTAGTGAGCAGAGTGTTGCTGTGGTGGGTGAGGAGAGTGGGAATGCGTGCATGGGTGCCGCCCCACTTCCCACTCAGGACACTAGAGGTGGTGCTGAGTGTGTCTGTGTGGAGACTGAACCCAGCCCACCGACTGAATTAGAAGAATTTCAGGACGCTGGGGTCGACTGCGAGGATGCAGGACCTCCGTCAAACGTGCCTGAGGAACAGAGTGTTACTGTTGAGGGTAGAGGTGATGATGTCAGTGTGGAGTCTGACATTCCTCCCCCTGTCGAGTGTACTAGAGGTGACGCTGAGATTGATCGCCCTTCGCAATCCAGTGTCCCGACCAGTCCCTTATCTCAGTCCTCAGTAGAGCTGGGGGATGTTGGGCCAGCAGAATTGAGGGTGAAGCAACAGGAGGATGTAACATTAAAGCCCTTGTTTGCTCGAGTAGGGGAAGAAAGAAGTATGGAGTGTGGTAAGGAGTTCCTGATTAAAGACAATGTTTTACATCGCCGATGGACGCCCACTGGCGCCACGGTGGATGGAGGAGTGGGTGAGTTAGTGCAGGTGGTGGTGCCTGTGCAGTATAGGGTGCCGTTAACCCGCCCCGTCCCGACGACGTATGGGTACGTCACCACGATTTGCATTTGCCAGTCCCGGCGACGTACCAGTACGTCGTGCAATTGCAATGTGCATAATTTCAACAATTTTCAAATTTCGCGCTTGATTTGCGGTACGTACCCTCGCCTGACCTTCCCCTACCTGCCACCAGGCGGGGACACTCGGCGACCCCGCGCGACCCGCGCTAGCCCGCCGCTCGTCCACTCACCTGGCAGCCACGGTCCTGCTCAGACATGGCTAAGAGAGGTCTCTCAGAGAGCGAAATTCAAGTCGCCCTGGACACCTTTACCGGCGACAGTGATTCCCCACTGGATGACGAGGAGATGGACAAAGATTATGTGCAGCCAGACGAGGAAGAAACCACCAGCAGTGACGAGGAAGTTCCGTCACCAAGGAAACGGCAGTACGTGACTTACCGTGCTGCTAGAGAGGGGCAGGAGGCAAAGAAGGCACGTGGTATGTCATATCCCTATCCCCAGCGTGCCTTGGAAGCCGAATTCGAGGTCGAGGACGAGGACGAGGACGAGGACGGAGACGTGGGACGTGCTGCCACGTGGTATGGGCGGGAGGTGATTACGCATCGTGGCCCAGAGCGCACACCACGTCGTCTAAGCAGGTATGGGCCAAGCATTCTGTTTGGGGCGGTAGGAAGTGAAGTGGAGGGAGTGGGGAGTGAAATGGACATTCCTGGGATTAGGGAAAGTGAGAGTGAGGTGGGTGAGTCATTGCTCTCCCTACGCAGTGTGAGGCGGCAGAGTGGATCACGTGGGCCAGTGCGGGTGCGTTCCTTATCACGTGGGGTTGTGAGGGAGGGGGAAGGTGGGGAGGAACCACTCCAAAGCACGTCTTATGCTCCCCAATATCCCCTAACACGTGGTCGAGCAAGGTTGCGTGAGAGAGCACGTGGTGTGGTAATGGAGGGGGAAGGTGGGGAGGAACCACTCCCCAGCACGTCTTCTGCTCCCCAATATCAAACTATTTCATCCCCACAGCCCCCTAATGTTCCTCAAGGCCGTAAGGGTAAGGGAAAGGGAAAGGGTAAAGGCAGAGGGAAGAGGAGTGACAGTGGGGAAGCCCTCCGTACTCCTTCTCCCCAACCTCCCCAACCAGGATCTCCTCCCCACCCAGACGAAGGCGGTGATGGGGACGAGGGATTTGTGTCGTGGGATTGGGAGGATGGGAGTGATTTTTCTCCCCTCATTCACCCCTTCACTGAGCAGGGGCGATCTGGCTGCATTGCACCAGGTATTCACTGTAATTCAAGCAGGTTGGATTTTTTCCACCTGTTTTTCAGTGAGGCCTTCGTTGATCAGATCGTGCTTCAAACAAACCTGTTTGCAAGCGGCTAGCGGCTAGAAAGTGAAAGATTGGGAACAAGGAGTAGGCATTCAATGATTTATGATTACCCTGTCTCCATTCCAGAAATGTTCTTATTTTTTGCCCTTGTCATTTTGATGGGTATAATAAGAAAAAATAGAATTCCTGCTTACTGGACTAGGGACCCTGTTATGTTTACCCCCATATTTGGTCAAGTGATGAGCCGTAATCGGTTTCAACAAATTCTAAGTCGCCTCCATTTTTATGATGCTAATGACCCTGCAAATACAAACAACACGGACAAAATGAGGCGAATTAGGCTGGTCTTTGATCACCTCAGGCAAACCTTTCGATCCTCATTCTATCCCTATAGAGATCTCGTCATAAACGAGAGTCTCGTGTTGTGGAGAGGCAATATTTCATTCAGACAGTATATACCCAGCAAAAGGCACCGTTTTGGGTTCAAGATCTTTGTTATGTGTGACTGTAGGACTGGATACGTGCAAGACATAGTCTTGTACACCGGTGCACAGACAGACATAATAGAAGATCGAAGTATAGGACTTTCTGGAGCAGTGATAAAGACGATGATACAAGACTACCTTCATCGTGGTCACGTTCTCTACCTCGACAACTGGTACACTAGCCCTCTTCTCGCTCGTTATCTTCACAGACATGAAACGGGAGTATGTGGAACCGTAAAGGTGAACCGGCGTCACATGGTCAAGGTAGGGCGGAAACTTGCAAGGAGTGAGGTTGTCTTCTTCAAAGCAAACAACATCCTTGCAACAATGTGGAACCACAACAGAGAAGTAAGCCTCTTGTCCACGGTTCACCGCCCCTTGATGCACCGTACTGATTCTGTTGATTACCATAGCGAGAGCAGGCTTCGTGTTTGGAAACCTGAATGTGTCATGGACTATAATATAAACATGCGCCTCGTGGACCAGTCAGACTCCATGATATCGACGGTAGAGTGTGCCAGGACCACGATGAAGTGGTATAAGAAACTGTTCTTTCACTTGCTAGATATCACTGCTCTGAATTGCCACCACCTTCACGCCATGACCACAGGAGTTCAGGAAACCTTTGAAGGGTTTGTGAGGGAGCTCACACGAGAAATCTTTGCAAAATATGCGGTTGAAAGGCCCCAACAGCGCCCCCGCACTGCCCCTATTACCCACACTCCCCAGAGAATATCCGCCCGCCATTTCCCCACTCCTATCCCGCCCCAGCCCAACAGACCTAGGCCCCAGCGCAGGTGTCACGTGTGCAGTCATTCCCAGGTGCGACTCACGACACAGAGGAAGGACACCCGCTATGAGTGCGTGCAGTGTGACGTGGGTCTGTGTATTCACCCATGTTTTAGTGAATACCACACGTTGCTGCAATTTTAGCATGGTGTGATTGCGAAAGGACGCAGAAATTATGATGTAAATGCGACAGACAGACGCTCTGTGAAAAAATCAGTCATGTGGATCGCCAAATATTAGTATAAAGTGCCTACGGGTAGAACATAAGTGCAAACATTGGGTGTAAGTATATAAATCTGCCCTAAGTTGAAACTTACATAGAGAGGGTTGTTTGATGCGATATTCTGTCGCTCAGTGCAATAAATACGGCCCTTTATTATATATTTTCTATTATGTGACATTCTTACTGGTATAATATAAGTTCAAATTATTGTATATGATGATGTATTTCCTAAGTCAAATATTCATAGCGTGTCTATAAAGATAAGATTTCCTGACGCCTAGTCGAATGAATAAGGCACGTATTAGTCAAAATAAAAGTCAGCAAGTGATAAAGTGAATAATTAGTATATAAGTGTGTGAGTGAATTAGTATATAAGTGTGTGAGTATTATGTATGACGTAACATTCCTTGCGAGGGTATTTTCAGGCGATATTCTCACGCTCACTTGAATAAATAATGGCAGTAAGTATGTACAGTGCATTGGAGGGGTGTAAACGTGTGTAATGTAAGTGGGAAAATATAATTGGAGTGAATAAATAAAGTAGATGATGAAACACGAGTGTTTGAGATCGTGGTTGCTACGTGAATAGGCGCTAGCATATCGCTAAATGCCCTCGTAATGAATGAAAATAATTGAAAACCTTCACAGTGGTGGGGGAAAGGTTCTATGTAAATGGGAAAATAATTGGAAAGTGATAAAACAATTTGGTATGTTGAAATACGAGTCATAGCGAGTGCGCTTACTAAGCTGATGTGCGCTAAACTTATGCTGCATGTCATCAAAATGAATGAAAACATCTGAAATCACTTACAAACAGTTGTAATTAGTAAATTGTCATTGAAACAGAAGTATACAAGTAGAAAAAATGATCAGTAGACTCATAACAGAAAATTAGCAGATAGCATGATACGACTCGGACCTAACTCGCTATGCTCGCGCGATGGTACAATGCTTATTTTTCCTATATATGTGTCTGAAATCCATTATATTGTTACTGTTATTGTTTATTAGTACAAATTCAATAAATGTAGAGGTGTTGTGTGTTGTTTGTCCCATTACTCCTTACCATAGAAAACGTTTACGCATATCCAGCCCATTACAGAATACGATACCTGCGGGGGGAAACCGCACCTGTATAGACCACTTATAGACTGCAGAGACAACTTTCTTCAAGATTTTCCATAGTTTCTCGACCTAAGCGGAAGTTTCATAAGAAAAAAAAATTTTCCAAAAAGGCTCGGGACTGGGGGATGTCATAGGTGCGGAAAGGCTCGGGACGTGACGGGTTAATACAGTTAGCACATGAGGGACCTTTAGCAGGTCACTTGGGAAACAGAAAGACAGTGCAGCGCTTAAGATATAATTTTTGGTGGCCAAGTATGCCGGGACAAGTTGCTGCGTACATCAAGAGCTGTCACACGTGTCAGATAGTGGGCAAGCCTAATCAAGTTCTTCCTGTGGCCCCTTTGACTCCCATTCCTGCAGTTGAACCTCCGTTTACCCGGGTAATCATTGATATCGTGGGCCCTTTACCTCCTACTTCTGCTGGAAACAAGTATTTGTTAACCATAATGGATGTTACAACGCGATACCCAGAGGCTATACCAATCAGAAGCATGCAGGCGAAGTCAGTAGTCAAGCAACTTATTCTGTTCTTTACTCATTTTGGTCTGCCTAAGGAGTTGCAGTCAGACCGTGGAGTGAATTTTACATCTAATTTGTTTAAGCAGACAATGACAGAGTTGGGCATCAAACACATTTTGTCCAGTGCCTACCATCCGCAGTCACAAGGTGCCCTGGAGAGGCATCATCAGACCTTAAAGACAATGCTGCGCACCTTCTGCTATGATAGTGGAAAGGATTGGGACTTAGCGGTACCCTTTGTTATGTTTGCAGTGAGAGAGGTACCAACTGAGTCGTTAGGGTTTTCACCCAATGAGTTAGTGTTTGGGCACAGAGTTCGTGGTCCCTTGGATGTGGTGCGAGAGGCCTGGAGTAACAACAAATCTGGCAACCAGGAATCCCTGCTTGACTATGTCTGCAGCACTCGGGAGAGACTGCATTGCGCTTTAGAGCTTGCCCGTGACAATCTAATCGGGGCTCAAGCGAAAATGAAGGCTCATTACGATAAGGTCAGAAGTCGTGAGTTTAAGCAAGGAGATGAAGTTTTGGCACTGCTGCCCATGCAAGGAAAACCTCTGGCGGCTAGATTCAGTGGTCCTTATATTGTGAAGAAGAGAGTTGGGGAACTTGACTATCTAATTGTTACCCCAGATAGGCGGAAGAGTACTCAGTTGTGCCACATTAATATGTTGAAGCCATACTACCGCCCAGTTGATTCTCATTGTGGGATGACTGCTGATGTCTCTCACCGGGGATGTGAAGGACGGGGAAGGGAGGACGTGGCATCAAAGGAACGTGCTGTGGAGGGAGCTGTTGGTGCCGGTGATGTGAGTAGTGGACCAGGGTTACAGCCACAGTCCCTGGAAGGTGACTTTGGAGTGGACGTTGAGGGAACCAGGGATAAGAGCGCTCCTGTAGTTTTGGTGGTTGGTAGTGAGTTGGAGGAGCAGGAGGAAGTGCTTAGTCGTGGTGAGATGTTACCAGCTGACCTATGGGAGGGCAATGGTTATGCAGCTCTGGTGGAGAAATTGCGACACCTTGATCCAGTAAAGCGAGAAGAGCTGTGCAACAGATTATGGAAACATCCGAAAGTTTTTGGAGATTCACCGGGATTGACAACTTGGGCTACTCATGACATTGACGTTGGGGATAGTAAGCCTGTAAAATTAGCTCCTTACCGCATCAACCCTATCAGACAGAAAGCTCTCGATAATGAGATCAAGTATATGTTGGACCATGGATTGATCAAGAGGAGTTTCAGTGGGTGGAGTTCACCAGTTACCTTGCAGCCGAAGCCAGATGGGAAGGTTAGGTTGTGTGTGGACTTCCGGAAAGTTAATTCACTGTCTAAGACCGATGCTTATCCTTTACCTCGGGTCGATGACTCCGTGGACAAGATGGGTCTTGATTCGAAAATTTTGATCCAGGGCTCAAAATTTTCCCTTGGGGAAGGGCGTGTTACGTTGTCCGCCTTTCCGTTCCCACGGATGCAGCCATTACAGCTGGGCTAGGGCATTATGCAGTATGTATCCGTGTCATTCGCGGAGTTTACATTAGCGAGTGTTACAAGTTCTTTTGTTTCTTTCGTTCCTGCCACTGAGGGCAATTTTATTTAATACCATGCTGAGTATGCATTTGATTATTTTGATTGTCTTATGTGAGCTACCAGTATATTTAATGATTTTGCTTGCATTAGAAGTACCAGTTTATTGTAGAGAGAGAGAGGGGCACGAATATAAGTTCTTATTAATTAATTTGATTCATGCGTTCGCGCTTGGCCGAGCGCGAGCCTTGATCAGAGTCAGTATCTTCCCAGCCAGCTTTAGTATCGGGTGTTTGTACACTCTCTCTCTCTCCCCAGTTATTTTTATGCCGAGCTGGCATTTTCATTTAAGTTTATTTTTATTCTTTTTGTTGCTGACTGAGGAAAGTAGTTATTTTATTTTGTTTTGTGACCTTGTTGTCTTTGGAGGGCCAGTCTGGCTCACCGTAGTTTCTCGCTGCCTTAATTAACGTTCCCCCAACACACGTACATACACACACACCCCTAACCCCTACACTGTTTAATCCCATCTCTTTGCACAAGGCTAGTGAGAACTATCGTGAGCCATTAACTGCATTCCCCCTTGGACACGGGTTAAGTAAAAGTCGTCACCACCGGAAGTAAGTGGGAGGTGTTCCTGTATACTGTCTCGGGCGGTATTACTTCCGGTAGTGACGATAGTAGGCTAGATCTATAGGTAGGTTGTTCCGTTTTATTATCAAAGTACAGAGTGTTGCGTTCTTAAGTAAGTACTTTTCCGTTGCGCAGTTTTTCTCTAGTTTGCGGAGTGTCAGTGCCGGGGTCTGCGTTATTTTTGCAACGCAGTGGAGGCCGATCATCTAAGGCTGACTTGTTGTCTTTTTGTAATAGCCCCGGGCTGGCGCCACCGTAACAATATATATATATATATATATATATATATATATATATATATATATATATATATATATTTATATTTATATATATATATGTATATATATATATATGTATATATATAAATATATATATATACAGTAAACCCTCAAAGATCAGGACTTCAAAGATCCGAATTTTGCGAAGATCCGGACCATTTCTTGGCAAATTTTGAATTTAAAACATAGGCTACAAGATACACAATTTATTAATTAAAATTTACGAAAAAAATTTGTACACATTATTATACTATTAATTTTATATTGTATTAAATTTAATTTAAATTTTATCGGTTCTTCGGTATCCTTTTGTGAGGCACGCACATGTGAATATGGGGGGGAGGGAATGCGGCCTTGAGGGGACAATGAGCTGAGGCAGTTGACTGAGTGTGAGTCACGGGAACACATTGACCGAGTGAAAGCACAATTTTCTTTCTTTACTCTTCCAGCATGGCTCCAAAGCGCAAATATACGGAGCTAAGCATAGGTGAAAAACTTGAATTACTAGAAAAATTAGTAAAAGGTGTACCAGTGTCTCGGTTAAGTGAGGAATATGGTGTTGCAAAACAAACAATCAGTGATATAAAGAGAAATAAAGCCCAGCTTCGTGGTTTTGCTGCCAAGGCAGGTGGAAGTGGAAGTGGAAGTGCAGGTCCCAGTTCTCAAGTGAAGCATAAGATCGTTATGGGTGGACTCTGATTCAGAAGTCAGAGGCACCCCCACTAGAACCCGAGGATGAACAACAGAAAGTGACACTTTGGCAAGGTGAATATAAAAAATAACTGTTTGTTTTTATTTTGCATTAAGTTATATCTAAACCACCATAAGTTTTCTTTCATATGAGAAAATTTATATAATTTCTGGAAGATCCGGATTTATCGAGATCCGGACAGGGTTATAGCCCCAATTAGTCCGGATCTTTGAGGGTTTACTATATATATATATATATATATATATATATATATATATATATATATATATATATATATATATATATATATATATATATATATATATCATCATCATCATCATTATCATCATCTGGACCTCCTTTCCAACCCTAGGGCAGGGTGAGGAGTAGCAACATCCGGAGAGCCCAAATTTGCCCAGTCCAATGGTCCAAGCTTCCATTCACTCATTACTCAAGCCCCCGGAATTCTGGCTCTATCGGATACGCCAAAAACATTCACCACATTCGGTAGCTTCACAGAAACGTATTCAATAGAGTCAGTCCGGACGCTGCCACGTTAAAAAGGGGTGCCAAATCCCTGATCATGCACTTCTCACAAAATTCATCCAGCCAGCTCGATCTTTTGTCAGTTCCCTAGCCTAACCGACTTCCAAACCTCTCTTCCTCACACACTCATCCACCATATCCCTCCACCTTCTCCTTGGCCTACCTCGCCTCCTTCCTCCTTCAAATTTGCTCAGATATACCTATTTCACCGCTCTATTGTTGTCCATTCTCTCCACATGACAATACCATCTCAGTACACTTTCTTCGATTCTGGTGTCCACCGACTTCCACACTCCACATCTTTCATGAGAGCTGGTGTGTGGAAGCTGTTGGGTAGGCAGAGAAGGATTTTGTTGTTGTTGTTGTTGGCCTATCGACCAATGGGGCCGAAGTCCCTGGTCATTAAGGCCGTATATATATATATATATATATATATATATATATATATATATATATATATAGACAGACACACACATCCATGCATATATACAAACACACTTTCATATACATACTGTACATACACCAGTACATATATATATGTACATATATCTATCTATCTATCTATCTATATATATATATATATATATATATATATATATATATATATATATATATATATATCTATATATATATATTGTTACATAGCCTATGATTTCATCATCCTTTGTGTAATTTTAACGCACAGTATGCTGCATGTTTGATCACGAGCGTGTTCTGCCTCAGTTCCCCCCTTCTATCGTTATAGTAGAGTAAGTCGTCCTTTCTGTTGTTCAGAGCGGGATTGTCAACTCATTGTCCCCATGGCTTCATTTGTGCGTCCTTCTTACAAGTTGTATGAAGCTCTGCCGGCCCCTATATAAAGAGCTCAGTCTCTGAATCATTGCCACTTAGATCTACTCCTCATTTTGTTCACATCTCTGTCCTCCCCTGTACAGTTATTATTGTGAGTTTCTCAGGAAGTCTCCAACCATCTAGCAGCTGTGTAATTCGAGTACGAGTGTTATTGCATTTTGTTCTTGTACTGTATAGCATAAGTTTAATTTGTAGGCCTAGTGAAGTTTTTGTAATTCGTGTAAGGTTCTTATTGTCAGCCTGACTCAGCCATCATTAATATTTTGTATCTGTAATAATTTATCTTGCATTAACTGAGCATTACCCAGTGTATTTTCATTTTATCAGGGCTGACTTTGGTAAATTTACTCTTGCTAATTTCGTGTAATAGAGGCTATTGCAGTTAACCATATATTTAACCTGTTTATTTGCCATTACATTATCCTTATGAGTCCTGAATGTTTTGTTGTTAGTTTCAGCATTAAACTTTAACTTGTAATTTTACCTAACTCTTTTGTTTTGAACCTGGAACTTTACGGGACAGTAGTGATTTTTAGTATTCTCACTTAAAGTGTACATTATCCTCGTTCCGTAACATAAATTTGGCGACCTCGTATCAGGATATTCAGGATATTATCATAAGGATATTGCTTGATATTTTGTGACTGTGATTTATTGATGATGTCTACTATTACTACACTTCATGAAGCCAAAGATTTTTTGTCAAATGTGCAAACAGTGTGTGATGTAGAAAACAAAACAAAGAATAAACTTAAGCTTGTTGCTCAACAATTGGGAATTGCTGTTCGCTCTCATCATTCTAAAGATCAAATTGTTGACATGATTAATGAAAGCTTGTTTAATGTAACTCCTCGAAATGAGCAAACGCAGATTGAATTAGCTAAGTTACTGCTAGCCCTGCAGGAGGCTCGTGTGAAGGAAGCTGAATTTCAAGCACGTGCTAAGGAGGCTGAGTCTCAGGCTAAGGAGGCTTGTGTTAAGGAGGCTGAATTTCAGGCAAATGCTCGTATTCAGGAGGCACAAATACAGGCTCAGGCACAAATTGAACTTGCTAGGATTCAGGCAGACCATGAGTATCGCATGAAACAAGGTGGAACTGGATCATCTAGCTCTGATGATTTTGATGTGGCTAAAAATGTTAAACTTGTCCCTCCTTTTAATGAATCTGATTTAACAAAGTATTTTCAGTTGTTTGAGAGGGTAGCTACAGGTTTTAATTGGCCCAAGGAGTATTGGCCAGTACTCCTTCAAACTGTTCTCACCGGTAAAGCTCAAGTAACTTATGCATCTTTGCCTCAGGATCAATGTGATAATTATGATGTAGTTAAGAGCTTGATTCTTAAGGCCTATGAGCTTGTTCCTGAAGCCTATAGAGTAAAATTTAGGACAACCTATAAGCAAGATAAGCAATCCCATGTTGAGTTTGCAAAAATCAAAGAAGATCTGTTAGAGCAGTGGTTAAATTCTAAGAATGTGGATTCTGATTTTCGTAAATTTAAGCAGATGATTTTGCTGGAGGACTTCAAGAGGTGTATTTATAAAGATGTAAGCCTATATCTTGATGAGAAAAGAATAGATAATTTGTCTGATGCTGCAATTTTAGCTGATGAATATGTTCTCACTCACAAGAGATATTCTAGAGAGAAAAGGAAAGCTGAGAGTAAGTACGTTGCCTCTACTCAGAGTATAGGTAACAGGAAAGAGAATAAAGATGATGTTTCTCAGGCGGTAACTACCAGCTTCACCTCTAGATTTCAGAAAAGTAAAGGTACTTATTGTAGTAAGCTTGGTCATACTACGGAGAAATGTTTCAGGGGACAGCGTGATGTGAACAAAAAGGAGTCTTTAAATATTCAGTCAATTGGTCTAGCGTCCACTCTTGAGAGTTCTCAGAATTCTTTAACTGAGTTAACTGAACCTGCTTTGAGGGGTAACTTAAATTCTCATCATGGAGCTCCTCTTTTGAGCAGTAACGTGGGTGACACTCTCAATAGTTCATGTGCTAATTTCCTGTCTGATGGTTTTGTCAGTCCTTTGGACAGTAATGACAGGAAATCAGTTAAAATATATCGTGATACAGGTGCTTGCCAATCCCTTATGCTGACCAGTGTTCTAGGCTCTAATGTTAATTCCTCTGATGAAACTGTAATCTTACAAGGTGTAGGGAATAATTACTTCTCTGTCCCTCTGTGAAGAGTGAATTTAGAGTCTGGTTTTGTTAATGGTTCCGTTATGGTTGGGTTGGTTGAGACACTCCCAATGTCCGGTGTATCTTTCTTACTTGGAAACGATATTGGTGGAAGTCAAGTGTGTCCAGCTCCTTAGTTGTCTAGTAAGCCAGTGGCTGCGGCCCAGGATTGTGGTGTCCCTGATGTGTTCCCTGCATGTGCTGTCACTAGGGCTAAGTCTAAAGTTACTGGTGACTAAGAGGATAATGATGATGATGATGTTATCCTAGCTGACACTTTTCTTGCTAATTTGGACCACTCACCAGATGAGGCAGTACCCCGTAGTGTTGATAATTTGTCTCGTCAAGAGTTGGTTGAGTTGCAGGTTGCTGACCCTGAGTTGAAAGGTCTAGCTAACTCTGCTTACAGTGAAGAAGAGTCAGCCGGTGCTTCTACTTGTTATTATGTAAAGTCAGGAGTACTTATGAGGAAGTGGAGACCCCCAACAGTATCAGCCGACTGTGAATGGGAGGTTGTACATCAAGTTGTCATCCCTCGTGTTTGTAGGCAGGATATCATTAGAGTGGCTCATGATTCCAGTTTGGCAGGACACCTTGAAGTGAGGAAGACTGTGGCACGCATTTTGAAACACTTCTACTGGCCAGGTATCTTCAGGGATGTTTCCTGGTATTGTAAGTCTTGTCACACCTGTCAAGTTGTGGGGAAGTGTAATCAGACCGAAAAGGTTGCACTCTAGTTCCCATTCCTCCTTTTGAGGCGCCTTTCACCCGTATGTTGGTGGATATTGTGGGCCCTCTTCCTAAGTCTTCTTCAGGATTTTCTTATGTGTTGACCCTGATTGATATGGCTACTCGTTATCCTGAAGCCATTCCACTTAGAAATATCTCAGCAAAGAACGTGGTTAAGGAAATGCTAGGGTTCTTCACAAAGTTTGGTCTGCCCAAGGAGGTACAGTCAGACCGGGGAAGTAATTTCATGTCAAACGTTTTCAAGCAGTCTCTGAAAGAGTTGGGCATCACCCAGATCACGTCTTCAGCTTACCATCCCCAGACTCAAGGAGCGTTGGAGAGATATCATCAAACACTCAAATCGATGCTCAAGAAATACTGTTTGGAACATCAGAAAGACTGGGATAAAGGTCTTCCATTTTTTGTATTTGCCACAAGAGAATCTCCAAATGAATCACTGGGCTTCTCACCTTTTGAACTACTGTTTGGCCATGAAGTAAGAGGACCCCTTAAGTTACTCAAGGAATGCTGGCTGTCGGAGGAAGATGACGTCAACCTGCTGGAGTATGTGATGAAGTTCAAAGAATGGCTGTCCACTGCTTTACAGCTGGCACGAGAGAATTTAGGAGCTGCTCAGTAAAAGATGAAGACTTGGTATGATAAGAAGTCCAGGTTACGCCACTTTCAGCCAGGAGATCAGGTTTTGATTCTGCTACCAGTGCATGGGCAACCTCTTCAAGCCAAGTTTAGTGGTCCTTATTTCGTGGAGAAGAAACTCAGTGATGTCAACTATGTCATCGCCACACCAGATCGTAGAGAGAGCAAGCAACTATGTCACATCAACATGCTAAAGTTATATCTCAGGCGGGACGAAAATAATCCAGTCTGCACTGTAGCTGTTCCACCCGAGTCTGCAAGTGAAGCTCTCCCATGTAGTATGAGCCTGAGTGATAGTTTGGGGAAGAAACCTGACATCATGAATGATCTCCAGACTAAGCTTTCTCATCTACCTCCCGAGGAAAGGCAGGAGTTTTCGGCATTACTGCAGGAGTACCCGCAAGTGTTCCGTGCCACTCCAGGAAGAACCACTGTGTTGATGCATGATGTCGATGTTGGAGACCCAAAGCCAATTAAATTGCCTCCTTACCATGTGAACCCAGTGAAAGTTCCTCTCATCCAGAAGGAGCTTGGCTACCTGTTGGACCACAAGATGATTGAGCCCTGTCAGAGCGAGTGGAGTTCTCCTGTCACTCTAGTCCCTAAGCCAGGTGGGTCACAGCGGCTTTGCATCGACTACAGACGTGTTAATCATATCACCAAAACAGACACTTTCCCTCTCCCTCGCGTGGAAGATTGCATAGACAAGATTAGAAAGGCTAGGTACATAAGTAAGTTTGATTTGTTAAAGGGATACTGGCAAGTACCTATGACTGAACGTGCTAGGGAGATCTCATGTTTTGTAACACTAGGAAAGACTTTTGCATGTTCGGTAATGCCATATGGTATGAAGAATGCACCAGCCACATTTCAGAAGCTCATGGATGTTGTAACAGAGGGTTTGGCAGGGTGTGTTGTTTATATTGATGATGTATTAATCTTCAGTGACAACTGGAAAGATCACCTATCCCATGTCAGTATATTTCTTGACCGTTTAGTTCAGGCTAATCTTGTAGCTAATTTATCAAAGTGTGAGTTTGGTCAAGCTAAAGTTCAGTACTTTGGGTACGTAATTGGTGATGGACATGTTGCACCGCCAGGAGCTAAGGTTCAGGTTATAAGTGATCTTCCCAGACCTAAAACTAGGCAAGAGGTACAAAGATTTTTGGGAATGGTAGGTTATTACCGGAGATTTGTTCTTAACTTTTCAATTCTTGTGTCACCACTTACAGACCTATTGAAAAAGGGAGTTAAATTTGTCTGAACCGATAACTGTGAATCCTCTTTCAACAAACTTAAAGCTATTCTATTAAGTCAGCCAGTGCTCGCTACTCCAAATTTTGCTAAGCCTTTTAAGATGGCTGTTGATGCAAGTGATACAGGAGCTGGGGCTGTTTTGCTGCAAGAGGATGATCAGGGTATTGAACACCCTGTATCTTATTACAGCAAGAAGTTCACTCCACCTCAAAAGAACTACTCAGCTATTGAGAAAGAGCTTTTGGCCTTGATTTTGGGTTTACAGCATTTTTCATTTTATTTGTGTTCTGGTTTTGACCCCATAGTCATTTATACCGATCATAACCCACTGAAATTCCTTAGTAAGTTTAAAGATAAAAATCAGAGATTGACAAGATGGAGTCTACTTCTTCAGGAGTATTCATTAGACATACAACATGTCAAGGGGAAAGAAAATGTTATTGAAGATTGCTTATTTAGACTTTAGACAGATTGTTTTAGAGTAATAAGAAATTTCCTTTGTAAATTTCTTTTTCTTTGTGGGGAGGTGTTACATAGCCTATGATTTCATCATCCTTTGTGTAATTTTAACGCACAGTATGCTGCATGTTTGATCACGAGCGTGTTCTGCCTCAGTTTCCCCCTTCTACCGTTATAGTAGAGTAAGTCGTCCTTTCTGTTGTTCAGAGCGGGATTGTCAACTCTTTGTCCCCATGGCTTCATTTGCGCGTCCTTCTTACAAGTTGTATCAAGCTCTGCCGGCCCCTATATAATGAGCTCAGTCTCTGCATCATTGCCACTTAGATCTACTCCTCATTTTGTTCACATCTCTGTCCTCCCCTGTACAGTTATTATTGTGAGTTTCTCAGGAAGTCTCCAACCATCTATCAGCTGTGTAATTTGAGTATGAGTGTTATTGCATTTTGTTCTTGTACTGTATAGCATAAGTTTAATTTGTAGGCCTAGTGAAGTTTTTTGTAATTCGTGTAAGGTTCTTATTGTCAGCCTGACTCAGCCATCATTAATAATTTTTTGTATCTGTAATAATTTATCTTGCATTAACTGAGCATTACCCTGTGTATTTTCATTTTATCAGGGCTGACTTAGGTAAATTTACTCCTGCTAATTTCGTGTTAATAGAGGCTATTGCAGTTAACCATATATTTAACCTGTTTTTTGCCATTACATTATCCTTATGAGTCCTGAATGTTTTGTTGTTAGTTTGAGCATTAAACTTTAACTTGTTATTTTACCTAACTCTTTTGTTTTGAACCTGGAACTTCACGGGACAGTAGTGATTTTTAGTATTCTCACTTAAAGTGTACATTATCTTTCTCTGTTCCTTAACAATATATATATATATATATATATATATATATATATATATATATATATATAAATATATATATATATATATATATATATATATAAATTTTTTTGGGGGGTTTTCTTTCATATAATCATTATTATTGTATACATTACTGATTAGGAAAAAAAAAACTAAAGTCCCTAGAACTAATAACCTAACAGACAAATCGCTAACCTATGTTAAAGCCCAAAGATACAAATAGCCAAACCTATTCTAATGGTAAAAATACCCCGACGAAGCGAACACCATCGACTGCAGATATGTAATCCCTTTCTACATTACATACCTGTACTCATCACCTGGGGACTGTCAGTCGAGGAAAACTAATACAGGGGACATGAATATATGAAAGAGAACCAGACGAGTCAGGAACATTTCCATATACGTCGTCATACAGCGAAGGAATATTATGGTGAGAGTACATACAAAAGAAGACTGTGTAGTTCCTCGTACTGGTGTTGCAGTTGATGGTCTGATGGGTGGGGCAGGGGGTGAGGGGCGAAGGGGTGGGCAGCTTGTTGCGGGGCATGGGGAGGGGCAGGGGCTGAGGGGGAGGGAGGAGGGGGCATAATGTAGAACCAGCGGCGGGAGGGTGTGTCGGCTGATGATCAGGAGCAGGGGTGGCGGTGGGGGCAGGAGCAGGGGCAGGGCAGGCTGAGTGACGACTTGGGCAGTCCAAGTGCCAAGCAGTGACGCCCACACGCCCACACCGGGGGCACTGGAACTGCGGTGACTGTAGGAGACGAGGGTGGGCAACCATGGGGTTAGTGGGGGCTGGTGGCGTGGGTGGTAGGGGCAGTTTCGGGAACTCAGATGAGTGGGGGTCAGGTGCAAGGGGACTGGGAGAGTGAACGGTGGCGGAGTGCCTGACAGGGCAGGTTGTGGTTGAATGGGGGCCACTGCACAGACCACACCGTTCTGCAGACCGGCAGTAGCGTGAGATGTGGCCAGACTCATAACAGCGATGGCACAAGGGCCGTGATGGCGTGAAAAAAAAAAAAAAAGTTAGTTTATTTAACCCTTAAAAATATATGGTTTTCTATTATACACAGGTACTTCCGTTTTCTATAATCAATTAATCCAGTGACGTACTTTATATATAATTTCGTCCATCTCCAGACGATTATATTCACCTTAAATGAGACTTTTTAAACTGGAGGGGTTAGATATAGCCTTCATTAACCACTTTACTACTAAACCTAATATTTTGGTTCTGCATTAGGATTCCTTGCACGTCTTTTTTTTAATGATTTATTTGGCAGAATACATTTCTTTTGTATGTTATTTATAGACCTTTAGTGCTGATGTAGTTGCATCAATAACAAAAGGATAATGAGATGCAGTGTGAAAGATAATTATCCAGTGAAGAGTTGCTGCGATATTTTCGAGATAACTATTAATAAAGTCCTTAAACTCACCGCCACATCTCAAGATTTTATTACTTGTTTTAGTAATAACAAAATGTACCGAAATATTTACCATTATTTCTGGTACGAATAATGTAAAAAATATTTACTGCATCAGGGAAATCCATGGTTTACAAAAACCCTTATGGTCTGGTCAAATATTTGCATATAAATCCAGAAGTAGAATCCTAGACTTTATCTTATCCTACTGTAGGCCAACTTCTGTTTTATTTTTCATTATTTGTGATTGTTTATATCACTGTATTTTTTAAATATATTAACATTCATTATTCCTCCGAGGAAGCCATATTTCACTTCTTCAGTCTGTATACGGATGGGGTTATAAAAGAGATACAAGGTAGTGCAGTGGCTCATGAAAGTTGCAGCGGCCCTAATGAGATAGGGCAGCGGTTGGAATCTCCCTGTACTGTTGTTTGCAGATGATACTTTGTTGAGAAGAGGGAAACCTGTATTTTACACAGGAAAAATCATCTGAGAAATTACCAATATGCCGGAAATCGAACCCGGGACTCTCAGGTGAGAGCCAGGCAGCATACCACTACACCACGACCAGGTAAAAGTTAACTCACGTTGTCACAGTCTTGTAACCAAAGTCCCTCCGCCCCCACTGTGGGCCTGAAAAGGGTGAGTTAACCCCCTGGCACTCGGGCAAGTAGATGCTTTTAATCTATCCCAAGCACTTCCGGCAAGTCAGAATGAGGAGGGAAACCTGTATTTTACACAGGAAAAATCTCACCTGAGAGTCCCGGGTTTGATTCCCGGCATATTGGTAATTTCTCAGATGATACTTTGTTTTAACCCTTGTGTGGTGTTCATGTTTTTGTTACGCAGCCAATGTTTGCAGCTCTGGTGGACCCACCGCATTATTGAGTTTTTAAATCAATACAGCCATAACACTTTCTTTTAAAATACCAGATGTTTACTTTATCCCAAATGCTGACAATAAAGACAGCATAAATGGTTAATAACAATATGCTAAGGAGCTCCTGTCCCAGCTTGTGTGAGGTAAAAAAGTTATTGCATGTGATGTGTCCACTGAGTCCTTGTGTCATGTCCAGGACAACTTTCATCCCTTGGTGTTTCTCAGGGGCTCCTCCATCTGGCCTCCTTGTATACACTTGCCAGTTCCATGCATATGATGATGCAGCATCACAGGCAGCCCAGATCTTTATTCCGTATATTGCGGGTTTTGATGGTACGTACTGCCTGAAGGGGCAGCGGCCCCTAAATGGCACCAGCTACTCATCATTAGTGACATTAGGACCAGGGTAGTAAAACAGGGGGAGACAGTGCACTCACTTGTCCCACACTGTCTTGATGGCAGCTAGCTCGTCTCTCTGCTACCAAGCTAGTCTCTCATCTCGCGGTTATCAGAGCAGATAATCCTGGAAATAATGTGAAAATTTTCCAGAGACATTGTGGCACGGAAAAGTTCTTTGCCAGTTTCTGCATCCCACAGGGATTCTGTGGATTCCCCTTTGGATCTGAAAACTCCAGCAAAGATAAGAAGCCCAAAGTACGCTCGTAAATGGGTTTGGTCTATCTCTTTCCACCCCTTTCCAAAAACATGCCTTGTTTCTATTTTGGTGCAATCCAGAATGATTTTCTGGCTGTCATCCGGGATGAAAAGTTCAAAAGAAGACACGATATCCTGCAAGTGAGTAACTGCCATCCGTGTTGGCCCTGGATGCATCTATATCACATTGGCAGCCCTGCGGGGTGGCTCTTTCTTTGGGCAAGGATACCATTCAATTTCACCATTATTTGACATCCATATTTCTCCACTTGCTGGCTGCTGGTGGGCTGTCTGCTGACTGGCTGGTCCTCTGGCTGGTCCTGTGATGGGCTGCTGATGGGCTGATCCTCTGGCTGGCTGGTGACGAGCTGGTCCTCTGGCTGACTGTTGCGGGGGGCCTGAAATTGGCTGCTGACGGGCTCATTTTGGAGCTGGCTCAAGGTCAATTTCATCCTCTTCTTCAAACTCACTGTCAGGCTGAATTGACAGAAATGCGATCTTCAAATGAGGAAGTGAAGGAGAACTGTGGTGTGGATGTGGATGTGATGGGAAGCATTAAAGAGCAATATACTGAGGTGGTTTGGCCATTTGGAGAGGATGGAGAGTGAGAAATTGACGAGGAGAGTGTGAGTGAGGTTGAGGAAGAGTAGAGAGAGGGGGAGGCCAAGGATGAGATGGAGAGATGGAGTGGAGAGGAATATGAGAGGGGGGGGGTACGTGAGCTTGGAGCAGAGCAGTGAAATAGCAGGGGACAGGGGGCCTTGTAGGCGATTTGTTTGTGGCCACCCTTTACGGGATAAAGGCGTCTGACAATAGGTAGATAGATAGATAGCATTTAATTGATCATTGCACGTGAGGTATTCTCATCAGGCCAAAAATATTCGTAACCCGTTTTCTTTAGCTACTTAGTTTGCATATCATTCCTTATCATTGTACACGCGCAGAGCACACTGCTCACAAGACAAGATGTTAGTAAAACCTGTGATGCTGTCCGCCAAAACAAACTAATCACCAAAATATACAACACAAACATGGACAACACCAAACGCTGGCTTCCAAATTAATTGTCTGGTAGTCAAGCACCGGGGCGACGAAATACCGAATCGGCGGTCAGTTACCGAATCGGCACTTTTAAATGGAAAATATTATAGTTTTTATTACAATATGGGTTCATGCACACCTAATTATCTGAAATCCAGTTCAGTCCAAAAACTTTGCTTAAAATAACTACTGTATTATTATATAAAATCAGGTTTCAGAGCATAAACGTGCTAATGTTAGGGTGTATTTACCCTTCAGACCGTCAAGACGCATTGACAGACTTCTGTTTTGCATGAATATTGATCTAAAGCACAAATAAATGTACGTGCACTGTAAATCAATATTTATAGAGCAGAAGTCTGTCAAGGCGAGTTGTCAAGCTAGAGGCAAAACATTGCTGCAAACTTTAGCAATTTTTTGGTCTGAATCTCGAGTTTTTTATTTAATAGTTAAACAAAACAAATTATTTACCAGATTTCAGATAAGTAGGTGTGTATGAACCTATGTGGTTATAAAAATTATATTTTTCATTCAAAAGTGACGATTCTGTAAACGACCGCCGATTCGGTATTTCGTCACACCCGTTAAGCACATGTTATATTTTAGGACAAGCAATGACCAACCCGAAATTTCCTGAACGGAGTTCCACCCACACTCTTCAACCCATAAATGCATGATATTCCCACACCCCAACCATCCACAAATATTGTCTTCCATACAGATGACATCACCATAACAACGCACATCATACTGCAGACACAGCCTGTACACTGCAACAGGACTACCTCAACACACTGCAGATACAGCCTGTACACTACAACAGGACTACCTCAACACACTGCAGACACAACCTGTACACTGCAACAGGACTACCTCAACACACTGCAGACACAGCCTGTACACTGGAACAGTACCACCTCAAACAATGCAGACTTGGGTTGAGGACAACAGGCTGAATATCGCCCCAGCTAAATCCACCACCACACTCATCACCAGCAGTAAACATGAGCACACTGAGCACAAGTACTCCCCCCACATTGTATTTAACAATGTACGTGTGCCATACACAGTTCACTGTGATTCTTGGAGTGACATATAACATCAGACTCACCTTCAAGGACCATGTACAAGACAAGAGGCGGTACATCTCCAGACTCAATGCACTCAGGCCAACTACAGAGCCAGACACTGGGCCACAAAAGGAAGCACTGTCCTTACTCTAAAAACAATACATTAGATCTGTGATGTCCAATGCCACGTCACTCCCCCCCCCCCCGTCATTGGCTACCATCCTGTCTAACACCCAAGTATGGATCTCCCTTTCCAGTGGCGCCAATGGCTGACTCAGTGTCAGAAAAAACACAAGGCCATGGGTCTTCATCTTTTCCTTTGCGCCTCCTCGTGACTAGCAGCAAATTCAAGCAATAATCTCTTCTTACTGTCATAAAAGACTTTGTGGTTCCTTTGTGGTTGAGTTATATATATATTAGACTTGTGGACGAGCGGTTATTATACTGGAGTAGCTTGTAGTAGATAATCTTCTTTCCCATTTGTCATGTAGTGACAGGAGAGGTAAAGAATAGTATGGGACTATTTTTATTTGTCTTGGAAAAATTAACAAGTCTCTCACACAGAGCGAAGTATAGAGTCAAGTCCCACTAGCTATCTCTCTGTCTCGCTCTCTCTGTCTCTCTCTCAAGTTACCAAGCCCTTCTCCCTGCGACCTGTCTCTTCTAAGGCCTCTTTCCTTCTGCTCCTGCCTGTTCTGTGGCTAACGTCCCTCTCAGCTCTCTTTCCTAAATTCTGGTGTTGCAGGGGTTGTATCACGTGTGTTCCTTGTGAGTGGAAAGTTCTAGAAGCCTGTGTGTGAGTATGTGTGTATGTGTGTGTATGGTCACTAGGCGCTGTCATGTGCCTAATAAGCATTCCTTGAGTTAAGAGTGTGTAAGCATGTTTAGCATTGCTCGATTCTCGCAGACACAATACCTTCTCATCATTTGACTCCCTGCTTCTATCTGTCTCTCTATCTATCTATTTATCTGTCTATCTATTATGATTTGTAATTATAATATGGAGTCCTGATATCTGCTCGGTCACGCGAAAATGGCGTACCATCGACAGTTAATAGTCCTAACATATTAATACACATTATATACACATTATAATGAACTTATAAGCTAATTAAGTGAAATACATAATATTGTAAAAGTAACATAATTGTATGAATATTGTATACATATAATGTTCATAGTAAATAGTGATTATTCAGTAATATTACATTTTAAACAAGTTGTATACATATTTGAATAAATGCATTAAAGTAAATTATTTAACTGTAATACAGTATGTACTTGGGTTATTGTTGTGAAATGCATAACTGTGTTGGCCTTATAATTGTAGTTACATTTGTTAATGCAACTCTTAAGTTACATCTTGTTAATGCAACTGTTAATTGGCAAAGTGTAACATAATGCAATCGTTTGTCGTTACATAATTGTTACATATCGTTTGTAGTTACATAATTGTAGTTAAAGTTACATAAAAGTTACATCTTGTTCATGCAACTGTTAATTGGCAAAGTGTAACATAATGCAATCGTTTGTCGTTACATAATTGTTACAAATCGTTTGTAGGTACATAATTGTAGTTAAAGTTACATAAAAGTTACATCTTGTTAATGCAACTGTTACATAATTGGCAAAGTGTTACAGTATGCAATCGTTTGTCGTTACATAATTGTTACATATCGTTTGTAGTTACATAATTGTAGCAAGTGTAACATAATGCAATCGTTTGTCGTTACATAATTATAATATGGAGTTACATAATTGTTACATAATTGTAATAATTGCAGTCCTAACATATGCTGCGGTCGATGATAGTGATAATGTGTCTTGCCACTTGCTTGTGGAGACAACAATTTGTTTTTTTTTGTTTGTAGTTTATGTGGTATTTTGACATATGTAGTAACACTTACACTTATTTTCATTTGTTTGTTATGTGATCTTACTCTATTTCTCTTTTTTCTTTCTTACTTTTCTTTCTTTCTTTCTTTTTTGTTTTTTTTTGTATGTATTGATTTTCCATAGTTTGTTTTACTTCGCTTGTGTACGCTTTTTCTATGTTGTTCATGGTTGCATAATTACTGGCTAATTTCCTTGGGGTATTTTTTTTTTTTTTAAGTTTAGTTTATATTGTACAGATGTTATTGAAAATGATATTATATAGTCCCATATTTTGTTATTTTATATAATAAAATATATATACACTATATACAGTATTAACTATATACACTGACTTGTTGTTCACTTGTACCTATCGTGGGTAATATGTGTGTCAGCACTGTGTGGAAATCATTGTCTTCATGATTGTGTTGAAGATGTTCACTCTTGCTAACGTCATTTGTGTTGGCCATTTTTTTTTTCTCTCTAGTTTACCTTGTAACGTAATTTATATGTTTCCACTAGGTAGCTTTAATTAATAAATGTTTAATACAGTTATTTTAATCGCTCACTGAGTAACTGTAATGGTATATTTTCTTTATTACTTTGTAGATATTATAATGTATAGCTGCATGTAAGAAACACGTATTTTATGTAGGTATAAATGGTAACACTCGTTGGTAGTAAATAAATGTTATAATAAATGAATGAATATATACAGTGTAGAATATTTATTGTTGGTGATTATTTAGTGTTTGAGTTATGCAGACAACTGAAGTAAGTATGTGTATTTAATCTGTAACTATACAGCACGTTTTATATGTTTGTGCAGAAGCTTATTGTCTATCACTGTGTATTGTATAAATGAAGTAACTATGTAACTCACTACTTTTTACCGTGGTGGGAATGGTGTGAGTTTTGGTGCAAGTGGTGAGTTGACTGACATGGCGTCTTTTCAGCAAGCACGCATGATGACCTCAACTTCCCACACTGGTAGCTGTGGTGAGTGAATGAGTAGCGATGAGTAACTTGAGTGAAGATGAGTGAGTAAGATGAGTTACGAGTCGTGTCTCACTCTTCGTTTGTTTGTTCCGTTTTTCTATGTCGATGTTTTCTCGGTCCTTTTCTCTAGTGATTTACTCGTTGTGGGATGAAGACTGCCGCTACTTGTAGGTGCGTGTAGAAGATTATACAGACGACGTAGAGTTGTTAACTGTAGCTGATTGTAGATGGTTGTAGTTCGCTGATCCGTCGTAGAAATTGCAAGATCGTATCAATATTTTGTTAAACTACTTGCAAGGCGTCGTGTGATCACTTCTAAATCAGCGTGATGATCGTGGAGACGGAGGGGGCTGGTTGGAGAGAATACTGTCAGGAGCTGGTTGTAAGTTGTTGGTTGTGAGAGGTATTTTTTTGTTTTCAATCTTGATATTTTGTAGGAATTCACTGTTGATTCGTAGACGAGGTTCGTATACGTTCGCTGCTACCAAATGTCATAAATGACTTTGTGGCCTAAGAAATTTATTTCCTTAAAGCAAAATTTGCATTTAGAAAGTTTAATTTTTAATCCAGCATCACTAAGCTTTTGTAAGAGTAAGTCTAATTTCCTGAGATGATCCTTAATATTCTTCGTTGCGATTATAATATCGTCAAGATAAACAAATATTCCTTGTCCTAAAATTCCGGACAATACGTAATTCATAAGACGCTGGAATGTGCCTGGGGCTGTCCTCAATCCCACTGGCATTCTTGTATATTGATAATGGCCTCTGTTGAAAAGGCAGTGTATTTACGTGACTCCTTAGATACCGGAATCTGATAGTAGCCGTTTAGGAGATCGATGGTCGAGAATATATTATTCTCAGGACCAATATTCTGTAGAACATCGCTTAGCAATGGCATGGGAAATCTGTCTGGGATTGTGTGATTATTTAGTTTATGGTAATCTACTACCGCACGCATTTCTCCATTTCGTTTGGGCACGAAGAATAAGGGGGCATTCCACAGGGACACTGAAGGCTCAATAATTCCAAGTTTTAACATTTCATCGACATACTGATTTGCAAGTGTACGTTGGGAGTGTGGTATGCGGTAAGCTGGTATGAAAATTGGTGGTGTTTCTGGGTGCACATTAATCATGTGATTAATCAAGTTAGTACACCTAATTGTTCTCCGGGCAATGCTACGGTGTCCCTGTGTGTTTCCAGCAGGGTTAACAAATCATTTTCTTCATCAAATTCACCTGAGTGAATTAAATTCTCTTTTTTATTCTTTCTCTATCCATAGATTTTATCTCACTTGTTACTCCAGCTATAACTATTTCCTTCACAGGGGCGGGACATTTTTCAATATTAACTATGCAAGTTCCCTTTTTCAACTGAACTTCCCCATTCATGTGATTAATTATGAATATCTGAGTTTGCCCTTCGTCGTTCGTATGACATAATGCGTTTTCTACTGACAATCCCTTTACTTTACATAATTCTTCTAAGACAAGAACAGTACTATTCCGTAATTTGCTCTTTATGGTAACCTTCATGTATGAATTAGGTGGTAGAACTAAATCATTAGTGAGATGGGCTGGAAAAATTGATAAATCAGTACTGTTATCTGGGTCGCTAATTCTGGAGGATGGGGTTGGTGGTGGGAGTGGATCTATACACTCATCTGTTTGTGTATGTTTGTTTAAGCCTTTAATATTAAAAAAATATTACTCATTTATTTTCACAGTTAAGTTGGAAATTCGATGTTCTATGCTGAGGTTTGCCTGGGACAGCTGTTAACCACCACAAGCACCAGGCCATGGAATTTCCTGAGTAATATTGTCCATCAACACACCACTAGAATTATCAAGAGATCTTCAATCAAACCTGTATTTTTCTTCCGAGATCGACTTTTGTATCGACACACCTCTACGATCTGTATCAAGTGGGTAAAATTATACTTACTCATTTCTTCTTAGTGCTAAAATTAGCTATATTCAACTTATTTACTCATCTATTTTGCTAGGACATAAATAAACAAGAGGCGTATTTCACAACACCATATCTTAAAGACAGGAATATTTTCGCCACCACCCACGTTAATACCAGATGACACACAATTGGCCACAACATCAGACTCACAATTAAGAGAGCCTCAAGGCAGCCCACCCCTTGTACAAACCTCACCACACACTAAATATCGAGAAACAAATACGGCAGTTTCAGATGATGAGTGGGAAACCACCTCTGACGTAGGAAGTGCGGACTTTGCCGCTGCCTTGCACACGTATGCCAATACACTTAACAGGGTTCACCGGTCCGGTCGTACATATTCCACCATTCCCTCACACAACGATAAACACGTCCAAGTTGAATTAACAGGGCAAACAGTAAAAATGGATCAAGAAACAAATACCGCTGATCTAACACCCACACCTCACGTGTTTGTGTATCACGAGGATAAAACTGCCCCAAAATTCTCTGGCACAGACAAAGATCGCATTGATGTCATTTCATTAGTCAGTCAGTGCGAACAAATGTTCATCAAGCGCCACATACTAGATGAACAAGAGAAAATTGCTATTTTTTCATCTTGCATAAGCCAGGAAAAATGTCCAGCAAGCAATTTATTGCGCTCAGATAAGCTCCATCGTGCTAGGACATATGATGAATTTAAAACTGAATTTCTGAAGAAATTTTCTGGAGGTATGAACTTCTTGCCAGGTATAATTCCAGAATTACATAAAATTGTAGATCTTGTAAGGGAGCACACTACAAACCATGTGCTCAGTGAAATAACTGCTGATGTCTCCACAATCAAGAGAACTTTATTAGCTACATTGGAGAATTCTAATTGGATAACAGATGATGGAAAGATGTCCCCAGACCTCGTCGTGGACATCATTGGTTATGTAGCTGCCTTGTGTAAATTACCTGATAGGACCCTTAAGATCGCCAAGACGATCGCGTACACCCCAGGAATGTGCTTGCTAGACTTAATGAACGAGGTAGAGATGTAGTGCAGTAAAGCAGGTGTGGTCGACACACATGCACATTCTGGTAGAATCAGGGTACCTGAGACAGTATCAGCTGTGAAAACATCTACACCGACCCCAAACAGAGAACAAAATCGATCGCGACCAGAAATCAGGCAGGCCAAACAAACAAACGTGCCAAGGCCTCGTTCCCAGACGCCTTCCTACAGGCAGTTTCATAAGTTTTCGCGCAGCCCGAGCAGGTCTCGTGCCATAAACAACACTTCTTATGGGAAATCACCTCGTAGGTCACAGTCAAGGGATAGGTCCATTCTATGTCATTATTGTGCAAAACCAGGACACACAAGGTATGAATGCTTTATCAAGGCAAAAGAGGACAAACAAAAGACACAAGGATTTGGTCCTTACTGTAGGCATCATAGATACCAAGGGCACTGGACCAGTGACTGCAAAACAGTAGAAAAAATTGTGTCTATGTTCAAATCGGGGGAAGACCAAGTCATGACAAAAAACGAACAAACGTAAAGAACTAGGCTAAACTTCACATAGGAGGCATGTTGGGAAATGAGTGTATCTTGATACCAGCTGTATGTGAGGATCAAAACGTTTCCTTATTTTTAGATACAGGCTCTCCAGTGAACGTAATAACACATGAAGAACTAAATAGAATTCTTAAAAATAAAAAGAAAGTAACCTTTCTGGATGAAGCTGATTTAGATTTATACACAGTAGATGGACAAGAGATTACAGTGAAGGGTATGATAAGATTAAATCTCAGTTTCACAGAAACTACAAGACCATTCTCTGCATTTTTCTATATCGTTGAAAACTTAGCAATTAAAGCTCATATGTTACTGGGCTTAAGATCCATGAGAGCTGAGAGGGAGGTTAGCCACAGGACAGGCAGGAGCAGAAGGAGAGAGGCCTTAGAAGAGACAGGTCGCAGGGAGAAGGGCTCGGTAACTTGAGAGAGAGACAGAGAGAGCGAGACAGAGAGATAGCTAGCGGGACTGGACTCTATACTTCGCTGTGTGTGAGAGACTAGTTAATATTTCCAAGACAAATAAAAATAGTCCCATACTATTCTTTACCTCTCCTGTCACTACATGACAAATGGGAAAGATTATCTACTACAAGCTACTCCAGTATAATAACTGCTCGTCCACAAGTCTAATATATATATATAACTCAACCACAAAGGAACCACAAAGTCTTTTATGACATTTTATCCCACCGCTGCCACCAAATGTCATAAAAGACTTGTGGTTCCTTTGTGGTTGAGTTATATATATATTAGACTTGTGGACGAGCGGTTATTATACTGGAGTAGCTTGTAGTAGATAATCTTCTTTCTCATTTGTCATGTAGTGACATTACTACTCGATAGTCAAGATGGAGAGACGGCAGTTTTATGCCAAGTTAGAGTAAATAGAGGTTATATGGCTCCACTCTCAAAGGCAGTGCTAGGGCTCTGCATGCATTCCAGAGCACTTTTTCGTGACTAGCGATGAATTCCATCATCTATCACTATATATATATATATATATATATATATATATATATATATATATAGACATCTTACTCTCGTAAGGCGTGGCCACAAACAAATTGCCTCGACGCCTACATGTCTCCTGCCATTTTGCTGTCCTCCCTGCCAACTGATGCCCCCTCTCTCATATGCCTCTCCACTCCATCCCTCCACCTCCTCTTTGGTCTCCCCCTACCTCTTCCCTTTCTCCACTTCAATCACATGCATTCTTTTTCAGTCTTTCGCTCTCCGTCCTCTTCACATGGCCAAACCAACTCAGTGTATTTCTTCTAACCTAACGCCTTCTATCACATCCTCATCCACACCACAACACTCCTTCTCTTTCTCGTTTGTCAGTCTCTTCATGTACCTCCACAGGCACCTCTCAAATAACTCATTTCCACTGCTCTCACTGTTGTGTCCTACCAACAAGGTTCAAGCTTCGCTTCCAGGTTAGGTTAGTGTGTTACGTAGATTGATCTATTAGGTTAAGTTACGTTCGTTCTCTTAGTATCAAGTTAGGGTAGTGTGTTAAGTAGATTAATCTATTAGGTTAAGTTACGTTCGTTCTCTTAGTATCAGGTTAGGTTAATGTGTTACGTAGATTAATCTATTAGGTTAAGTTACGTTCGTTCTCTTAGTATCAGGTTAGGTTAGTATGTTAGTCTATCTATCTATCTATCTATTGCCAGACGCCATAATCCCGTTAGGGGTGGCCATTTGACTCTGAGTTATTTGTTTTACAGGAAGGGGCACTAACCCTCCACTAACCCACTTGATGACACGTAGGGAGCACGTAATTGTTTGGTTATATGGTTACCACCCAGCGTTGTAAATGGTTTCTTGGCTTACAGGAAACCATTAGGCTTGTCACTCAATGTAAAGCCACCTGTAAAGGAAAGAAAAGCAATAAGAAGTGACAGGAAAGATGGGAGAAACAGGAAGAGAGGAGGGCAGGCACAGAAAAAGAATGATAATGTTAGTCAGTTCGGTTAATCTGTTAGGTTAGGTTAGGTTTGTTTTCTTAGTATGAGGTAAGTTTAGTTTGGTGGTTATTTAGGTTAGTCTGTAAGGTTAACCCGTCACGTCCCGAGGTTTTCCGCACCTCCGACATCCCCCAGTCCCGAGGTATTTTCGATTTTTTTTTTTTTTTGGCTAAAACCTTCGCTTTTGGTGAGAAACATCGAAAATTCATAGAGAAATCGCTCACCTGAGGTTTAAAGTGCCCAATCCAGGTAGGAGTTCCTCCTTACCTGAGTGGGTTTTCTGACATGCTGGCACCAAAGAAAACGAGTTCTATGGGAGGGTAACTATTTTATCCACTCATAAACGGTATTTATTTATTTACTTGGTACGAATGTATATGTAGTATGACAGTATATTGGTTTTCAAGCAGTAATAAAGGCATTATAAGCATTGTTTCACTCACTAACTAATCACCATACCTGACCTATTTTTGCCACACTACCTGATCATTATTTCTGGCTGTTTCTTCTTCTAATGCTATGTAAACATTGTCCTCCACATTGTCATCGATTGGGGAATCACTCTGGCCCTGAATAACTTTACTAGCCAGGTCACTGGTAACAGGTCCTTTGCCAAGACAATGGCATGAGGGGGGGAGGGGGGAGGTTATGCAGTGTAAGGCATTGTCCCTGCTTGGTATCTTGTACAGGAATAGAGGAAGGTGTCCCGTGTATACATACGAAAAATCACGTGCGAAAATTGAAAATTGTGCAAATTAGGTACCTTGCAATTGCACGACGTACTGGTACGTCGCCGGGACTGGCAAATGCAAATCGTGGTGACGTACCCATACGTCGTCGGGAAGGGGCGGGTTAAGTAACCTTTACAACAATAAATATTTCAATCAATTAGGTTTGTTTTCTTAGTATTAGCATATATCAACTCACATTTCCACCTCTCTCTCTCTCTCTCTCTCTCTCTCTCTCTCTCTCTCTCTCTCTCATATTCCGTATATTGTACACATTCCTATGTGACCTTCAGTGACATCGTTGGCCACAATTTATGGATTTTAGGTCAAATTCTAATTGGCCTCACAGATTTCCTAACGCTAATTCCTCAGTGATTTATCCTACGCTGTACACACCAGTAACCTTTTATCCTGTGTATATCTGATGCAGACTGTGTCGATAATAAAACGATAAGTAGTATGTTAGAGAATGCTAAGTTTATTTGTGCTAAAGAAATTGCTAATGAAGAGGTAACACGACCATGCCATTTAGAAAAACAAAATGTCCATCGTTAGCTTAGTTATCGCTTAAAATATTTGGTTTTCTGTTAGAAACAAGTAATACCATTTTCTTCTAAAATTTCATATAATCCAGTGACGTACTTTATATATAATTTCGTCCATCTCCAGACGATTATATTCACCTTAAATGAGACTTTTTAAACTGGAGGGGTTAGATATAGCCTTCATTAACCACTTTACTACTATACCTAATATTTTGGTTCTATAGCAGGCTTCCTTGCACGGCTTTCTTAGCGATTTATTTGGCAGAATACAATTCTCTTATATGTTATTTATAAACCTTTAGTGCTGATATAGTTGCATCAATAACAAAAGGATAATGAGGTGCAGTGTGAAAGATAAATCGCTAGGCAAGAGATATATACTGCAACATTCTCAAAATCACTTCTAATCCAGCCCTTAAACTCACCTTCACAGCTCAGCAGTACAGCATTTGATTATGTAATAACAAAAAGTAGCACAATATATACGGTACAACTGCCCTGTACTCCGGTCTTTTATAATGTATTAAGTATTACTACGTCAGGTGAATACAAATTTTACAAAAATCTTTAGGCCTTGTTTAAATATTTGCATACACTCCCAGAAAACAGTCAATTTGCGACTTTTTCTTGAAATATTAATGTTTTCATCTCAAGACTAGTATGAGTTTGTTCTATAGTCTTTGGTAATGGTTAATTTTTTGGATATCAGAAAAATTCTGTTCTTTAGAGCCCTTTTTTTTTTTTTTTTTTTTTTTTTTTCATTGTGTCTTCGTACCTATGCTACAAGCTGGCCAACAATGCTAGTAACACTTTTTCTTTAGCTTATAAATTTGCACGTTACACCTTATCATTCTATCCGCACAGCGCACACTACTCACAACAATAAATATTAGTAAAGCCTTTGATGCCGTCCCCCAGCGCAAACTAATCACCTAAATACACAACACAGTAATGAAGAACATCAAGCGCTGACTTGCCTTTTACTTGCCTGGTAGACAAACACATGTTACATTCTCGGCCAACCCATCACCAACACGAAATTTCCCCATCAGAGTTGCACAGCGCTCAGATCTCCCGCCCACACTCTTCAACCTATACATATATAGCATTCCCCCTCCCCAACCACCCACATATATTGTCTCATATGCAGATGACATCACCACAACAAGCATAAACCACCCTGTAGACACAGCCTGTACACTGCAACAGGACTACCTCAACATACTGCAGACACAGCCTGTACACTGCAATATCACTCTGCAGACACAGCCTGTACACTGCAGACACAGCCTGTACACTGCAACAGGACTACCTCAACACACTGCAGACACAGCCTGTACACTGCAACAGGACTACCTCAACACACTGCAGACACAGCCTGTACACTGCAACGGGACTACCTCAACACACTGCAGACTTGGGTTAAGGACAACAGGATGAAAATCACCCCAGCCAAATCCACCAGCACACTCGCCACCAGCTGTAAGCATGAACACAGGTACTCCCCCCAACATCACATTATTTAACAATATACGTGTGCCACACACCGTACACTAACATTCTTAGAGAGACATAACATCGGACTCACCTTCAAGGAATGTACAAGACAAGAGGCGGTGCACCCCCAGACTCAATGCACTCAGGCCAACTACAGGGCCTGACTTTGGGCTACAAAAAGATGCATTCTCCATATTCTAAAAAACAATATTGATATCAGTGATGATCAATACTCCTTCCCCACCCCCTTCTTCAGCATAGGCTCCCATCCTATCTAACACCCACAACACTTTTGCAAGTCGTACAGAACAACGCCCTACGCATCACCACTGACTGTACCAAATCGACTTCCTTAGGTCACTTATCATCTGATATTAAAGCTCTCCCAGTGCGAGACTACCTTCATATAAGGGGCACATAATTCTACAGGGTACGCATTAGCCTGTTCCAGTACACAGCACCTATACTGTTATATGACACACACGCATCACACCTAGGCACATAAAACAATCACCATACAAACATTATCAAACCTTCTATAACAATATCTCACCTCCAGATATTCTAACACCGACAATGAAAAAACACCTCCATACTCTATCTATCTATGTATCTAATGCCAGATGCATTAATCTCGTAAGGGGTGGCCACAAACAAATCGCCTCCATGTCGCTCTGTCCCCCGCCATTTCACTACTCTCCTTCCAGCTCACACACCCCTCTCTCATATACCTCTCCACTCCATCCCTCCATCTCATCCTTAGCCTTCCCTTCCCTCTCCCCCCGTCCAGCTCACTCACATACACTCTCACTTCACAATAATATACCACCTCGATCACAACACCATACTACCAGCCCCCCCCCCCAGTGCGTCTAGTTCTTCCTGTAAAAACAAACCCAAGTTACGACAAAGAATCGATCGTAAGTATGGTCGAGAATTTCACCCCTGGCTTGGAATCGTATCCCTGCTTGGACGGATATTAATTTATTAAGTTTGGTTCGGCCTTTCCAATGGTGAAAATGGCTGACTCAGTGGCAGAAAAAGACAAGGCCACGGCTCTTCATCTTTTCCTTTGCACTTCCTCGTGACTAGTACCAAATTCGTGCAATAATCTTTTCTAGCTGCTCAATTTTCAAGATGGAGAGATGGCAGTTTTAGGCCAATTTAAAGTAAATAGCGGTTATATGACTCCACTCTCAAAGGCAGTTCGAGGGGTCTACACGTATTCCATAGCACTTCCTCGTGACTAGCATTGGATTCCATCAATAAACCTTTCTTTTATCTATATTTATCCATATCCAGACGCCTTCAGAGGTGTCCAGAAACAAATCGCCTCCACGGTTCCCTATCCCCTGCCATTTCGCCCCCTCTCTCATATACCTCTCCGCTCCACTCCTCCACCTCCTCCTGGGTCTCCTCCTACCTCTTCCCTTTCACCACTTCAGTCATATAAACTCTCCTTCTCAGTGGCTCGAGCTCCTTCCTCTACACATGGCCAAACCAACAGAGTGTAGTCCTCCTAACGTTTTCTATCACATCCTCATCCACACCACAACACTCCATCACTTCCTCATTACCTGTCTCTCCATGTACAATACCTCCACATGCACCTCTCAAATAACTCATTTCCACTGCTCTCACTGTTGTGTCCTTCCAACTAGGTCCAAGCTTCGCTTCCAGGTTAGGTTAGTGTGTTACGTAGATTAATCTATTAGGTTAAGTTACGTTCGTTCTCTTAGTATCAGGTTAGGTTAGTGTGTTAAGTAGCTTAATCTATTAGGTTAAGTTATGTTCGTTCTCTTAGTATCAGGTTAGGTTAGTGTGGTACGTAGATTAATCTATTTGGTTAGTGTGTTAGGTTAGGTTTTCTTAGTGTGAGCACGCATTAACTCACACTTCCACCTCTCTCTCTCTCTCTCTCTCTCTCTCTCTCTCTCTCTCTCTCTCCCCCATTTTTCCATCATTATTCGTAGCTAAAGTATGTAAAATTATTCATGAAAGGTTATACATGTGCGTGTTGATGACATGAATACATTACATCGTTGACCGCCTGTTTGTGTGTGTGTGTGTGTGTGTGTGTGTGTGTGTGTGTGTGAAGGGTACAATTATGGATGAATTAACTGTGTATTTTATCATTACTACCCTTGTGTAGGAGAGGGACGCCTTCACGTGGTGGCATTGATATAACCAGGCTGCTCCACTGCCTGGCTATGCAAACGACCACCAGCTGCATCTCTGTCCCCCGAAAGGAGGAGGGTGAGCTGTAGGAGAAGGGGAGTTTCAACCTGCAGCAGTCCATTTGGTTGATGTGTCAGATGAACTTCAGTCAACAATAACAACAAAAACAACACAAAATAGACAAAAATAACGAATAACACTTACACCAGCAGTAATAATAACAATAACTGCAATAATAATACTAATAATTGTAATGCTAGGTGTTTTCGGGTCAGCTTCCCGTCCCTCTAACGCCTAGTGCGTAGCTGGGTTCTCTTTCTAGACCGGAGCTTAGACAAATAAGAGAGAGGCAGGACACAAAAACTCAAGGCAACAACCTTACATGTGTATTACTAAATTCTACAGTGGAACGGGTAGATGTCACGAATACAGATACACTGGATAATTATAATTCTTAGGCCTAGATATGGGTTATTAGTATCGAGCAGGATACTACTCAGGTCAAGGTCGGGTAAGGTGAATAGCACTTAGGGCAGAGGTTTATATACTATCATTGCAGGAAGTTCAAGTTTATATATTGGTGGAGTGGGTGGTACTATTTCACTGTTGGTAATTATTACTTTAACACTGGGGTCTGTGTAGGATTTTAGTATGATGCAGCGTTATTAGTTGGTAGCGTATTCACTGTAATAGACCCATATTTCACTGCTTGGCCGTGTTCACGGTTTCACTGTTACTTTTATTCACTCCACCACTTTTATATTGACACTGGTGCTTCTCTCACTGACTTCCTTTATATGGTTAATTCACTGCTCTGCCTTCACGTCACTAAGTCACGGACTCTGTGCTTTCACTGTCACTTCTTTCGGGTCTGGGCGTCGCGTCGTGGCGGTCAGGTACAAGGGCGGCGGAGAAGACCCAGCCTCATTACTGATGGGGTTGGGTTCCTCCGGGGGCCTCTGTGTTCAGGGGCCACGGAATCACGAGTAGGGGCGTCCTCTCTCGTCCGGGGCTGCGGGTGGCGAAGGGTCCCGTGCTACTGGGGCTTGGGGCGAGAGTACGGCCCTTGAGGCTGGGGCCGAATAACTGCCTGAACTTCTCGCTCAGGCGTCTGACGGACGACGAAGATCTCCGGCGTCTGGGTGTAGGGAGGTCCCGCCCGGGGGTCCTGGGGGCAGTCTGGAGGTCCCGAAGGCTGCGGTCCCCGGTGTTTGGAGACGCCGTCAGGAGGGGGCTGCGGCATTTACCTACATTGGGGTCCATCAGGTGAGTCCTCTCCGGATCCGGCTGAAGGGAGAAGAGCCCGGTGGAAGTCACAGGGCCTCTCCAGTACTCCTCCAGGCTGGAGGCTCCCTCTGGGTTGTAGGTTGGTGAACAGGAGTCAGCATCTGACGGAGGAGCGGCTACCGGCCGTCTCCTGCCGTAGGGCCCGGCTACTGGCCGTGGCCTGGGGGAGGGAGCGGCTACAGGCCTACTCAGGGGCACCTTCGGAGCAGCTACAGGCCGTCTCCTGACGAAGGCAGGAGCGGTTACAGGCCATCTCCTGATTCCCTCTGGAGCGCCTACGGGCTGTTGGTGCTCCTCGGTGGGCTCCTTCTGGGGGTGTTAGGTCGCCCTCTGTGGCACTACTCTGCATTTTAATATGAATAATAATAATAATAATAATAATAATAATAATAATAACAGCAATAATAACAATAGCAACAAAAATAACAAAAACATTAATAACAACGATAACAACAAAATAATAACATCGGTGTTAAAGATAACAGCAGCAACAACAACAATAAACAATAATAGCAACACTAGTAATAATAATATTAAAAACAATAATAATAATAATAATAATAATAATAACAATTCTCCCTACCTCGAGATAGCTGTATTCAGAAACTGTGTAGTAAAGGAGGCAAAAGCAGTCTCCCTTACCATTCCATACCTAGCTTTTTACTGCAGCCAAACACACTCGATTTTACTCAGCCGGGATCTAGTTGTATCTTAGCGGCGATAAATCTTACGAAAAGGATGGTATCTTTACGATCCATTCCCCGTCGTAACTAAGGTTTTTACAGGATGAACTACACAAGGGATGATTTTTGCACTCCCTTCCCTGACCATCCTGCAGAAAACAGTCATAACCTGCTGTAATTTTCGTGTCGTAACTAAGATGTATTTATGAAGCCTCCTTGTCCTTCCTGCATATCAAAGCCCAACTTATGACAGGATTTTGATCGTAAGTGTGTGTGAATGTCAAACACAGTAACACAAGCTTAATTTATTAGCTACATACGTCATCATCATTATCATCACCATCATCATCATCATCATCATCATCATCATCATCATCACCATCATCATCATCACCATCATCATCATCATCACCATCATCATCATCACCATTATCATCATCATCACCATCATCATCACTATCACCATCATTACCATCACCATCATCATCATCACCATCATCATAATCATCACCATCATCATCATCATCACCATCATCATCATCATCATCATCATCATCATCATCATCACCACCATCATCATCATCATCATCATCATCATCATCATCATCATCATCAACATAATCATCATTATCATCATTACCTTTACCATCATCATCATCATCATCAACATCATCATCACCATCAACATCATCACCATCATCATCATCATCATCAACAACATCATCAACAACATCATCGTCACCTACACTGTCATAATCATCATCATCATCATCATCACCATCATCATCATCATCATCATCATCATCATCATCACCATCATCACATCATTATCATCATCATGACCATCATCATCATCATCATCATCATCATCACTATTATCATCATCACTATCATCATCATCAGCATCATCACCATCAGCATCATCACCATCATCATCATCAGCATCATCAGCATCATCACCATCACCATCATCATCATCATCACCATCATCATCATTATCATCATCATCATCATCATCATCATCATTAACCTATAAGTGTGTGTTGGGGGTCTACCTGGAGTGAGTCATTCCAGGATAGATTATCTTGTGCGTTTGTGTCGCTGGTCAGGTGAGAAAGAGAGCTAGTTTTTTTTTTCTTTTCTTCGTCACGCATTTTCATCTTAGCTCTCTCTCTCTCTCTCTCTCTCAAACCTCAGCCACTTAACCCCTTAGCTCCAGACGATTTTATCCAGCTCAGGGAAGTTATAGTAAATGGTAAATGGATACTACACACAACTCCTCCGTTCCAAAAATCACTCCTCAACTCAATAAAATCATGTGAAAATTGCAAAAAGGAAAATACACCTCTCGGGAACTCGTCAGGTGAGGAAGCTCCCTAACGCCTTTTCCTACGCGATTACGCCTTAGTGTCCTCATGTGTGTTATATAAACCCTTCCAGTATCGCCACACTCTGCATAAATTACATACAGAAGGATATTAGCCAGCCATGTCCAAAAATAAATCGCTAAGGAAGAGGTGTTAGGGAGCTTGCTTAATGAAAGGGAATACGAGTCCCAGTGCCTCGTAAAGCTTGCAATTGAAGGGTTGCAGGTTGTGACGGTCGCTAGTAATCGTAAAGCTTGTACTGGAAGGCTGTGTACGAGTCTTTACTGGCGTCCTGCACTCTGTTCAGGGGGATGTTTGTAAACAGCGCTCCACTTTAAACCTATATTGGAAGGATGGCTCAGTCTGCTGGTATGGGCGTCGTTGTGGTTGTGGCGCTAAGAAATGAGGAAGTGACTCAGGGTAGACACTGAAAACACCGACTGAGCCGTCCCCACAACACGAGAGAAATGGCCTGTCGAAATTGAGCGTTCAACATGGACCCCCTGTACATCCTGCAGCTGATTCTTGGAGTTCAAACCAGCGTCACAGATAAATTCCTGTCCCACCATCACTATATACAAACTTAGAACTGATATGCCAGAAGATATGCCTGGTGGCCAGTCTGTAGGTGCTTCTTAGACGTTTCAATCGCTACCACCATTAAGGTGAGAAAGTACATAAAAAAGAAGATTGCATAGTTCCTCGTACCCGGGTCTCAGGAGTTGCAGTTGATGGTCTGGTGGGTGGGGAATGGGGTAAGGGGGGGAGGGGGAGCAGCTTGTTGCGGGGCACGGGGAGGGGCAGGGGCTGAGGGGGAGGGAGGAGGGGGCATGATGTGGAACCAGCGGCGGGAGGGTGTGTCAGCTGATGATCAGGAGCAGGGGTGGCGGTGGGGGCAGGAGCAGGGGCAGGGCGGGCTGCGTGACGACTTGGGCAGTCCAGGTGCCAAGCAGTGACGCCCACACGCCCACACCGGTGGCACTGGAACTGCGATGAATGTAGGAGACGAGGGTGGGCAGCCATGGGGTCAGTGGGGGCTGGTGGCGTGGGTGGTAGGGGCAGTTCCGGGAACTCAGATGAGTGGAGGTCAGGTGCATGGGGACTGGGAGAGTGAACGGTGGCGGAGTACCTGACAGGGCAGGTTGTGGTTGAATGGGGGCCATTGCACAGACCACACCGTTCTGCAGACCGGCAGTAGCGTGAGATGTGGCCAGACTCATAACAGCGATAGCACAAGGCCTGTGATGACGTGAGAAAAAAAAAAAAAATGTTTGCTTAGTTAACCATTAATAATATAATGTTTTCTATTATACACAGGTAAACCCGTTTTCTATAATCAGTTAATCCGGTGACATACTTTATATATAATTACGTCCATCTCCAGACGATTATATTCACCTTAAATGAGACTTTTTAAACTGAACTGGTTAGATATAGCCTTCATTAACCACTTTACTACTATACCTAATATTTTGGTTCTATAGCAGGCTTCCTTGCCTGTCTTCCTTAGCGATTTATTTGGCAGAATAGCCTACATTTCTTTCGTATGTTATTTATAGACGTTTAGTGCTGATGTACTTCAATCAATAACAAAAGGATACTGAGGTGCAGTGCGAAAGATAAATATCCAAGGAAGAGTGTCTGCGATATTTTCGAAATAACTTTTAATAAAGTCCTTAAAATCACCGCCACATCTCAACATTTTATTATTTGTTTTAGTAATAAGAAAATGTACCGAAATATTTACCATTCTTTCTGGTATGAATAATGTGAAAAATATTTACTGCATCAGGAGAATCCATGATTTACAAAAACCCTTATGCCCTGGTCAAATATTTGCATATAAGTCCAGAAGAAGTAGAATAGTAAACATTATCTTATTGTAGGCGAACGTCTGTTTTATTTTCCATAATTTTTGGAGTTCTATAACAATGTCAATCTTTGTATTTTTGAAATATAACATTCATTATTCCGCCGAGGAAACCATATTTTAGTTGTTCAGTCTGTATACGAATGGGGTTATAAAAAGAGATACAAGGTAGTGCAATGGATCATGGATGTTGCAGCGGCCCTAATGAGAGAGGGCAGTGGTTGGTAACTCCCTGTACTGTTGTTTGCAGATGATACTTTGTTGTCAAGCAAAGACGAAGGGGAGCTGCAAGGCTTGGCGAATGTGTCTGGGAGAGTGTGTAGGAAACGGAATCTAAAGGTGAATGTGGGGAAAAGTAAAGTTATGGTATTCGAGAGAAGTGAAGTCAGTGAATATACTGTACAGTGAGATTCGTTGGGGAAGAAATGAAATATGTGAGGTGCGTGTAAGTACTTGGATAATGTGATGAGTAAAGGCGGAAGTTTAGAGGGTGAAGTGCCTGAAAGTGTACAAGGAAGAAAGGTTACTGGTTCCTTGAAAGCAGTGATAAAGAACAGGGAAGTACGCATGGAAATGAAAAAGTTCTACATGAGAGTATTGTGATACCAACTCTAACGTATGGAAGTGAAGCTTGGACCTTGTTCGAGGGACAGAAGTCAAGAGTGAGAGCAGTGGAAATGAGTTATTTGAGAGGAGCATGTGGAGTCACATGGAGAGACAGACTAACAAATGAGGAAGTGAAGGAGCATTGTGGTGTGGATGTGGATGTGATTGGAAGCGTTAAAGAGCAATACACTGAGGTGGGTTGGGCATGTGGAGAAGATGGAGAGTGAGAGACTGACGAGGAGAGTATGTCAGTGAAGTGGAGGGAGAGTAGAGGGAGGGGGAGGCCAAGGATGACATGGAGAGATGGAGTGGAGAGGAATATGAGAGGGGGGGGGGAGGTGAGCTTGAAGCAAGGCAGTGAAATGGCAGGGGACAGGGGGCCTTGTAGGCGATTTATTTGTGGCCACCCCTTTCGGGATTAAGGCGTCTGGCAATAGATAGATAGATAGATAGCATTTCATTGATCGTTGCACGTGAGGTATTCTCATCAGGCCAAAAATATTCGTAACCCGTTTTCTTTAGCTACTTAGTTTGCATATCATTCCTTATCATTATACACGCACAGAGCACACTACTCACAAGACTAGATGTTAGTAAAACCTGTGATGCTGTCCGCCAAAACAAACTAATCACCAAAATATACAACACAAACATGGACAACACCAAACGCTGGCTTCCAAATTAATTGTCTGGTAGTCAAGCACCGGGGCGACGAAATACCGAATCGGCGGTCAGTTACCGAATCGGCGCTTTTAAATGGAAAATATTATAGTTTTTATTACTATATGGAAACATTATAGTTTTTATTACAATATGGAGTCATGCACACCTAATTATCTGAAATCCAGTCCAAAATTTTGTTTAATCTAGGCCTATTAATATAAAATTAGGTTTCAGAGCTTAAACGTGCTTCAGCGGATATTTACCCATCAGATCGTCAAGACGCATTGGCAGACTTCTGCCTTGCATAAATATTGATTTAAAACACAAATAAATGTATGTGCATTATTGTGCATTGTAAATCAATATTTATACAAAGCATAAGTCTGACAAGGCGAGTTGTCATGCTAGAGGCAAAACATTGCTGCTAACTTTAGCAATGTTTTGCTCTGAATCATGATTTTTATTTAATAATCAAACAAAACAAATTTTTGACCGGATTTCAGATGGGTATCTGTGTATGAACCTATATATATATATATATATATATATATATATATATATATATATATATATATATATATATGGGTGTGTGTGTGTGTGTGTGTGTGTGTCCGACTCTGAGCATAGGCTTCACAGCCTGCGCTCAAGGCCCAGTAGTCCTGCATGCCATACACCTCTCTACATGTCACCACTTCGGCGCTAACACCCACCGTCCATATTGACTACATGCTAGGGCTGTCTCATACAGGGCTGGTGTATTGGTATTAGCGGGGGTATTTTTACGACATGTCGGTGGGTTTTCTGCTAGATTGGTAAAGTCTGATTTTCTAAAATTCAAATCCTTAAACTGTTCCCTGCTCCAGCACCCGTTAAGCACATGTGATATTTTAGGACAAGCAATGACCAACCCAAAATTTCCTGAACGGAGCTCCACCCACACTCTTCAACTCATAAATGCATGATATTCCCACACCCCAACCATCCATAAATACTGTCCCCTATACAGATGACATCACCATAACAACACACATCATATTGCAGACACAGCCTGTACACTGCAACAGGACTCCCTCAACACAGTGCAGACACAGCCTGTACACTGCAACAGGACTACTTCAACACACTGCAGCACAGCCTGTACACTACAACAGGACTACCTCAACACACTGCAGACACAGCCTGTACACTGCAACAGGACTACCTCAACACACTGCAGACACAGCCTGTACACTGCAACAGGACTACCTCAACACACTGCAGACACAGCCTGTACACTGCAACAGAACTGCCTCAACACACTGCAGACACAGCCTGTACACTGCAACAGAACTGCCTCAACACACTGCAGACACAGCCTGTACACTGCAACAGGACTACCTCAACACACTGCAGACACAGCCTGTACACTGCAGCAGGACTACCTCAATACACTACAGACATAGCCTGTACACTGCAACAGGACTACCTCAACACACTGCAGACACAGCCTGTACACTGCAACAGGACTACCTCAACACACTGCAGACACAACCTGTACACTGCAACAGGACTACCTCAACACACTGCAGACACAACCTGTACACTGCAACAGGACTACCTCAACACACTGCAGACTTGGGATAAGGACAACAGGTTGAAAATCACCCCAGCCAAATCCACCAGCACACTCGCCACCAGCTGTAAGCATGAACACAGGTACTCCCCCCAACATCACATTATTTAACAATGTACGTGTGCCACACACCGTACACTAACATTGTTAGTGAGACATAACATCGGACTCACCTTCAAGGACCATGTACAAGACAAGAGGCGGTACACCCCCAGACTCAATGCACTCTGGCCAACTACACGGTCAGACTTTGGGCCACAAAAAGAAACATTCTCCATACTCTAAAAGACAATATTTATATCAATGATGATCTATACTCCTCCTCCCCACCTCCCCAGCATAGGCTCCCATCCTACCTAACACCCACAACATCTTTGGAAATCGTACAGAATAACGCCCTACGCATCACCACTGACTGCACCTAATCCACATCCTTAGCTCACTTACCATCTGATATTAAAGCCCTCCCAGTGAGAGACTACCTTCATATGTGGGGCACACAGTTCTATGCATTAGCCTGTTCCAGAACACAACACCTCTGCTGTTATATGACACAAACACAACACACCTAGACACATAAAACAATCACCATACAAACATTATCAAACCTTCTGTAACAATATCCCACCTCCAGATACTCTAACACCTGCAATGATAAAACACCTACATACTCACTTCATAATAATATACCACCTCCATCACAACACCATACTATCAGCCCCCCCCCCCAGTGTCTCTCGTTCTTCCTGTAAAAACAAACCCAAGTTACGACAAAGAATCGATCGTAAGTATGGTCGGAATTTCACCCCTGGCTTGGAATCGTATCCCGGCTTGGACGGTGATTAATTTATTAGGTTTCGTTCGGCCTTTCCAATGGTGAAAATGGCTGACTCAGTGGCAGAAGAAGACAAGGCCACGGCTCTTCATGTTTTCCTTTGCACTTCTTCGTGACTAGCACCAAATTCTTCCAATAATCTCTTCTTGCTGCTCAATAGTCAAGATGGAGAGATGGCATAGAGTAAATAGCGGTTATATGGCTCCACTCTGAAAGGCGGTGCTAGGGCTCTACATGTATTCCATAGCACTTTTTCGTGACTAGCATTGAATTCGATCAGTAAACCCTTCATCTATCACTGTTTATATATATAAAGACGTCTGAATCCCATAAGGGGTCGCGACAAATAAATCGCCTCCACATCTTGTCTCCTGCCATTTCGCTGTCCTCCCTACCAACTCACGCCCCCTCTTTCATATACCTCTTTACTCCATCCCTCCACCTCCTCTTTGGTCTCCTCCTACCTCTTCCCTTACTCCATTTCACTCATATACACTCTTCTTTTCAGTGTCTCGCGCTCCTTCCTCTACACGTGGCCAAACCAACAGAGTGTATTCCTCCTAACGCTTTCTATCACATCCTTATCCACACAATAACACTCCTTCACTTCCTCATTTGTCAGTTAGTCACTCCATGTACCTCTACATGCTCCTTTCAGATAAATCATTTCCACTGCTCTCACTGTTGTGTCCTTCCAACAAGGTCCAAGCTTCGCTTCCAGGTTAGGTTAGTTTGTTACGTAGATTAATCTATTAGGTTAAGTTACTTTCGTTCTCTTAGTATCAGGTTAGGTTAGTGTGTTACGTAGATTAATCTATTAGGTTAAGTTACGTTCGTTCTCTTAGTATCAGGTTAGGTTACAATGTTAAGTTAATCTGTTAGGTTAGGTTAGGTTTGTTCTAGTGTGAGCACGCATCAACTCACACTTCCACCTCTCTCTCTCTCTCTCTCTCTCTCTCTCTCTCTCTCTCTCTCTCTCTCTCTCTCTCTCTCTCTCTCTCATTTTTCGATGATTATTCGTACCTAATGTATGTAAAACTATTCATGAAAGTTTATACATGTGCGTGTTGATGACATGAATATATTACATCGTTGATAGTGTGTGTGTGTGTGTGTGTGTGTGTGTGTGTGTGTGTGTGTGTGTGTGTGTGTGAAGGGTACAATTATGGATGAATTAACTGTGTATTTTATCATTACTACCCTCGTGTAGGAGAGGGACGCCATCACGTGGTGGCATTGATATAACCGGGCTGCTCCACTGCATGGTTATGCAAACGACCACCAGCTGCCTCCCTGTCCCCCGAAAGGAGAAGGGTGAGCTGAGGAGAAGGGGAGTTTCAACCGCAGTCCATTTGGTTGACGTGCAAGATGAACCTGGGTCAACAACAACAAAGACAACAACAAAAACAACAATAACAATAACTGTAATAGTAACAACTAAAGCCTCCCCCCAAGGGGGGAATCACACCAGCCACGAGCCGATACATATCTAGCTCGGCTCAGAATATGACCTTGACCTTAACCTACTTTCACCAATTTCGAACTCGCAGGAGATTTTCATCCCTACTACACACCTGTAAAATTTTGTGTTGATATCTTGAGCGGTTGCGAAGTTATCGTGCTAACACACACACACACACACACACACACACACACACACACACACACACACACACACACACACACACACACATTGAAAACAATACCAGCTTTGCCTTCACGGCTGGTAATAACAGCAAGAATAACAACAGAGACAATAATAACAATAACATTAATCCAACAGCAACAATAATAAACAATAATAACAACACCAATAATAATAATAATAATAATAATAATAATAATAATAACCAACAAAATTCTCCCTACCTCGAGATGGCTGTATTTAGATTCAGAAACTGTGTAGTAAAGGAGGCAAAAGCAGTCTCCCTTACCCTTTCATACCTAGCTTTTTACTGCAGCCAAACACACTCGATTTTACTCAGCCGGGATCTAGTTGTATCTTAGCGGCGATAAATCTTACGAAAAGGATGGTATACTTACGATCCATTCCCCCTCGTAACTAAGGTTTTTACAGGATGAACTACACAAGGGATGATTTTTGCACTCCCTTCCCTGACCATCCTGCAGAAAACAGTCATAACCTGCTGTAATTTTCGTGTCGTAACTAAGATGTATTTATGAAGCCTCCTTGTCCTTCCTGCACATCAAAGCCCGACTTACGACAGGATTTTGATCGTAAGTGCGTGTCTGTATGCAAGGGAAGGTGATGACAAACACCATAACACAAGCTTCATCTATTAGCTACATACATCATCATCATCATCATCATCACCATAATCATCATCATCATCATCATCATCATCCCTGCAAATCTGTGACTATTGACCTCTCTCTCTCTCTCTCTCTCTCTCTCTCTCTCTCTCTCTCTCTCCATTATCATCATCTCTGGAAATCTGTGATTAATGATCTCTCTCTCTCTCTCTCTCTCTCTCTCTCTCTCTCTCTCTCTCTCAGGTCCAATTCTAACTGACTATACAAAGTTCCAAACTGCTCTTCCTCAGCGGTTTATTCTGCACACTACACACCAGCCTTGTATCCTGTATATTACTGATGCCGCCTGAGTCCATAGGAAGTAGTATGGGTAATGCTTAAGGAGACATAGCACCACCTCTTAAAAGAGAGAGAGAGAGAGAGAGAGAGAGAGAGAGAGAGAGAGAAATCCTCCCTTCGAACTGCTAGTGACTGTAAAGGTGTACAGAAGTGCGTTGTCAAGTTGGAAAAAGATTCAATAAACAATGAAAATATTATTACGTAAAGGATAAGGTAGGTTAGGTTAGCATAAAGTATATTAGGTTAGCATAAAGTAGGTTAGGTTAGCATAAAGTAGGTTAGCGTAAAGTATATTAGTTTAGCATAAAGTATGTTAGGTTAGCATAAAGTAGGTTAGGTTAGCATAAAGTAGGTTAGGTTAGCATAAAGTAGGTTGGGTTAGCATAAAGTAGGTTGGGTTAGCATAAAGTAGGTTAGGTTAGCATAAAATAGGTTAGGTTAGCATAAAGTAGCTTACGTTAGCATAAAGTAGGTTAGCATAATGTAGGTTAGCATAAAGCAGGTTGGGTTAGCATAAAATAGGTTAGGTTAGCATAAAGTAGGTTGGGTTAGCATAAAGTAGGTTAGGTTAGCATAAAGTAGGTTAGGTTAGCATAAAGTAGGTTAGGTTAGCATAAAGTAGGTTAGGTTAGCATAAAGTAGGTTAGGTTAGCATAAAGTAGGTTGGGTTAGCATAAAGTTGGTTAGCATAAAGTAGGTTAAGTTAGCATAAAATAGGTTCGGTTAGCATAAAGAAGGCTATGTTAACATAAAGTAGGTTAGCGTAAAGTAGATTAGGTTAGCATAAAGTAGGTTATGTTAACATAAAGTAGGTTATGTTAACATAAAGTAGGTTATGTTAACATAAAGTAGGTTAGCATAAAGTAGGTAAGGTTAGCATAAAGTAGGTTAGGTTAGCATAAAGTAGGTAAGGTTATCGTAAAGTAGGTTAGGTTAGCATACAGTAGGTTAGGTTAGTATAAGAACATAAGAAGAGAGGATAACTGCAGTAGCCCGGTTGGCCCATGCTAGGCAGCTCCTAGAAGAATAACTGAACTACTGAAATGAGATAAGGATAGCAAAGAAGAAGGCTCTCCCCCGCCCTCCAAACCCTCCAGCTGAAGCTGGCAGGAAAAAGTAAGAAAGAACACCACGCAGTATAGAAAAACTGGCGTGGACATTTTATAGGAAAGTGTGAAAGGAGAATAGAGACTATCGTAATGTAACCTGAAATGGAGAAATTACAAATTAGTATTGATTATAAGAAATTTTTTTCTATATCCACCCTTTGTCATATGATTATCTAGCCTATGCTTGAAACTCTCAGTGGAAGAGGCAGCAACTACTTTACTAGGTAGCTTCTTCCATTCGTCTACTACTCTATTACCAAACCAAGTACTACCTATTTTCTTACTGAAACGGAATTTTTCTAGTTTGAAACCATTACTTCTAGTTCTATCCTGTATACTCACTTTAAGTACCTTGCTAATATCTTCCTTATTTATACCCTTCATCCACTTAAACACCTCAATTAAGTCTCCCGTTGCTCTACGCCTCTCTAGCGAATGCAGACTTAGTCTTTTCAGTCTGTCTTTACATGACAGATTCCGATCGTCATGTATCATTTTTGTAATTCTTCTCTGTACATTTTCTAACGAGTTATTATCCATTCTATAGTAGGGACACCAAAACTGTACTGCTTAGTCTAAATGTGGCCTTACTAATGCTAAATAAGGTTGCAGTTTTACTTTTGATGATCTATTGCTCACGCTTCTCGAAATAAATCCTAGGACCCTATTTGCTTTATTTCTCGCATTAATACACTGTTGCCTTGGTTTAAGGTCGCTACTAACCACAACTCCTAGATCCCTCTCGCATTCCGATTTGCTAATTTCTTTGTTATCTAAGTTGTATTTAGTGTCTCCAATGGTCTTGCCAACGTTAAGTACTTTACATTAAACGTTAAATTCCATTTGCCAAGTTTTAGACCATTTGGACAATATATCGAGGTCTTTTTGTAAGTTATGGCAATTGTCAGTCGAGTTAATAATACGCCCTATTTTTGTATCGTCGGCAAATTTGCTGATGCTGCTAGTGAGTCCAAAGTCAAGATCATGTAAATATATAATAAATAATAAGTGACCGAGTACTGAACCCTGTGGTACACCACTAGTTACTAATCCCCAGTCCGACTTAGTTCCATTGATTAATACTCTCTGCTTTCGTCCTTTCAGCCAGGATTCTATCCATTTTAAGATATCGCCGTCTATACCGTGTGCTCGAACCTTTCTAACTAACCTTTCGTGTAGGACCCTATCAAAAGCTTTACTAAAGTCCAGATAAATAACATCGTAAGCTTTATCGCCATCTACTGCCTCATAGACCTCCGAGTAGAATGACAACAAGTTTGTGAGGCAGGATCGTCCTTGCCTGAATCCGTGCTGACTTTCGTTTATAAGATTAAATCTTTCTAAGTATTCTTTAATCTTATTTGCCAAAATTGACTCTAACATTTTTCCTAGTATTGACGTTAGACTTATCGGACGATAATTCGACGCAGCTGATTTATCACCCTTTTTAAAGATGGGCACTACGTTTGCGGTCTTCGATATCTCTGGAACTTCTCCTGAACTTAAAGAGTCATTAAATAATGTTAAAAGTGGCTGACATAATTCTTCTTTGGTTTCTTTTATAATTTTTGCATATATATCGTCCGGACCTGGCGATTTTTGAGGTTTTAACTTATTAATTTCTTCCAATACGTCCTCCTTACTAATGGTTACTTTACTAAGTGTATTTTCCGTATTACCATCGTAAATATTTGCTGCTTGAGGGACCAGGTCTAGATTTTCCTTGGTGAATACTGATATGAAATAATTATTTAGGATGGAGCACATTTCTTTATCTTCACTGGTAATGTCACCTGATTCTGTTCTTAGTGGTCCTATCCTATCTTTATTTTTCGTACGGTACATTTGATAAAAACCCTTGGGGTTTTCTTTCAATTCACTAGCAACCTTAATATCATAACTTCTCTTTGCTTTCCGTATCTCCCTCTTTACCTCTATATTTAAAATCGCGTACCAGGTTATGCAAGTGTTCCTCTCCACTTTTTATTTTTTTATATATTCCTTTAGTTTGGCCTATGAGAGATTTTAATCTGTTGTTTAACCATCTTGGTTCTGAATTATTCGTTCTAAACGGTTTTGAAGGGATATATCTATCTTGGCCTCCGTGTATTATATTTATTAACTCGTTATATTTCTCACTGGTCGAAAGTCTGCTTGGTACTGAACCTGAGTTAATCCTCGTTCTGGACTACACTCCCATCTATGACTTCACCCCCCACAGACACCTGGGGCACATTCCCACCTGTTTCCTGCCTCTCACCTATGACCTGGGGTTCCCCACTGACCTGGCACTCCCTAAAATAGCTATTCTCCCTATGGAATACCGTTCTAAAATAAGCTCTTAATCCATCAAAATCTCCTAGACGAAAGTTAGGAACGATGGAGGGATTTTCAGCGGAAGAGACATCCCAAATAAATTTGAACTTAATTTCTTCATGATCGCTATTACCAAGTTGTTCACCAACCTCTATATCACTAATGATATTTTCTTTATTAGCTAAAACCAAATCTAGTATATTATTACCTCTGGTGGGCTCCCTGATATACTGTTAAAGGAAATTATCCTGTACTACCTCTAGAAATTCCTCTGACTCTGCATCCCCTGTCTGATTTCTCCAATCTATCCTTGGCAGATTAAGGTTCCCTACAATTATTACTAAGCTGAACTGTGACACTTTCCTAATTTCCTCCCAAAGGTATATACTATCAGCTCTACTTAATTTTGGAGATCTGTAAATTGCTCCTAAGACTAATTTTTCCCTATTGTTACTAATTTCAACCCAGACACTTTCTGTGTCCCTATTTACTTTAATGTCTGCTTTATTGTAACAGTTCAATGAATCCTTTACATAAATAGCTACCCCGCCCTCCTTTCTTCCCAGACGGTTTGACACAAAAATATTATAGCCCTTTATCTGATATTCTGCTGAAAATTCTCGAATTCTGTATTCATCCAAGTTTCACTAATAACGGCAATGTCGGTTTTCTCTGTGCAAGTTAAAGCCCTCAATTCATCCATCTTATTAAGTAAACTCCGGCTGTTTGTGTAGTACACTTTCAGGTTATTATGAGTAGTTACGCCTCTACCTTGGGATTTACTGTTTTTTTATATCATTACTAGCTGGGAAACTCTTTACTAATATAACAATTGTTTGTACTATCACTTATCGCCCTTCTATCATAGCTTGTTCCGTCCTCTATCATCGCCTGCTCAATTTGAGGTGCCTGAGTGGATGTAGTTACACTAATGGTTAAACTTTTGTTCTTACTTTTGCAAGTCTTGATGCATCTATCCAAACATGGCAATAATGATTTCTGAGTGCAGTTGCTGTAACTTCCCGTACATCTACTTTTCAACCTCGAAAAAACAACAACTTTAATATCGTATCTATCATTCCAGCTAAAACAGTAACTCCCTGCCTGCTCAGATGAGTCCCATCCCAACTATACAAGGCACTCCGTCCATAAAACTGGTCCCAGCTGTCTATGAAAGGTATTGCATTATCTTTGCAATACCTTTCAAAGCGGCAATTAGAACCTATTGCCCTGCTCAACCACTCCCTCCCAACGCTCCACCTGGGTAAAACACCGAGCACTACAGGGGTTCCTCCCCTCTCCCTAACCTTTTCTAACATCAACTTGTACCTTTGCCACAGTACCTCACTCTTACAGCTACTAATATCATTGCCTCCCACACTGAGGCACACAGTGGGTTTGTCACCACTATCCTTCATGATATTTGAAATTTTCTCTATGACATTAGTCACCCTGGCCCCTGGAAGACACACATATTTAGCGAGTGGAGTATACATGGCTCTGTTAAGATATCTCACCTGGGAGTCTCCAACAACGGCAACATTTTTCTTACCTTTCTTGTTCTGACTATAATTACCTGTACTGGAAGTTCTCTCACCGTCCTTCTCCTCTACTTCCCTCTCTGCCTTCCCTTCACTTTCATCCCGTAGTGCGTCGAAAGGCATTAGTGGTCTTAATTTCCGCCTGCTTCTTAAGAGTAAACTTCGTTGCACCCTTGTGAACAAGTGTCCAACCTTCAGCCTTTTTCTCTGTCTCTCCTCCAACATCTCCTCCAACAATTCCCTCATTTATAACTTCTCCTGCCTTAGAATTTGTACCTCCCACATCAGTTCGAAAAGTTCCTCCTTTAATTCAAGGTAGTCCTTCTCAATACCTGCAGTGGGGACACAGCTCTCTGCCGTGGAAGCCATTATGCACAAATTCACACAAGGTAGCACAACACTATCACGGGTCACTACGGGTCACTACAACACACTAGCACAACACTTTCACGGATCACTAGCACAGCACTATCGCTGGTCACTACAACACACTAACATAGTCTCTATCATAGATCACTAAAATACACTAGCACAACACTACGACAGGTCACTAGCATGTCTGAGCAGACTGACCTCACGAGAGCAACTGACTGACCTCACGAGAGCGACTGACTGACCTCACGAGAGCGACATAAATAGGGTAGGGTTGAGTCAAAATTTTAGGTTAGGTTTGGAAAAATTTGCACTGATAAGGGTAATTTCGGAAAAAAAGGGGGGGGGGGAGCGTTCTAAGATGGCATCCATCTCTCACGACAACAGAGTCATGAAGTCCATCTCTTTGACCATATGTTACATCAATATTCTGAGTCACATTTAGGCTATATAGTGAACAGAGCTAGTGCTGCTACTTGCTGTGCTATCATTAAGCTGTCTAGTAATATCTTGGCAAACAAGAGAGCTGATCACGATTTTGACAGTAGTATAACTATATTCAGCAGATATATCAGGAGAGTCATAGGCCAAAAGTAGAGCCTTAAGAGCTAGATCATCAGCCTTTTCGTTGAAGGGTATCTCTATGGGAAGGAATCCATGTGAAGTGGCCTTTATGACCTGTCCTTCCAATACACCAGATGGTTGATGGACATATATTGACAATATCACAGTCTGTAGGAGTAGTAGACAGTAATTCATACAGAGCTCCTTGACTGTCCACAAAGTAGTAAACATCCTTAGACAAAGACACAACACAACCTAGTCCCTCTTCTATCGAATATAGTTTTGTCCCTGTGGATGAGAGAGTTAGGGAGTTTTTTTGAAATGACAGTGTCCACGTACTGAGTGGGCGACTCATACTCCCTACTGAACAGCCCACACCCAGACGTGGTGCCCTCTACAGACCCGTCACAATGTATGTGTAGTTTGGTGACGATCTCTTGCCTCCAACTTTGTCATGAAGTGAGATATAAGTTCACAAGGGAGCCAATGATCCTTGGGCTTGTGGAGCTTCTCTATGTCCACAGTCACTCTACTAGGACTCCAGGTGGCCCGACCTTGTCCTTGTATTAAATTAATGCAAGGAGTTATGACACTGAAGTTGTTCAAGAGTTTGTACATACAGCCGAGGTATGTGTTTGGAGGAGAACGAGCACTGTTGTGAAAGGTCGTCAGTGAGTGTCTTATAATATTTATTGTTGAGAAAGTTACCTAGAACTTTTACAACAAAGGAAGACCTAAAAACGCTTTCCACCACTTTTAAGAGACGAACAAAATACTGAATCTAAAATGTCCGCTGCCGGACCTCCCACCTCACCACCCCCCACCCCACCACCGGGCCGCTACCACACCACAACCCCAGGAGGATACAACGTTGGGGTTAGTGACCCTGGTCAAGAGGGTCACCGGGACACTACTGTCCTGAGCCCCTGTTCCCCGCAACTGCCCCAACACCAGGTGACCGGGGAAAGGCAACTACCTTGTGGGCGGGACAACCATCGTCAGAATAGGCATGGGACTGAACTAGATTCAGTCCCAGGTAACACCGTATTGACGGCTATTCTTACACCCTCTAGGGCAGGAGGCCCAAAGCTACGGCCAAATAAAGTGTACCAGGGTAAGGTGACCCAAGGCTCCGGCTTTAGTACACCCCGGAGAGAGAGTTGCCCCAGTGCATCCCTTTCCTGCTGTTCTCTCCTACAGGAGCAACATCACGCCGACGGTCCCTATACGTGGCGGGGAAGAAGCGGCCCCGTACGCCCTTCAGTTGCTTCTTGTCGGGAAGATCAGCTCCTGGCTATGGCCAGAGTACGTTCCAGGGTAGAGAGCCCCTGCTATCATACGTGTAGCTTTTCCCTAGTACGGGAGCAACACCGTGCTGACGGTCCCTATATGTGGCGGGGAAGGAGCGGCCCTGTACGCCCTTCAGTTGCTACTTGTAAGAGGGGTAGGCATCCAGCTCCGGCTGTGGCACGTACCAGGGTAGAGAAGCCCCTGAAGATAGCCTCAGTACGTACTGGAGAGAGTGTGGCCTCTGTGCCCCTTACTCTGGCTTTTCCCGTAATATGGGAGCAACACCGCGCCAACGGTCCCTATACGTGGCGGGGAAGGAGCGGCCCTGTACGCCCTTCAGTTGCTCCTCGTACGACGGGTAGGCTCATGGCCACAGCCAACGTACGTACCAGGGTAAGGCGACCCATGGCTCCGGCCTCAGGACGTACCGGAGAGGACACGGGCTACATGAGTCCTTCTCCAGCCTCTTCCCCCTGTGGGAGCCCTTCGTCACCACCCGGGAATATAGCCCCGGAGGTGTCGCTAGAGTGGTGGCAAGACCCGATATCGGACCTACCTCCCACACCTGGGAGATCCTTGTTCCTGCCCGAGTCCCGACGGAGAAACTGATGCAGCCCAGCCCTGTCGGCACCTCTCCTCCTAAGCGCCTGCAGTCCCAGGACCCCCCGGCCAGACCCTCCGGTTCCCAATGAAAGCGATCCAGGCTCCCTCACCCCACGGAGCCAAAGATGACAGGCCCGACTGCTCCAGCTGTTCGGCCCCAGCCCCGAGGGCCACCTCTCAGGTCGAGGCCCCCAGACAGGAGGGCCTCCCTGCACCCCACTGACGAGGCTCCAACTCGAGGGCCACCTCTCAGGTCGAGGCCCCCAGACAAAAGGGCCTCCCTGCACCCCATTGACGAGTGTGACCCGGGCAGTGACTCCCCTGCGGGTAATCCCTTGCCCTCTGCAGGCCGGGTCCCCCTAGGGCTCTACCCTCACGCCCCTGTCACGGAGTGAACATTACCCAAGAGATACAGGTAAATAGTGACGCCCCTTGTGCCAAAAACAAACCAGGGGAAATAACAGTGAACAGTGACCAAGTGAAGACCAGTGCGAAACCAGCAACAGTTACCATTAGTCCTAAAGAACTCAGTGCCCGGCAGGACAGGGAATGAACCTTAGAGTAATTATACGAGTCCCCCCAATAAAATAACTTTCTGTGAACGAATAGAGACTAGGGTGCGCGGGTAGTTTAAAAACCTGTCCGTAAGTGTCGCCGCGACTAAGTGACTGTGTCAAGTGTCGCGATGCGCACCCTGTCTTATTTATAGTAGTATTTCCCCTACGAACTTCCAATCTTGTTTATCCCCTTTGTGATCAGTTCAGTGTATATCCTGCCTAAAAGTGACATATGGACAATAACATAAAATTCAAGACATCCCTGTATGTGCATTGTATTGTATACTAAGTGTGACTATCTTGTGGTGCTGAAGGTTAACTCTGTGACCCTGTCCGCTGTATCTCAGATATCACTCTGACTCTGTGTTTTATTGTAACGGTTAAGGCAATAGATGTGTTAAGGTGTACTGCCTGATTTTTTATGTCCTGTTCCTTTGTGGGTGCTTTACTTCCGGTCCGGAAAGAGGACCCCGCTTCAGTCGCTAGTGTTTTTAGGACGAGAAGTCGCCTTAAAAACACCAGAATAACAGAAACTTAAACTCGTCATGAGAAAATACTTAAAATTCCCAAGAAGAGCTTGGAAAAAAAATACTGAAACATAGGATGGTCCTGTTTCCTTAAGAATTTTCAGAGAATGTTAAAGAAAGCTAAGTTTAATTATGCTAAATAAATTGCTAATGAAAAGGTAACACGACCATGTCACTAAGAAAAAAAAAATTGTCCCTCGTTAGCTTAATCAACCCGTAAAATATTTGGTTTTCTGTTATAAATACTTAATCTCATTTTCTTTAAAAAATTCATATAATCTAGCTACGTACTTTATATATAATTTCGTCCATCTCCAGACGATTATATTCACCTTAAATGAGACATTTTAAACTGGAGGGGTTAGATACAGCCTTCATTAACCACTTTACTACTATACCTAATATTTTGGTTCTATAGCAGGCTTCCTTGCACGTCTTTCTTAGCGATTTTTTTGGCAGAACACATTTAAGTCTCGCATATATTATTTATAGACCTTTAGTGCGGCTATAGTTGCATCAATAACAAAAGGATAATGAGGTGCAGTGTGAAAGATAAATCACTAAGCAAGAGATACTGCAACATTCTCAAAATCACTTCTAATCTAGCCCTTAAACTCACCTTCACAGCTCAGCAGTACAGCGTTTGTTTAAGTAATAACAAAAAGTAGCACAATATATACTGTATAACTGCCCTGTAATCCGGTCTTTTATAATGTGTTTAATATTAATACGTCAGAGAAATCCAGGGATAATAAGAACCTATAGGCTCTGTTTATATATTTGCATACATTTCCAGAAAACAGTCGATTTACAGTTTATTCGTTAAATATGTTTGCTTTCATCTCGCAGCCTATAAACCTGGCTAATAGATGGCCCGGCCTGCACTATAGGTGCAGAAAAATTTAAACGAACGAACAGCATATATAGACTTTAGTAAGTGTGAGATAATCAATAATTTTCGTAATTTTGGATTGTATTAGTATATCCATTCATTTAAATGGCCTATATATATATATATATATATATATATATATATATATATATATATATATATATATATATATATATATATATATATATATATATATATATATATATATATATATATATATATATATATATATATATATATATATATATATATATATCATATCATTCATTGTGTGGTACGTCACATATATTACAAGCTGGCCAACTATACTAGTAACACGGTTTCTTTAGCTCCTAAGTTTGCACGTTAAACCTTATCATTCTACCTGCACAGCGCACACTACTCACAACAACAAATATTAGTAAAGCCTTTGATGCCGTCCCCAACGCAAACTAATCACCTAAATACACAACACAAACATGGAGAACACCAAGCGCTGGCTTGTCTTTTACTTGCCTAGTAGACAAGCACATGTTACATTCTCGGCCAACCCATCACCAACACGAAATTTCTCCATCCGAGTTGCACATCGCTCAGATCTCCCGCCCACACTCTTCAGCCTATACATATATAATATTCCCCCACCCCAATCACCCACATATATTGTCTCATATCCAGATAACATCACCACAACAAGCACAAATCACCCCGCAGACACAGCCTGTACACTGCAACAGGACTACCTCAACACACTGCAGACACAGCCTGTACACTGTAACAGGACTACCTCAACACATTGCAGACACAGCCTGTACACTGCAACAGGACTGCCTCAGCACAATGCAGACACAGCCTGTACACTGCAACAGGACTACTTCAACACCATGGAGACACAGCCTGTACACTGCAACAGGACTACCTCAACACCATGGAGACACAGTCTGTACACTGCAACAGGACTACCTCAACACACTGCAGACACAGTTTGTACACTGCAACAGGACTACCTCAACACTCTGCAGACACAGCCCGTACACTGCAACAGGACTACCTCAACACACTGCACACACAGCCCGTACACTGCAACAGGACTACCTCAACACACTGCACACAGCCTGTACAATGCAACAGAACTACCTCAAAACACTGCACACACAGCCTGTACACTGCAACAGGACTACCTCAACACACTGCAGACTTGGGTTAAGGACAACTGGTTGAAAATCACCCCAGCCAAATCCAGCAGCACACTCGCCACCAGCTGTAAGCATGAACACAGGTACTCCCCCAAACATCACATTATTTAACAATGTACGTGTGCCACACACCGTACTAACAATGTACGTGTGACACACACCGTACACTAACATTCTTAGAGAGACATAACATCAGACTCACCTTCAAGGTCCATGTACTAGACAAAAGGCAGTGCACCCCCAGACTCAATGTACTCAGGCCAACTACAGGGCCAGACTCTGAGCACAAAAAGAAGCATTCTCCTTACTCTAAAAGACAATATTTATATAAGTGATAATCTGTACTCCACCCCCCCCCTCCCCAGAATTGGCTCCCATCCTATCTGACACCCACAACATCTTTGGAAATCGTACATAACAACTCCCTACCCATCACCACTGACTGCACCAAATTCCCTTCCTTATGTCACCACTTGATATTAAAGCCCTCAGAGTGAGAGACTACCTTCATATGTGGGGCACACAATTCTGTGCATTAGCCTGTTCCAGTACACAACACCTCTGCTGTTATATGACACACACACAACACACCTAGGCACGTAAAACAATCACCATACAAACATTACCAAATCTTCTATAACAATATCCCACCTCCAGATATACTAATACTGACAATGAAAAATCACCTACATACTCACTTCATAATAATATACCACCTCCATCACAACACCATACTACCCCCCCCCCCGTGTCTCTAGTTCTCCATGTAAAAAAAAAAAAAACAAGTTACGACAAAGAATCGATCGTAAGTATGGTCGAGAATTTCACCCCTGGCTCGGAATCGTATCCCGGCTTGGACGGTGATTAATTTATTAAGTTTGGTTCGCCCTTTCCAATGGTGAAAATGGCTGACTCAGTGGCAGAAAAAGACAAGGCCACGGCTCATCATCGTTTACTTTGCACTTCTTCGTGACTGGCACCATATTCGAGCAATGATCTTTTCTAGCTGCTCAATAGTCAAGATTGCAGTTTTAGACCAAGTTAGAGTAAATAGCGGTTATATGGCTCCTCTCTCAAAGGCATGTATTCCATAACACTTTTTCATGACTAGCGTTGAATTCGTTCAGTAAACCCTTCATCTGTCACATTTTATATATATATACAGATGTCTGAATCCCGTAAGGGGTGACCACAAGTAAATCGCCTCCACGTCTCCCTGTCCCCAGCCATTTCGCTGCCCTTCCTACCAACTCACGCCCCGTCTCTCATATACCTCTCCACTGCACCCTTCCACCCCCTCTTTGTTCTCCCCCTACCTCTTCCCTTTCTCCACTTCACTCTTATACACTCTCCTTGTCAGTCTCTCGCGCTCCTTCCTCTCCACGTGGCCAAACCAACGCAGTGTATTTCTCATAACGCTTTTTATCACATCGTCATTCACACCACAACACTCCTTCACTTCCATATTTGTCAGTCTGTCTCTCCATGTACCTCCACATGCTCCTCTCAAATAACTCATTTCCACTGCTCTCACTGTTGTGTCCTTCCAACAAGGTCCAATCTTCGCTTCCAGGTTAGGTTAGTGTATTACATAGATTAATCTATTAGGTTAAGTTACGTTCGTTCTCTTAGTATCAGGTTAGGTTAGTGTGTTACGTAGATTAATCTATTAGGTTAAGTTACGTTCGTTCTCTTAGTATCAGGTTAGGTTAGTGTGTTACGTAGATTAATCTATTAGGTTAAGTTACGTTCGTTCTCTTAGTATCAGGTTAGGTTGGTGTGTTCCATAGATTAATCTATTAGGTTAAGTTACGTTCGTTCTCTTAGTATCAGGTTAGGTTAGTATGTTTGTCAGTTCGGTTAATCTGTTAGGTTTGGTTAGGTTTGTTTCTTAGTATGAGGTAAGTTTAGTTTGGTGGTCATTTAGGTTAGTCTGTAAGGTTAAGTAACCTTTACAACAATAAATATTTGAAATAGGTTTGTGAAATACCCACTCGGAGTGATCCCGACACCACAACCCCAGAAAGAAGACATGGGGAGGTGACCCCGACCCCAAGACGAGGCAACGGGGAGACGCATTGGTGCCCCGCGCCACAACGACTCATCTCCCCCGTGATCCTATGCCCCTTTATCACACAACCAGACCCCCAGGAAGTGCACTGACCCTTTGACAGGGAGAGAGCTCGCCAGAATCGGGGTGGGACTTGCCCTTTGACAAGTAGACCCTCGGTAGCAGTGTCCACTGGACCTGCCTCCACAAGAGGAAGAGCAACCGCTAGAGCTCACAGTCCTACTCTACCCCAGGGGAACAGTGGCACAGTAGGGTCCAATGGATCTACTATAGGAGGAGTGCCCACAGGATCTCCTTCTGCCACCCACCATTGGGAGCAGGCGTCTTGGACGTCATCCAGACGACCGTCGTCTGCGGTCTACCTACCTACCTATCTACTTTTTTTTTTTATGCTAGGAAGAAGGAACCAAAGGCCATGAGCCCGCAGTAACAGTTCCTTTCAAGAGAAAAACAAAATACAATAGATAGCCAAATTCAAGATTCGATCATTTTGAGATGCCTGGACACACTGCGTTTGAAAGACTGGAGATCATAGGCAGCAGGAAATACAGACAGAGGGAGACAGTTCCAGAGCTGACCTGTTGCATAAATGAAAGACTGGGAGTAACGGTTAACTCTTGCATTAGAGTGTTGGACAGAAAAGGGATGAGAGTTTGCTGCCAGACGGGTGCTACACGCCCGTCGTAGAGGTGGAGGAATGCAAGCAGACAGTTCAGAGGAGCAGTGACCATTAAAGTAGCGATAGAAAAGAAATAAAGATGCAACAGTGCGGCGAAGAGACAGAGGTTGAAGAGAGTCAGTAAGAGGAGGAGAGTTAATGAGATGAAAAGCCTTTGACTCCACCCTATTGAGAAGAGCTGTATGTGGGGAGCCTCACCACACATGAGAGTTGTACTCCACACAAGGGCAGATAAAACCCCTGTATAGAGTCAACAATTGTGCAGGGGTAAAGAAAGAGTGGAGTCGGCTTAGCACACCCAATCTCTTGGAAGCAGATTTTACAAGAGATGTAATATGATCTTTCCAAGATAACTTCCGAGTAAATGAAACCCCAAGCATGTTCAAGGATGATGCAGGATTAAGCTGAATATTATTAAACATTAATGGGTATACCTGTGGAAGATTTTGTCGGGTTGATAGATGTAAGAACTGAGTCAGATGCATTAAGACAACCATATTATTTTTACCCCAGTCAGAGATACGAGCCAAGTCAGACATTAGGTGTGCCATAGCCTCATCCCTTGTTTCTTGAAGTAACTGTTGAGATGGGCGTTGCGGGAACCGAATGGAAAGGTGAAGGGTGGAGTCTCCAGCGTATGAGTGGATAGGGTTAGATGTACAGCTTAGAAGATCATTGATGAATAAAAGGAAGAGAGTTGGTGATAGGACAGAGCCCTGAGGAACACCACTGTTGATATATCTAGGAGAAGAACGATGGCCGTCTACAACAGCGGCTATAGAACGACTAAAAAGGAAGCTAGCGATGAAGGCACAGATAGAAGGATAGAAACCGTAGGAGGGCAGTTTGGAAATTAAAGATTTATGCCAGACTCGATCGAAAGCCTTTGAGATGTCAAGTGCAATGGCAAAGCTTTCGCCAAAGTCCCGAAAGGAGGATGACCAGGAGTCTGAAAGGTAGGTGAGAAGATAGCCTGTGGAGCGTCCCTGACGGAACCCATACTGACGATCGGAAAGAAGGTTGTGATAGGAAAGATGCCTTAAAATTTCTCTATTAAGAATTGACTCAAAAACTTTTGAAATACAGGACGTTAAAGCAATTGGAGGATAGTTGGAGGGTTGGGAATGGTCACCCTTCTTTGGGACTGGCTGAATGAGAGCAAACTTCCAGCAAGAAGGAAAGGTACAAGTTGACAGACAAAGGCGAAAGAGTTTTCCTAGGCAGGGTGTAAGCACAGAAGCACAGTTCTTGAGAACAACAGGAGGGACCCCATCAGGCCCATATGCCTTGTTAGTACTGAGGCCAGTGATGGCAGAAAATACATCAACTGAAGAAATTTTAATGTCAGCCATGAGGAAGTCAGAGGGGGGAAGTGATGGAGGAATAGCACTGGAATCGTCTAAGGTGGAATTGGAGGAGAAAGTCTGTGCGAAGAGATCTGCTTTATCAGTAGAAGAAATAGCTACAGAACCATCAGAGTAGAAAAGAGGAGGGAAGGATGATGAGGTAAAGTTATTAGAAAGAGTTTTGACAAGGTGCCAGAAGGAGCGGGAAGAATTCGAGTTGGAGAGTTGAGAGCATTTAGTATGGATGAAATTATTTTTAGTAGAGCGAAGAACAGACTTAGCACGATTCCGGGCAGAAACGTAAAGATGATGTGATTCAGGGGTGGATTGGCTCCGGTACCTTTTGTAGGCCTTCTCCTTGTTGCGGACAGCATTAGACCAAGCGTGACTAAACCAAGGCTTTCTTGCATTAGTCAAAGGATATGAGAAAGGAATGTATGCTTCCATGCTCGAGAGAATATCCTCCGTAATGCGCAAGGCACACTCAGATGGCTCCCGGCCATGGCAGCAATAATCATTCCAGGGAAAATCAAAGAAGTACAGCCTGAGGGCCTCCCAGTCTGCGGCTCCAAAATGCCACAGACGACGTTTCCCTGGAGGGTCCACAGGCCATACCGGAGTGATAGGACAGGTTAAGGTAATAAGGTTGTGATCGGAGGAGCCCAACGGAGAGAGAAGATTAACAGAGTAAGCAGAAGGATTAGTTGTGAGGAAGAGGTCAAGTATGTTGGAGCTCTCTCCAAGGTGGTCAGGGATATGGGTAGGGTGCTGTACAAGCTGCTCTAGGTCATTAAGGATAGAAGAGATGTAGGCTTGTTCACCAGGTGGATCCGTGAAAGGAGAGGAGAGCCAAAGGTGCTGGTGAACATTGAAATCTCCAAGAATGGAGATTTCAGAGAAAGGAGAAATGGACAGAATGTGTTCCATCGTAGAAGTAAGATAGTCGAAGAATTTTTGATAGTCAGTAGAATTAGGGGATAAGTAAACAGCACATATATATTTAGTCAGAGAATGACAGGAAAGCTGAAGCCAGAGTGTGGAGAATTCAGAAGAATCAAGTTCAGGAACATGAGAGCAAGATAAGTCGTTGCGTATATATACACAACAGCCACCTTTGGCTTTGAAATGAGTATAGAGAAAGTAGGAGGATACAGAAAAGAGTTTGCTGTCGGTTGCCTCAGACAGCTGAGTCTCCGTTAGAAAAAGAAGGTGAGGTTTAGAGGAGGAGAGATGGTGCTCAACAGAGCGAAAGTTAGAGGAAAGGCCGCGAATGTTGCAGAAATGAAGAAGAAGAGAGTCAGACAGTGGTTCCAGGCACCTCAAGTCGTCACCGGGAGAGGGGCAGATGGCGGGGGCATTTATGGTCCCCCCCTGGGGACTCCATGGCTTGATTAATCGACGCCATTTTTGGTAATTTTGAATAGGAAGTATAGTGTGTACTGTGCATGTGGTTTGGTGAAGATAGTTAGAGAAATTTGTACTGCAGAGCATGCTGGCCTACCCTCTGTGTAACTGAGACACTGAAAAAGTTCAGCAAAGGGGGATGGTCAGGAACTAGTCCTGAGGGCTGATGAAACGGGAGCTCCAGCACTCCCTGTCATCAGCTTTCCATCCACCTCGGGAGTATTGTCCTGCTCGACTGGTGCTACAGTTTACTTTCATGTTCTGATTACTTACATACTGACCTACCTGCCTGCCTGCTTCCATGTTCTAATTACCTACCTACCTACCTACCTGAGTAACCTACTGTAATTACTTAAACTACCCATTGTACTTACCTCTTTATCTATCTACCTACGTTTCTACCTGCCTACCTACCTACCTACCTACCTGAGCTACCTTCTGTAATTACTTAAACTATCCAGTGTACCTACCTACCTGTCAATCTACCTACGTTCCTACCTGCCTACCTACCTACCTACCTGGGCTACCTTCTGGAATTACTTAAACTATCCAATGTACCTACCTACCTGTCATCACGGGAGGCAAACGTAGTTGTCATACGATCTGATAAATTAATAAATAATGGAAGCTCCCCACATCAGAAAGGAAAGCACATTAAAGCAATCCTTGCAAATGCTCGTAGTCTACGTAATAAATTTCTGATTTAGAGGCCCTTGCCTTTACCGAAGATTATGATGTAATTGGAGTAACAGAATCGTGGCTAAATTCTGAGCAGAGAGATTTTCTTGCAGAGTTCAATTTACCAGGCTATCACATTTTCAGTCGTGAAAGGAAGAATCAAGCAGGGGGCGGCGTGTTGTTATATGTTAACCCGCCCCATCCCGACGACGTATGGGTACGTTGCAACAATTTGCATTTGCCAGTCCCGGCGACGTGCCAGTACGTTGTGCAATTGCAATGTGCATAATTTCGACAATTTTCAAATTTCGCGCTTGATTTGCGGTACGTACCCTTGCCTGACCTTCCCCTACCTGCCATCAGGCGGGGACACTCGGCGACCCCGCACGACCCGCGCTAGCCCGCCACTCGTCCACTCACCTGGTAGCCACGGTCCTGCTCAGACATGGCTAAGAGAGGTCTCTCAGACAGCGAGATTCAAGTCGCCCTGGACACCTTTACCGGCGACAGTGATTCCCCACTGGATGACGAGGAGATGGACAAAGATTATGTGCAGCCAGAGGAGGAAGAAACCACCAGCAGTGACGAGGAAGTTCCGTCACCCAGGAAGCGGCAGTACGTGACTTACCGTGCTGCTAGAGAGGGGCAGGAGACAAAGAAGGCACGTGGTATATCCTATCCCTATCCCCAGCATGGTTTGGAAGGAGAATTCGAGGTCGAGGACGAGGACGAGGACGAGGACAGAGCCGTGGGACGTGCTGCCACATGGTATAGACGGGAGGTCATAACACATCGTGGCCCAGAGCGCACACCACGTCGTATGAGCAGGTATGGGCCTAGCATTCTGTTTGGGGAGCTAGGAAGTCAAGTGGAGGGAGTGGGGAGTGAAATGGAAAGTCCTGGGATTAGGGAAAGTGAGAGTGACGTGAGTGAGTCATTGCTCTCCCTACGTAGTGTGAGGCGGCAGATTGGATCACGTGGGCCAGTGCGGGTGCGTTCCTCATCACGTGGGGTTGTGGGGGAGGGGGAAGGTGGGGAGGAACCACTCCAAAGCACGTCTTATGCTCCCCAATATCCCCTAACACGTGGTCGAGCTAGGTTGCGTGAGAGAGCACGTGGTGTGGTAATGGAGGGGGAAGGTGGGGAGGAACCACTCCCCAGCACGTCTTCTGCTCCCCAATATTCAACTATTTCATCCCCACAGCCCCCTAATGTTCCTCAAGGCCGTAAGGGTAAGGGAAAGGGAAAGGGTAAAGGCAGAGGGAAGAGGAGTGACAGTGGGGAAGCCCTCCGTACTCCTTCTCCCCCACCTCCCCAACCAGGATCTCCTCCCCACCCAGACGAAGGCGGTGATGGGGACGAGGGATTTGTGTTGTGGGATTGGGAGGATGGGAGTGATTTTTCTCCCCTCATTCACCCCTTCACTGAGCAAGGGCGATCTGGCTGCATTGCACCAGGTATTCACAGTAATTCCACCAGGTTGGATTTTTTCCACCTGTTTTTCAGTGAGGCATTCGTAGATCAGATCGTTTATCAAACAAACCTGTTTGCAAGCGCCCAGCGCCTAGAAAGTGAAAGATTGGGAACAAGGAGTAGGCATTCTATGATCTATGATTACCCTGTCTCCCTTCCAGAAATGTTTTTATTTTTTGCCCTTGTCCTTTTGATGGGTATTATAAGAAAGAATAGAATTCCTGCTTACTGGACTAGGGACCCTGTTATGTTTACCCCCATATTTGGTCAAGTGATGAGCTGTAATCGGTTTCAACAAATTCTAAGTCGCCTCCATTTTTATGATGCTCATGACCCTGCAAATGCAAACAACACTGACAAAATGAGGCAAATTCGGTTGGTCTTTGATCACCTCAGGCAAACCTTTCGATCCTCATTCTATCCCTATAGAGATCTCGTCATAGACGAGAGTCTCGTGTTGTGGAGAGGCAATATTTCATTCAGACAGTATATACCCAGCAAAAGGCACCGTTTTGGGTTCAAGATCTTTGTTATGTGTGACTGTAGGACTGGATACGTGCAAGACATAGTCTTGTACACCGGTGCACAGACAGACATAATAGAAGATCGAAGTATTGGACTGTCGGGAGCAGTGGTAAAGACGATGATACAAGACTACCTTCATCGCGGTCATGTTCTGTACCTCGACAACTGGTACACTAGCCCTCTTCTCGCTCGTTATCTTCACACACATGAAACGGGAGTCTGTGGAACAGTAAAGGTGAACCGGCGTCACATGGTCAAGGTAGGGCGGAAACTTGCAAGGAGTGAGGTTGTCTTCTTCAAAGCAAACAACATCCTTGCAACAATGTGGAACCACAACAGAGAAGTAAGCCTCTTGTCCACGGTTCACCGCCCCTTGATGCACCGTACTGATTCTGTAGATTACCATAGCGAGAGCAGGCGTCGTGTTTGGAAACCTGAGTGTGTAATGGATTACAATATAAACATGCGCCTCGTGGACCAGTCAGACTCCATGATATCGACGGTAGAGTGTGCCAGGACAACGATGAAGTGGTATAAAAAACTGTTCTTTCACTTACTAGATATCACTGCTCTGAATTGCCACCACCTTCACGCCATGACCACAGGAGTTCAGGAAACATTTGAAGGGTTTGTGAGGGAGCTCACAAGAGAAATCTTTGCTAAGTATGCTGTTGAAAGGCCCCAACAGCGCCCCCGCACTGACCCTATTACCCAGACTCCCCAGAGAATATCCGGCCGCCATTTCCCCACTCCTATCCCTCCCCAGCCCAACAGACCTAGGCCCCAGCGCAGGTGTCACGTGTGCAGTAATTCCCAGGTGAGACTCACGACACAGAGGAAGGACACCCGCTATGAGTGCGTGCAGTGTGACGTGGGTCTGTGTATTCACCCATGTTTTAGTGAATATCACACGTTGATGCAATTTTAGCATGGTGTGAATGCGAAATGACGCTGAAATTATGAGGTAAATGCGACAGACAGATGCTCAGTGAAATTATCAGTCATGTGGATCTCCAAATATTAGTATAAAGTGCCTACGGGTAGAACATAAGTGAAAACATTGGGTGTAAGTATATAAATGTCCCCTAAGTTGAAACTTACATAGAGAGGGTTGTATGATGCGATATTCTGTCGCTCAGTGCAATAAATACGCCCCTAATAATTATATAATTATTATTATGTGACATTCTTACGGGTATAATATAAGTTCAAATTATTGTATATGATGTATATTCTAAGTCAAATATTCATAGCGTGTGTATAAAGATAAGATTTCCTGACGCTCAGTCGAATGAATAAGGCACGTATTAGTCAAAATAAAAGTCAGCAAGTGATAAAGTGAATAATTAGTATATAAGTGTGTGAGTGAATTAGTATATAAGTGTGTGAGTATTATGTATGACGAAACATTCCTTGCGAGGGTATTTTCAGGCGATATTCTCACGCTCACTTGAGTAAATAATGGCAGTAAGTATGTACAGTGCATTCTAGGGGTGTAAACGTGTGTAATGTAAGTGGGAAAATATAATTGGAGTGAATAAATAAAGTAGATGATGAAACACGAGTGTTTGAGATCGTGGTTGCTACGTGAATATGCGCTAGCATATCGCTAAATGCCCTCGTAATGAATGAAAATAATTGAAAACCTTTACAGTGGTGGAGGAAAGGTTCTATGTAAAGGGGAAAATAATTGGAAAGTGATAAAACAATTTGGTATGTTGAAATACGAGTCATAGCGAGTGCGCTTACTAAGCTGATGTGCACTAAACTTATGCTGCATGTCATCATAATGAATGAAAACATCTGAAAACACTTACAAACAGTTGTAATTGGTAAATTGTCATTGAAACAGAAGTATACAAGTAGAAAAAATGATAGGTTGACTCATACCAGAAACTTAGCATATAGCATGTTACGACTCGGACCAAACTCGCTATGCTCGCGCGATGGTACAATGCTTATTTTTCATATATATGTGTCTGAAATCCATTATATTGTTACTGTTATTGTTTATTAGTTCAAATTCAATAAATGTAGAGGTGTTGTGTGTTGTTTCTCCCATTATTCCTTACCATAGAAAACGTAAACGCATATCCAGCCCATTACAGAATACGATACCTGCGGGGGGAAACCGCACCTGTACAGACCACTTATAGACCACAGGGACCACTTTCTTTATGATTTTCCTCCGTTTCTCGACCTAAGCGGAAGTTTTAGCAGAAAAAAAAATTTTGCAAAAAGGCTCGGGACTGGGGGATGTCATAGGTGCGGAAAGCCTCGGGACGTGATGGGTTAAATCAGGATTTCATCCAGTCGAAATTACCAAGCCATGTATTGAAAACATCGACACTATTTATATTCAGTTTAGAAGTGAATATTGTCATAAAATCACTCTTGGGTTAATTTATCGTCCACCTGGTCAGCCAGTCAACATCGATAATGAAATCTACAATCAAATTGCCGAACTATCTTGTATGCAAAGCACTGTAATATTTGGTGACTTTAATTTACCAGTTCCAAAATGGGGGGAAGCCCTATCCTCACACACAGGATCAGACCTATATACAAATTTGCAAGAAAGTTCTTTGTATCAATTTGTAAATTATCCAACACATGGAGCTAACATCCTAGATCTTGTCTTGGCTACATCAGAAAATGTAGTGAGTAATGTTATTGTAGGAGAAGAATTTAGTACAAGTGGTCATCGCATAGTTACATCTAACATTAATTTCAGCGAAGACAGTGTCAAGGCCAGTTGTGAGAAAGTGCCCGACTTTAAGAGAGCAAATTTTAAGAAATTAAAGGCAATTGCATGTGCAGTTGACTGGCACCCCATTGTCGAAACTTTAGATATCAATGACGTGTGGAGTTACTTTACAGAAACTCTCAATAGTGCCATCAAATTATGTATTCCTATGCGCAACAGAAGGCCCGCCAAAAATTCTAAACCCAAATGGTGGAACTCCAACATTAAACACTGTTTAGAAGTAAAAAATCTTGCATATAAGAATTATAATACCACAAAGAGTTAAAGTGATAAAAATGAATACGATGCCTTTCGACGAAATGCCAAAAACTTAATTAAATGCCGTAAGAAAAACCTTGAGACACATATTGCAAGTATCAGTAAATCAAATCCCAAAGAATTTTTCAGTTACATAAGAAGCAAAAAGGTAATAACTTCATCAATCGGTCCCTTAGTCACAGATAATGGAGAGCACACTGATGATGAAACTACGATGGCGAAAATTCTTAGTACTTTCTTCGCGTCAGTATTTACAACAGAAAATATACATACAATTCCTACTGTTTCCCCCATTCCTATAGAAGAGGGCAACATAATCACTGACATTACAGTAAGCGATCGCGATGTACTGCTTGCAATAAACAGATTAAAAGAGAATAAAGCACCAGGACCGGACAAAATATCACCACGTGTATTAAAGGAACTACAGAATGAAATATCAAAGCCTTTAGCTGAACTTTTTAGCTTATCACTTAAGAGCAATAAGGTGCCACATGAATGGAAGCTTGCTAACGTAACCTCAATATTCAAAAAGGGCAACAGAGCTCAACCAGAAAACTACCGCCCAATTAGTTTAACATCAGTGGTTTGCAAATTGCTTGAAACTATTATCAGACACAAGTTTGTAAAACACTTACAAACAAACAATCTCATAAAAGATTCGCAACATGGTTTTCGTAATAATCGCTCTTCCCTCACGAATCTGCTGGACTTTTTCAATGATATACTGAACATGTATGACGAGACTAAATCTGTTGATGTGGTCTACCTCGATTTTCAAAAGGCTTTTGACAAAGTTCCACACACAAGACACCTTCAGAAGCTAAAGGCATATGGTTTCAGTGGCAGTGTTCACGGATGGGTAGAAGATTGGCTCACCGGACGAAAGAAAAGGGTTGTAATAAATGGAAAAGAGTCAGTCTGGATAAACGTTACAAGAAGAGTGCCGCAGGGTTCAGTGTTAGGTCCTATTCTTTTCTTATATATGAACGATATTGACGAAGGATTGTGTTGTAAGATTTCAAAATTTGCTGATGATACTAAAATAGGTAACAGAGCAGATACAGCACTGCAAAGACAGGCAGTTCAGAGAGATCTTGATCAACTATTTAACTGGGCCCAAGTCTGGCAAATGGATTTCAATATTAATAAATGCAAAGTGTTAAATATTGGCAGTAAAAATGTAAGAGCAAGTTACAGCATGAATAATGTCCAGCTTGATAGGATAAACCATGAAAAAGACTTAGGAGTTATAATAACAAATGATTTGAAACCAAGCAAACAATGTACAGAAGCTGTGAAAAAAGTCAACAAATTGATTGGGTTCATAGGCAGAGCATTTGAATATAAATCCGATAATATCGTCCTTACTTTGTATAATTCCTTAATATGCCCACACTTGGAGTATTGCGTTCAGTTTTGGTCACCGTATTATAAAAAGGTTATGGAAAAGCTTGAAAGAGTGCAGTGAAGGATGACAAAGGTGATACCTAGATTGAGAAATTAACTGTATGAGGAACGTTTAGAAGCCCTGAATCTCTACCCTAACAAAACGGAGGATACAAGGAGATTTAATTCAAGTATTCAAGATATTCAAAGGACATGATAACATGGCTGTCGATAAATACTTCACAGTTGATCACTCGAACTACACTAGAGGCAATGGTCATAAAATAATTGGCGAACGATTCCAGTCGCATGAAGCTAAGCATTTCTTCTTCAATAGAGTTGTAAATATATGGAATAAATTGCCCTCCAATGTCATAGATTGTAATACAGTACAAACCTTTAAAGGTCGCCTGGATAAGTATTTGGCATCCAACCCCCAGCTTAATATGTTTACTCCTGAATAAAACACTTGTGTATGTATAATGTTCTGTTTTATTTTATTTTAGTTTTTTAGAGCCTGGATCAATTGCTCTCCCGTGATGGTTTGTATCAGTGACACAAAAGACAAATGAGGAAGTAAAGGAGCGTTGTGGTGGTGTGGATGTGACAAGTGGTAATAGTAATACTTTGAGATGGTGTGCAGAATGAGAGACTGACTAGAAGAGTGTATGTGAGTGAGGTGGAGGGGGAGAGGATGGAGAATGAGAGACTGACTAGAAGAGTGTATGTGAGTGAGGTGAAGGGAGAGAGGATGGAGTATGAGAGACTGACTAGAAGAGTGTATGTGAGTGTGGTGGAGGGGGAAGGATGGAGAATAAGAGGCTGAGAAGAAGAGTGTATGTGAGTACTGTTAAGGGGGAGAGGAAAGAGATTTAGAGACTGACTAGACGGCTGTATATGAGTGAGGTGGAGGAGGAGAGGAGGAGGGGAAGACCAAGGATGAGACGGAAGGGTAGAGTGGAGATATTAAATAGACAGGAGGGTGTGAGTAGGAGGGGGGACAGCCAAATAGCAGACGGCAGGGCGACGGGGAGGCGATTTGTTGTGGCCATCCCATACGACACCAAGGCATCTGGCAACAAATAGATAGACAGATAGATGGATAGTTATATAGATAGATAGACATGTGGATAGACATACAAGAAGGTATTAAGGTGCTGCAGGGGGAATAAATCGCCGAGATATAGGTGCTATGACGTCTTCAGAGCCACTTAGAAGACAGACCGAGAAAGTCAGACATTTAAACTCTCTCTGTCTCTCTCTCTCTCCCTCTCTCTCTCTCTCTCTCTCTCTCTCTCTCTCATTGTCTTCCTATCTTCCTCCTCCTCCTCCCACACCTACCCTCCACTCCTAACTCCCACCCTCCCCCTACTCTTCATAACTAAGACAGCTTCAGTTATTTCTTAAGTCATCTATAGCACAACCAGTTTTAGCCAGTACTTACTCATTTATTTCTTTTCTTCACCATAGATTTCTTTATTCTTAGTTATTTCTTTACTCCCTTTTCTTCAATTTTTACTAGTGCTTGCCTGCAAAAATTTGCTGGAATAACTAACAGCCTTTGCATGGTACAGTGTTTGCAAATACCATTATCTTTGTTTCCATACCGTTACTGAGCCCACAATGACCAATTCTGATTAATGAATCGAAAAAATTATTACCATATTTTTGCGTGTCGCGATTTCCAATAAGTTCGTGCAGTAGCATTGCGCGCGATCGTTATTTATTTATTTGTTATGAGTCCATATGTAACAATTATGTAACAGTTGCATTAACAAGATGTAACTTTTATGTAACTTTAACTACAATTATGTAACTACAAACAATATGTAACAATTATGTAACAGTTGCATTAACGAGATGTAACTTTTATGTAACTTTAACTACAATTATGTAACTACAAGATGTAACTTTTATGTAACTTTACAATTATGTAATGACAAACAATATGCAACAATTATGTAACAGTTGCATTAACAAGCTGTAACTTTTATGTAACTTTAACTACAATTATAAGGCCAACACAATTATGTAACAGTTGCATTAACAAAATGTAACTACAATTATAAGGCCAACACAATTATGCATTACCACAATATTATGTAACAATTCATAAAATGTTACAATTATATATTACCACAATGTTACTACAATGTAACAATTACAATACAATTATGTAACAATTCACAATGTTACAATTATGTATTACCACAATGATACTACAATATTATGTAAAATAATACAATTTTACCACAATTCTGTATTACCAGAATCATCATACAAATTAGGTGAAATATTAGACATTACTAAAGGGATAACTCAATATGTAATGTAATAACCTAGCAGTATTACCATTGCACAATTATATGCGTATGTCTGTTATACATATGCATCTTACAAAATGCCATACAACAACCATTGCATTTATTCAGATATGTATACAACTTGTTTAAAATGTAATATTACTAGATCATTGCAATTTACAATGAATATTATATGTATACAATATTATAATCAATATTATGTACTAATAGATTAGCTAGTCAGGTCAGGTGCGAGTAAGGGGATGGGTCTATTATGATGTGGCAGGGGTAAACCAGCTCTGCTGTCGGGCCCTGCTGCGGATGTCACTGATTGCACTGTGCATTTGACCATTGTGTGGTGTGGTGCGGTGAGGATCTGTCCCTTCTCCCCTTTGGGGCTAAGATGCGAATGACTGTGTTTGAATGGATGAGTAAATGGGGAGTGTGTCGTCCTGTCTCGGCTACCTCCCTTTCCATGGGGGAAGCAGCCTAGGTATATAGATAGATAGATAGATTAGCATATGTCAATGATGATTGCTGTCGAAGGACCTTCAGCGGCGTGGCCGAGCAATGTTATGAGTCCATATTATAATTACAAATCATAATAGATAAATAGATAAATAGATAGATAGAGAGACAGATAGAAGCAGCAAGGCAGATGATGAGAAGGTATTGTGTCTGCGAGAATCGAGCAATGCTAAACATGCTTACACACTCTTAACTCAAGGAATGCTTTATAGGTACACGACAGCGCCTCGTGACCATACACACACATACACACATACTCACACACAGGTTTCTAGAACTTTCCAACCACAGTGTAACACAGGTGGCACGACCCCTGCTACACCAGAATTTAGGAAGCAGAGCTGAGAAGGAGACAGGCCATAGAACCGGCATGTAGTAGGGAGAAGGGCTTAGCAACATGGAAGAGAGAGAGAGGGGGAGAGAGAGAGAGAGAGAGAGAGAGAGAGAGAGAGACAAGAGGTAGATAGCGGGACTCTACTTAACTTCACTCGTGTGTGAGAGACTTTGTTAATATTTCCAAGACAAATAAAAATAGTCCCATACTATTCTTTACCTCTCCTGTCATTGCATGACAAAAGGGAACGAAGATTATCTACTTACAAATCTATTCACGTATAACAACCGCTCGTCCACAAGTCTAATATATATATATATATATATATATATATATATATATATATATATATATATATATATATATATATATATATATATATATATATATATAAGTAATCTACAAAACTTCTCTACAAGTTACTACAAGTCTTTTTATGACATATTTATTTATTATTTTTGTAGTTTTCTGACACTCCCTGGACTTACCCCGACCTAATGCAAAAAGAATTTGGTAAATATTTATTACCCTTCACGTGAAAGAAACGAACAAACTCACAGACAGACACACGAACACAGCTTGACATTATTATTTAGATCTGACCACACTAAGGAACCTCTCAGGCTTTATTTGTATTATCAGTTTTAATTGTTGGCTGAGTTAATTTTGTTTTGTTTTTATATATTTGCATTAACGCTCGCGGAGTGAGAGTAGGTGTTTTGTATAGTTCGATTGTGTGTGTGTGTGTGTGTGTGTGTGTGTGTGTGTGTGTGTGTGTGTGTGTGTGTGTGTGTGTGTGTGTGTGTGTGTGTGTGTGTGTGTGTGTGTGTGTGTGTGTGTGTGTGTGTGTGTGTGGTATAATACTGTGCTGGTGGGAGGGTCATACTGTGTGGTGGGAAGCTGACAAAGTTATGTAATAAAGTGTTTCTGTGCTGATGTGTAGTGTGTGTGTGTGTGTGTGTGTGTGTGTGTGTGTGTGTGTGTGTGTATGTGTGTGTTGAGGGAGTTGAGTGATTGTCATGGTGGTGGTGATGGTGTTATAGTACTGAAATGATGATATTGTGTAGTAAGCAATTACCTGAGTCATATAGCAAAGTGACACAATGGTGATGTGGTGATGAGATGTGGTGGTGGTGGTAATGGATGGTTTGGTTGTGATGACGATGTGGTGTATTATCTCAACTGTATTATGGTGATGGTATTGATGGTGAGTGGATGGTGATGTTGTTGTGCACTGAATGTTAGATGGATGTGATGTGAGAAAAGTACTTGGCTGGGTAAGGTGGTGGGGCGATGTGGGGTCAAGTGGGTGGGTGGATGCGTTGGGTGGGCAGGGTTGTGTGGGTGTTTGGTTGTGGTGGGGCAGTGTGGGTGGATGAGTGGGTGGGTGGGAGGCTGGGCATAATGGATGGATGAGTAGGTTGGGAAGGTGGGTGAGTGAGCAGGATGGGTGGATGAGTAGGGTAGGTGGGTAGTAGGAAGATGAGTCCATGGAATGAATAGGTCCATAGTAGGAATAGGTCCATTGGGTGAATAGGTCCAGAGTAGGAATAGGTCCATGGGGTGAATAGGTCCATAATAGGAATAGGTCCATGAGGTGAATAGGTCCACAGTAGGAATAGGTCCATGGGGTGAATAGGTCCACAGTAGGAATAGGTCCATGGGATGAATAGGTCTATGGTAGGGATAGGTCTATGAGGTGACTAGGTCCACAGTTGGGATAGATCTATGAGGTGAATAGGTCCACAGTAGGAATAGGTCCATGGGGTGAATAGGTCCATGGGGAATATATCCCTGGGGAAATGGGCTAAAGGAGGAACATAGGTTCAGTGGGTAACATGGTATCCCGGGAGTCGTCTTCAACAGGGAGGTGGCCCCATCGGGTCCAAGGCAGTGCCGGTATGCATGATCATAGATTTCATATCTGGGTAACGTCGGCAACCCTGCTGGTGAGAAACAAACTGAAGTGGTGAATGTGTTTGATAATTCAATCGTTTTTTACCTCATGAGGAGCATAGGGCATTGTGGCTAAGTTGCTCTGTCACAAGAGTTAAGGTTAGGGTAACCAGCCTTGCTCTTCCTTGGGTGGCAGTGACCAGTAAAGTTAACCAGTCCTTGGATGGCAACCCTTACTAGCCCCATTCATCTGGAGCGCCTCAACCCACCAGCCCAGCAGGTATCCTACTGGTGATATGATTACCACCCAGTGTAGTTAAAAGTTTCTTGGGTTGCGAGAAACAGTTTGTCATGTCATTCACTGCACAGCCACCTGAAGACAGCGGTACATTAACCTACTGAGTCCGGGATGTCTTCATTTATTTTCTTCCATCCCATGACCGGTTTATGCAGGTTAGGATGTATTTAAATGCTGGAGGGGTGTGACCCATCCTTAATAAACACCTTCAGGTTAGGATGTATTGCTGGAGGGGTGTGATACATCCTTAATAAACACCTTCAGGTTAGGATGTATTGCTGGAGGGGTGTGATCCATCCTTAATAAACACCTTCAGGTTAGGATGTATTGCTGGAGGGGTGTGATCCATCCTTAATAAACACCTTCAGGTTAGGATGTATTACTGGAGGGGTGTGATACATCCTTAATAAACACCTTCATGTTAGGATGTATTGCTGGAGGGGTGTGATCCATCCTTAACCCCTACACCGCGGGCTTGTTTACCAATGACTTGCGTGTCCCGCGGGGTTATTTGGGCTCCGACAGACTCTCAAAAAATATTTGCTAAAAATCAGTTATTAGTCCTAGAATAATAAAATTATATATGCTTATAGCACATACCTTCAGCTTTCTCCTGGAATGATTGTTGAGCCTTCGTCAGTTTCCGTAGGACTTGTGGAGACCTCTGAAGTAGGGTAACTAAGTCTCCACTTTACACTTCCCGACAACCCGTTATATGATTACCACAGCCAGATACAAACACTATAAACACTATTCTACCATTTTCAAGTAGTTTGGGATCCATACTAAAAAAAAAAACAGTGTGAAAGCAATGGAAATTACGAGCGCGTCTGATCGCCGCACTTGCGCTAGTTCGCTCTAGGCACTCTGTCATTTATTATTCATAAAACCCCTCACACTTTATATTTCTATTACTATATCACACTTATATATATCTGGAGTCTTTCTCCATAAGTTTCCTTCAGTCGTATTATTTTATTGTCACTGAAGTCATTCTATTTTTCAGTCAGTAAAATACGTAGAGAGCCACGGATTCACTCTCACTGTTATAACATAAATTATTTGTACTCATATTCTTATATTACTAATTACTTACATTACTATTTACATTTTCTATTCTATTTTCAATATTTACCCTTCTATTTTACTTACAATATGTTATTCACTGTCACTTTCAGTAAGATAAAACTATAATACACTGTTCAATCATATGAACTGAACATCCATTGCTTTCACCTGCTATTTACACATTATTTACACATTATTTCCAAATAATTCTGCTTCCACACTTGCACTGTTAGAACTGCTTCTGGCTGTGATAATCGAAGAAGCAGGTTACACAGAGGGGAACCTGGCATTCAGCGCACTGCCAAGAGGTGCGTTTATGCTCAGGTGTGCGGCGTGTGGTATGCGCACATACCTGACACCTGCGAATCGCAGCCTTCCTTTTCCCTGTGGCAGGCATTAGCTCAAGTCTGTGCCGATCCATATACTCCGTCTGCTCAAGTCGGTCGGGAAGTGTAACTGGATGGCACCTTGGAGTTGCTGCTTGCACCTTACCATATTTTTCCAGCAGCTGCTGGACACAAGTCCTGGCGAACAACCTCAGGGAGAAGGACTTGGGTGGCTTTACCTTCATCTTGTACAGGATGAAGGCGTTCAGCATCGTCATATCTATGAGATGCAGAAAAACTTTCCTGTACCACCTAGTATTCTTCCTGAGGCAGTCGATCTCACCAATCATCATGTCGGACTTGTCCACCAGCCGCATGTTTATATTATAGTCCAACACAGCATCAGGTTTCATCACAGGTTCGCCTGTCCTACGGTCGACCTTCCCACTGTCTCTCATCTCCCCCTTATGTACGGTGGTGAGCATGTGCACGACTCTCTTGTCATGCCACCGTATTGCCAGCATCTTCTCAGACTTGCGTAGGTGCACGTCTCCTCGCTGCGAGTTTCCCGCCTCTGGGAATTTGGGGAAGTTGGCACGATTACTTTTCACAGTGCCGCAGGAGCCAATGCCATGCTCAGAAAGGTATTTGGCAAGTTTCGGTGCTGTATAGTAGTTGTCTGTATACAGCACATGATTCCCACCAAAATACTTTTCTAGGAGCACTTTCACTACACAGCCTGAGAAGCCAAGGGGTGTGTTTTATCGAGATCGACAGTGCTGGCTGAATATATGACGAAGTCAAGGATGTACCCCGTCTTACAGTCGCACAGTACAAAGAACTTAATTCCAAAGCGATGGCGTTTGCTTGGAATGTACTGGACAAACCGAAGACGTCCTCTGAACAGAACCAAGGACTCATCAATGACAACCTTCTGAAATGGGTGGAAGAATGACATGAACTTATCCTTCATTCTGTTCAGAATCTCCCGGATCTTCCAGAGTGGGTCGGTTTGGGAAGGTACATCATTATCGGCAAAGTGCAGGTTTCCCATGATGTTCCGGAAGCGATCTCTGGCCATGTACTTGTTGAAGGTCGGTGAGGGTAGTAAGGGGTCCATGGACCAGTATTCTTCCAACTCATGCTTCTTGGAGTGTGGCATAAGAAGCATGAGGGCAAAGAACACATACAGCTCCTGCACTCCCAGCATGGTCCACTGTTGCATCTTGGCTGCACCTGTACCACTAGCAGCACGTTGTGATTCGAACCTGTTGGTCTCATCACATATGTGCTGCATGACTTCGTCATCTAGGAAGGCCAAAAGGTAGTCGACACACTCAGCATTTTCGTCCATAGTGAAGGCAGGCTGAACTCCTGACGAGCTCTCATCGAAAACCAGGTTTTCGGGGACAAAATCTGACCCTTCCGTCCACGCGAAGGCGTCCAGGATTCCCTGGCGTGGCGGTGGAGGGATGGTGGTGGTGGTGGTGGTGGAGGTTGGCTGAGAGGGAGGCTTATCTCTGTCAAGGTCACTCGCACTGACCCTAGGTTGCCGTACAGCACTAGCAGCCCTTACCCTACTAGCTACACTACTTTTCACTCTCTTAGATCTACCTCTACCTCTACGGCCGGCCTTCACTGTTGATGCTGGTGGTGACTCCGACGACGAAGACTCCGGAGATAACTCAGCCGACGATGATGACGAGATGAGTAAAGCGGGGCTTGGGGAACGGGGAGGTGAATGCTCTCATGACTCATGGCGGGCTGGGTCATGTGGGGGCATTGTTCTGGGGCTAACACGCCGCCTTTTCACTCCCTTCCCAAATTCTTTTCCTTCCTGCACTAAAGGCTCCTTTCCCTTGGAGCTAGACACAGATTCACTGGTAGGAGCACTTGTTGTCGCTGTTTCTGGCGCGATAACTTCACCCGGCTCATCACACGATTCACCGGAATCGTCAAAATCGCTGTCCATTATTATCATGGACAATTCAGCAAGTTCTCGTGCCACTGCAGAGTCACTGAGGCCTTTCCTGCTTGCCTCAACACTTTTCTTGGGGGTAGAGGTCACGGGGCCCTTTGCAATGGGCGCAGAAGCGGCAGGAATGGCGGGGCGCGAGTGCGACATGTTGTCTCTGCAGTGGAGGACAAGGAACTAAATGCCGCGGCTTATCTGAGAAGGGAAGGGTTGACAATGACACTTTAGGCTGACTGCTGCTAACTTACAGGCTAATTTTTTATAGGTAGAAAATCTCGGCAATAAATAAAGAAATAGGTAGTTCCAGGTGAATGTAAATGTCAATTAGGATTCTCCCTTCCTTTCTGATATATATTTTTATTACAGACATCGATTACAAGGCATAAATCAAAGGGGAAATTACCGTGGTAATGTAGCGAATGAATGCACGTGAGGTTTTGTCAGGTGATAATTAGGCAATTTCTGGAGTATAACACTATCACTTACCTGTTTTTTTTTTTTGGTATATATTATTGGGTAAAAATATTGGGCATAGTGGTTATTTCAATGGATGAAATCTGTGGAAAGAGAAGGGGGAAATTTCCGTAGCGCAGCGCGGCGTGGGAGGTGAGAGGAGAGGGTAATGGAGGGCAGGTAGGGAGGGGAGTCACGAAGGGGGTAAATTATCTGAGAAGGGAAGGGTTGACAATGACACTTTAGGCTTACTGCTGCTAACCTACATGCTAATTTTTTATAGGTAGAAAAGCTCGGCAATAAATAAAGAAATAGGTAGTTCCAGGTGAATGTAAATGTCAATTAGGATTCTCCCTTCCTTTCTGATATATATTTTTATTACAGACATCGATTACAAGGCATAAATCAAAGGGGAAATTACCGTGGTAATGTAGCGAATGAATGCACGTGAGGTGTTGTCAGGTGATAATTAGCCAATTTATGGAGTATAACACTATCACTTACCTTTTTTTTTTGGTATATATTATTGGGTAAAAATATAGGGCATAGGGCTTATTTCAATGGATGAAATCTGTGGAAAGAGAAGGGGGAAATTTCCGTAGCGCAGCGCGGCGTGGGAGGTGAGAGGAGAGGGTAATGGAGGGCAGGTAGGGAGGGGAGTCAGGAAGGGGGTAAAATAGCTAAAATGTCAACAATGGATGGGAGTACAGATGAGATTTGGAGTGCTGACTAGTGTTGGACATTGGCAGTACTGATATATGATACAAGCCACCACTTGAGAGCCCGGGATAATTCAAAATAACACAGAATCACAAAAGTGACGCCCCGCGGAATGATCCATTGTAGCCGAGCATCACGAAAGTGACGCCCCGCGGTTAAGGGGTTAATAAACACCTTCAGGTTAGGATGTATTGCTGGAGGGGTGTGATCCATCCTTAATAAACACCTTCAGGTTAGGATGTATTGCTGGAGGGATGTGATACATCCTTAATAAACACCTTCAGGTTAGGATGTATATAAGTGCTGGAGGGGTGTGATACATCCTTAATAAACACCTTCAGGTAAGGATGTATATAAGTGCTGGAGGGGTGTGATACTTCCTTAATAAACACCTTCGGTACGACACATTCCTCCTTAGTTGAAGGAAAGGCTGACACCTCGAGGCCAGAACTGTCGCCACAAATCATCGCTTGGCAGCCTCCACCAAACCTTGTGCCCGGACTTGCCACACAGCCTCCATGACAGGGTTCATTGTGGGTTGAAGTGAGACTAAAGATAAACAAATTCGACCCCATATGACCTTGACTTTTGACCCCTTGACCCTGCTGACCTAATCAGTTCAAAGACCCTTCATACTGTATCACTGACCAAAATTTAGTCGAAATCCGTCTAGGGGTTCAGGATATATTGCATCTACACTAACATGACCTTGACCTTTGACCTCGACCTTAGTGACTTAATCAGTTTATTATTCCTTCATACTGTATAACTGTCAAAACTGTGGTCGAAATCCGTCGGAGGATGAAGGAGATATTGCGCGCACACCCATATGACCTTAACCTTTGACCCCATGACCTTGCTCAACTAAACAGTTCATCGTCCCTTCATATCACATCACTGACAAAAGTTTTGTTGAAATCCGTCGAGGGTTGAGGAGATATCGCATCTACACTCCTGTGACACATGTAACGACGATCGCAATCTGGAGAGAGAGAGAGAGAGAGAGAGAGAGAGAGAGAGAGACCAAAAGCTGGGGATAAAGTTTGCTTTGCTGCTGAATATCGATGACTTAGGTTTGAATCAATATAGGGCTGCTTCCCACCACCCAGAGAGAGAGAGAGAGAGAGAGAGAGAGAGAGAGCACAAGATAGTTAACCAGCATAAAGACACAAACACTGTTGTCAGTGGTTAAGCCTTGAACCCACAAAAGGCCCCTTGAACCCCATCTCACTGCCTTACCCTCCTACTCATTTCACATACACACACACACACACACACACACACACACACACACACACACACATTACACATCAGCTGGTGCAGTGGTAACGTTCTCGCTTGCCAACTGGTGGACGGGAGTTCGCGCCTCGCTCAGGTTGCGAAAAATTTCACTGACGAAGTGGGTGGTTACTGTCTCCCTTGAGCAAGGGGACGTGTGTGTGTGTGTGTGTGTGTGTGTGTGTGTGTGTGTGTGTGTGTGTGAAGGTCACAGCCTTGCCCTTAGATCGGACTATATGAGCTCTCAGCTCCCTTCCGGGAGGGTAAAAGCTGACGATCACGACCATCACGTGATCCTGACCGACCCAGTGAATTACACACACACACACACACACACACACACACACACACACACACACATACACACACACACACAGGATCTCGCGTTCGACTCCTATTGGTCAGCAGACGCACAAGCATACATACAGGTGGAGACGAAAGGACCCGAGACACTGCCCTAGCCCGGACATCATGGGTCATTTCTGGCTGACAGGTTACACTGGGGAGAAATGGGGTATGGTACTACAGTGTAACTCATCAGCTAGAAATGACTCAGTTATTGTGTACATCCGGGAAAGGCAGAAATCTCTCTCTCTCTCTCTCTCTCTCTCTCTCTCTCTCTCTCTCTCTCTCTCTCTCTCTCTCTCAAGATGTAATGCTGTATATTAGGCATCTTAATAATTTTCACAAAGCACATCATGGTATATATTCATTAACTACCTCACTGTGTAATTAGCACATTGAGGGTTGTTAACTACCTCACTGTGTAATTAGCACATTGAGGGTTGTTAACTACCTCACTGTGTAATTAGCACACTGAGGGTTGTTAACTACCTCACTGTGTAATTAGCGCATTGAGGGTAATTATCCAGCCTGGCCTGACCGCTCAGTGAACAAGACGTGTCAGTCAGTCCACGATACACAGTCAGTGGACAGTGTATTGATGGACTATATACAGAGTGGACAGTGTATTGATGGTATATACAGAGTGGACAGTGTATTGATGGTATATACAGAGTGGACAGTGTATTGGTTGTATATACAGAGTGGACAGTGTATTGATGGTATATACAGAGTGGACAGTGTATTGATGGTATATACAGAGTGGACAGTGTATTGATGGTATATACAGAGTGGACAGTGTATTGATGGTATATACAGAGTGGACAGTGTATTGATGGTATATACAGAGTGGACAGCGTATTGATGATATATACAGAGTGGACAGTGTATTGATGGTATATACAGAGTGGACAGTGTATTGATGGTATATACAGAGTAGACAGTGTATTGATGGTATATACAGAGTGGACAGTGTACTGTAGACAAATTTAATGGTAGAAATTTTGTGGTAGACTTAAATTTTAATCTAAAGGTAGATTTAAATTTAAAGGTAGAAATTTTGTGGTAGACTTAAATTTAAAGGTAGAAATTTAAAGGTAGATCTAAACGTCTGGCTAACGAAAGTGTGAAAAACGCGATTATGATACAAAAATTCAGCCGCTTTTGTAATATTGAAAAAAAAAAAAAAAAAAAAATCCACGCTTCCGTGGAAAAATGACGCGCTTACGACACGCGGATCCGCGCTCTCGCAAAACGCCGGGTCAGGTAAGGGTCTCACCTGTTTATTTTTAAATAGTAGGTCAAAGGTTAAGGTCACAAGAATTGGCTAAGCTTTACCCCTGCAAAGTCAGCTAAAACAGTTTTTCTCCGACTTAGACCAAACTTGGTGGAAGGGTTGAAGGTAAGATAGGAAAGAAGAAATTAGAATACCAATCAGTCAAAGGTCAAGGTCACAAGGCCAGGTCAGAGTTCTACCCGTGTGCCTGTGTGGGAACAAAGTTATTGAAATACTTTTATTCTCACTGTCATCAGGCCTAGGGGAAGGACTGAGGATCACCCAAGCACTGGACCTTCTTTCAGTACAATGAGTGATTGGTCAGGGTCACATGGCAAGTTCAACAGTTTTTATGCGATTAAAGTCTAACTCTGAGGAAATGTTCAGGCCAGATCAAGGATAATTGGGTTCGATTTACAGAATAATGGGTCGGAGGTCAAGGTCACAGGGCAAGATCAAAGTTCCAGGTCATATGGCAAGGTCAACTCACACCATTTTTTATCTGATATGGACCTGTCTTGGTGGAAGGGTTAAGGGTCACGCAGGAATGAAGTATTGATTCTGAGAGCAATTAATCAAAGGTGAAGGTCACACGGCAAAGTCTAATGTTCGGCCATTAGACCAGGTGGTGGCGCGGGTGTGGCACTCTTGTTTTTTTTCTTATTTATTTGATATTTTTTGTTTTGCTTTTTCTATTTTGTTCTATAATATCGTTTTTAAATATTTTTATTTAATATAACATCTCTGTCAGTCGATAGCCAGACGCCATAATCCCATAAGGGGTGGTCGTTTATCTCTGAGTTAGTTTTTACATGGAGAGGCACTAACCCTCCGTCAACCCACGTGTTAACACGTAGGGAACGCGTATGGGTTGGTTATATGGTTACCACCCAGCGCTGTAAATGGTTTCCTGACTTATAGGAAACCACTACTCTTGCCACTCAGTGTAATGTCACCTGTAAAGAATATAATTGTGTGTGTGTGTGTGTGTGTGTGTGTGTGTGTGTGTGTGTGTGTGTGTGTGTGTGTGTGTGTGTGTGTGCCTGCACACTTTTCAATGTATAAACATTTATCTCTCTTTCCATGTATATATTTTCTGTCCTCCCTTCTTTACTTCCTTCCTTGTTCTTTACAGTCATTTTTTGCCTTCCTTCCTTCCTTCCTTCCTTGTTCCTTAAAGTCATATTATGGTTTACTTCTTTCTTTCCTTCCTTCGTTTCCTCCTTCCTTCCTTCCTTCCCTTTCTTTCTCACTTTTTTATTTCCAGTCTCTCTGTCTCCATCTCTTCATCTGTACCCATTGATCAGTTAGTCAGTCAAAATAATTATCTATGAAAGTTGATCATCCATGTATCTGTTAATCTATTTGTCAGCCTGTCAGTCTGTCTACCAGTGTATCTATCTATAAATAACGCATCTATCTATCTGCCTGCATACACGTACCTACCTACCAGCCATCCTACTTACCTGTCTGCCTTTCTATCTACCTATACATTCCAGCCTACTTACTTACCTACCCACGTACCTACCCTCCAACCTACCTACCTATTTACCTACTCACCCTACCTACCTACCTACAGTCGTTCTATTTTATGAAGGCAGTTTGGGTGGGACGCTCTGGGACTTCACACTGTTAGCTCTGTTGTCACATCGCCGCCGATACACGTGTAATTATTTGTGTTCACCTCTCTCTCTCTCTCTCTCTCTCTCTCTCTCTCTCACTCTCCTATTTTAAGCTAGTAACTACTTATAAATGAATTTTAAACACTCTGTATAGATGTAATTTAATAAAAAAGTCGTAGTATAGTATACATCTCATAAGACTTGTCAGCGTTGCCTTTGAGACGTTGTCAGGTGGTGACACGAGGGACAGCCCTGCGTGAGTGGGTCATACTCGGTCAGTCTCCCGCCATGGAAGCTATTTAAAAAAAAAAAAAAAAAAGCACCCATAGACTTTTACCTCAGGGGTGGTGTGGAAAAAAAGTCGAAAACAAGAGAAAAAATTAAGAAAATACAATTAGTAGTAGTTAATATATAATATGAGAGAGAGAGAGAGAGAGAGAGAGAGAGAGAGAGAGAGAGAGAGAGAGAGAGCGCACGTGTGTGGCGACGATGTGGCAACAGAGCTAACAGAGTGAGGTCCCAGAGGGCCCGACCCAAACTGCCTTGATAAAATAGAACGACTATACCTACCTCCTTTTCTCTCCGAAATTAATGCCTAAAAACAAAGAATGTAATTCCACATGAAGGCTAATCTAATTATTTAATTCAAGTTAAGGGAAAACTCATTAGGCTAATTGCTCTAAGGTTGTTGTTGTTGTTGTGGTGATGATAGGTGATGATGATGATGATGATGATGATGATGATAGAGGAGGGGTTGTTGATGATGGTGATGATTACAATGGTGTTGATGATGATGATGATTATAATGGTGTTGATGATGATGATGATGATCATGATGAAGAATACGAGAAAGAAACAAAACGTGAGGGAAAAAGACAAAGACTCTACTGACAACACACACACACACACACACACACACACACACACACACACACACACACAGTCCGTGGAACAGACTCTCTTGTTTATTCCCAGATTCGGATACATAGAGAAAGGGATAAAAATATAAGTTTACCCTAGTTTAATACAAGCCTCTCTCTCTCTCTATCTCTCTGTCTCTCTCTCTCTCTCTCAAAAGGCTTAATATTCAAAACCAACGGAAAGAAGCTGAAAAAGAAGAAAAATATGGCTGCCGTGGATGTATTTGTGATGTGAAGTGTTTTCTGACGGTTATATTCATACATAGAAACATACACAGATTCATACATACATGTATACTAACACACATATAACTTAAATACATACATACATAGCCTACATTCATATTTACATACATACGTAGCCGACATTAATACGTACATACATACATACGTTCATACATACATACATTGCTGACATACATAGATAAATACATACATACAGACAGACAGACATACCGAGAAATATACAGTTTCTCTTCATTCTCATTATTCTGTATCTCTGTACACACACACACACACACACACACACACACACACACACACACACACACACACACGGAGTTAAGATACAGTAGTAATCTGGGCACACAATAGCGAGAGTGAGCGACAGATATTACTGTGAACTGTACCGTTACTGTGAATAGATAGATAGATAGACAGGCAGATAGATTAACAGATAAGTAAATAGACAGGTAGACAGACAGAGACAGACTAATATTATGACATTAATTTGTGGGTAGGAGGATGAATAGATAAATATATAAATATTACACAGATACATACACAGATAGATGCACAGAAAGAAAACTGAAGAGAGAGAGAGAGAGAGAGAGAGAGAGAGAGAGAGAGAGAGAGAGAGAGATTATTTACGTATCATGGCTTCAAGTTCCGGAATCTGATACCTGAAAAACAAGGAACCCACAAGTAGTTATTTATCATCATCATCATCATCATCATCACCATCATCATCATCATCCCTGGAAATCTCTGACTAATGACATTCTCTCTCTCTCTCTCTCTCTCTCTCTCTCTCTCTCTCTCTCTCTCTCTCAGGTCCAGTTCTAACTGTCTATACAAATGTCCAAACTTCTCTTCCTCAGCGGTTTATTCTGCACACTACACAAAAGCCTTGAATCCTGTATATTACTGATGCCGCCTGAGTCCATAGGAAGTAGTATGGGTAATCCTTAAGGAGACATAGGACAACCTATCAATGCTAGTGACTTAGTGAAGGTGTACAGAAGTGCGTTGTCGAGATGGAAGAAAATCCATCAATAAACAAAGAAAATATTGTTACGTAAGGGATAAGGTAGGTTAGGTTAGCATAAAGTAGGTTAGGTTAGCATAAAGTAGGTTGGGTTAGCATAAAGTAGGTTAGGTTAGCATAAAGTAGGTAAGGTTAGCATAAAGTAGGTTAGGTTAGCATAAAGTAGGTTAGGTTAGGATCAATAGGGTTGTAATGCCCGGAAGTGATAATGAGTTGTATCTAGTTCATTTTATATGACCAAAATTTCGGTTAAGTGAGACAGTGTGGCCGAGGCATGGGTGTTTCCATGCGGACGTTACAAGAACATAGATTAATTACCTAGTTGCTAAGTCACTTTTTTTTTTCCTACTGTAATTTACTAGTATTAAGTCTCTTTATAATATAAAATCTCGAGTGGCTGGGAACATGTGCCTTTGGTCACGTGATCCAGCATAATGTACGCGTGCGCAAAGTGATGTAAAGCACGATAATTTTTATAGTTTTTCTATGTAAGGGTATAAAGAGAGAGAGGTTGCTGAGTAGTTATTATAACTAGAGAATGTCATTTTTTTTGAGTAATCGATTGTAAGGGGAAAGACATCACACTGAGTTTATCACGAGTCTATAATAATAATAATCTTAAATTACGTACGCCGTCATCCCCCGCTCCCTCTTGCACCACGCAGTTTTGGCGTGTCTGACTCGCTCACCGGCCGTGGTAGGTGGCAGTTTTTATTTTTTTATTATTTTTTTTTTTTATGCGAGGAAGAAGGAACCAAAGGTCATCAGCCCGCAGTAACAGTTCCCTCCAAGAGAAAAACAAAATACAATAGAGAGCCAAATTCAAGATCCGATCATTTTGAGATGCCTGGACACACTGTGTTTGAAAGACTGGAGATCATAGGCAGCAGGAAATACAGACAGAGGGAGACAGTTCCAGAGGTGACCTGTTGCATAAATGAAAGACTGGGAGTAACGGTTAACTCTTGCATTAGAGAGTTGGACAGAAAAGGGATGAGAGTTTGCTGCCAGACGGGTGCTACGCGCCCGTCGTAGAAGTGGAGGAATGCAAGCAGACAGTTCAGAGGAGCAGTGACCATTAAAGTAGCGAAAGAAAAGAGATAAAGATCCAACAGTGCGGCGAAGAGACAGAGGTTGAAGGGAGTCAGTAAGAGGAGGAGAGTTAATGAGACGAATAGCCTTTGACTCCACCCTACTGAGAAGAGCTGTATGTGGGGAGCCTCCCCACACATGAGAGTTGTACTCCACACAGGGGTGGATAGAACCCCTGTATAGAGTTAACAATTGTGCAGGGGTAAAGAAAGAGAGGAGTCGGCTTAGCACACCCAGTCTCTTGGAAGCAGATTTTACAAGAGATGTAATATGATCTTTCCAAGATAAGTCCCGAGTAAATGAAACCCCAAGCATGTTCAAGGATGATGCAGGATTAAGCTGAATATTATTAAACATTAGTGGGTATACCTGTGGAAGATTTTGTCGGGTTGATAGGTGTAAGAACTGAGTCTTAGATGCATTAAAAACAACCATATTATTTTTACCCCAGTCAGAGATACGAGCCAAGTCAGACATTAGGTGTGCCATAGCCTCATCCCTTGTTTGTTGAAGTAACTGTTGAGATGGGCGTTGCGGGAACCGAATGAAAAGGTGAAGGGTGGAGTCATCAGCGTATGTGTGGATAGGGTTAGATGTAAAGCTTAGAAGATCATTGATGAATAAAAGGAAGAGAGTTGGTGATAGGACAGAGTCCTGAGGAACACCACTGTTGATAGATCTAGGAGAAGAATGATGGCCGTCTACAACAGCGGCTATAGAACGACCAGAAAGGAAGCTAGCGATGAAGGCACAGATAGAAGGATAGAAACCGTAGGAGGGCAGTTTGGAAATTAAAGATTTATGCCAGACTCGATCGAAAGCCTTTGAGATGTCAAGTGCAATGGCAAAGCTTTCCCCAAAGTCCCGAAAGGAGGATGACCAGGAGTCTGAAAGGTAGGTGAGAAGATCGCCAGTGGAGCGTCCCTGACGGAACCCGTACTGACGATCGGAAAGAAGTTTGTGATAGGAAAGATGCCTTAAAATTTTTCTATTGAGAATTGACTCAAAAACTTTTGAAATACAGGACGTTTAAGCAATTGGACGATAGTTGGAGGGTTGGGAGTGGTCACCCTTCTTTGGGACTGGCTGATTGAGAGCAAACTTCCAGCAAGAAGGAAAGGTACAAGTTGACAGACAAAGGCGAAAGAGTTTTCCTAGGCAGGGTGTAAGCACAGAAGCACAGTTCTTGAGAACAACAGGAGGGACCCCATCAGGCCCATATGCCTTGTTAGTATGAGGCCAGTGATAGCAGAAAATACATCAAATGAAGAAATTTTAATGTCAGCCATGAGAAAGTCAGAGGGGGGAAGTGATGGAGGAACAGCACCGGAATCGTCTAAGGTGGAATTGGAGGAGAAAGTCTGTGCGAAGAGATCTGCTTTATCAGTAGAAGAAATAGCTACAGAACCATCAGAGAAGAAAAGAGGAGGGAAGGATGATGAGGTAAAGTTGTTAGAAAGATTTTTGGCAAGGTGCCAGAAGGAGTGGGAAGAATTCGAGTTGGAGAGTTGAGAGCATTTAGTATGGATGAAATTATTTTTAGTAGAGCGAAGAACAGACTTAGCACGATTCCGGGCAGAAACGTAAAGATGATGTGATTCAGGGGTGAGGTGGCTCCAGTACCTTTTGTAGGCCCTCTCCTTGTTGCTTACAGCATTAGAACAAGAGTGATTGATTAAACCAAGGCTTTCTTGCGTTAGTGAAAGGATATAAGAAAGGAATGTATGCTTCCACGCCCGAGAGAATAACCTCCGTAATGCGCAATGCACACTCAGATGACTCCCGGCCATGGAAGCAATAATCATTCCAGGGAAAATCAAAGAAGTACTGCCTGAGGGCCTCCAGGTCCGTGGCTCCAAAATGCCACAGACGACGTTTCCCTGGAGGGTCCACAGGCTGTACCGGAGTGATAGGACAGGTTAAGGTAATAAGGTTGTGATCGGAGGAGCCCAACGGAGAGAAAAGATTAACAGAGTAAGCAGAAGGATTAGTTGTGAGGAAAAGGTCAAGTGTGTTGGAGCTCTCTCCAAGGTGGTCAGGGATACGGGTAGGGTGCTGTACAAGCTGCTGTAGGTCATTAAGGATAGAAAAGATGGAGGCTTGTTCACCAGGTGGATCCATGAAAGGAGAGGAGAGCCAAAGGTGGTGGTGAATATTGAAATCTCCTAGAATGGAGATTTCAGAGAAAGGAGAAATGGATAGAATGTGTTCCATAGTAGAAGTAAGATAGTCGAAGAATTTTTGATAGTCAGTAGAATTAGGGGATAAGTAAACAGCACAGATATATTTAGTCAGAGAATGACAGGTAAGCCGGAGCCAGAGTGTAGAGAATTCAGAAGAATCGAGTTCAGGAACACGAGAGCAAGATAAGTCGTTGCGTATATATACACAACAGCCACCTTTGGCTTTGAAATGAGTATAGAGAAAGTAGGAGGATACAGAAAAGGGTTTGCTGTCAGTTGCCTCAGACAGCTGAGTCTCCGTTAGAAAAAGGTGAGGTTTAGAGGAGGAGAGGTGGTGCTCAACAGAGTGAAAGTTAGATGAAAGGCCGCGAATGTTGCAGAAATGAAGAAGAAGAGAGTCAGACAGTGGTTCCAGGCACCTCGAGTCATCACTGGGAGAGGGGCGGATGGTGGGGGCATTTATGGTCCCCCCCTCTGGGGACTCCAAGGCTTGGTGAAGAGACGCCATTTTAGTTAAATTTTGAATAGGAAGTGTAGTGTGTACTGTGCATGTAGTTTGGTGTAGATAGAGAAATTTGTACTGGAGAGCATGCTGGCCTACTCTCTGTGTAACTGAGACACTGAAAAAGTTCAGCAAAGGGGGATGGTCAGGAACTAGTCCTGAGGGCTGATGAAACGGTCGGTACTGTCGTCATCCTCCCCCCCCCCTCCAAGGATTTCTGTAAGTAATTTGATAATGATATGTTTGATATGTTGAAGCGCGAACAGTGATATCCCATGAGTGATAATAGTGATGAAATAGAGAAACAGACTCGGGTAGAATCGAAGTGTTGTCATTCCTCAGGAAGTGTAACGGTGACGCCATTAGCCATTGGAGAAGCGAGTCCTGCGTTCCCGCTCACCTCTCCTACATTTTTGAGCTGAATAGTGAGGTATTTCCCATATTTTTGTGTACTGTACTTTATATTATTATTTATTAACTAGAATACGAGATTGCTAGCTAGTTTTGTCTGAGCCTCAGATAAAAGTGTGATTTTTTTTGTAGGCCAAGTATCAGGTGCCCGGGGACTGTGAATTATTATTTATTGTGTTGAAATGACTTTGCAATTCAGTATTTATTAGGGCTATGTTGTGAGTAAATGTTCACATAGTTACTTTGTGAGGCACAATGATATTGATGCAGTGATGATTTTCATGGTTAGAGTTAGTTATTCATGCTTACTGTATTTGTTATAGTACTTTTTCTTCCATGTTATCCCTACAATAAGAATTATTTTGAGCAGACCTATGTGTCTGTAGTGCCATGTGTTATTCTGTAATTATTTGAGATGCCGAGTGTTGTAACTCATGTTTCTTTACTATGAGACCTTCCTGATCATGTGAAGGGATTACATGCATTGGGGAGAATAGTTATTTATTATTCATATTAACTTCTAGCAGGTCCAAATGTGGAGGTCTAAGTATCAGTGAGTGAGTCCAAGTCCAGGCATGGAGGTCGAAGTCCCAGTGAATCAAGGTCCCAGTGTGGAAGTTAAGGTTGGGAGTGGCAGAGGACTGGACCAGTGAAATTTGTGCTCAGAGGGACGATTATGAAGAAACACATTGGACTGGGATAGAGAAACTAAGTTTCGTGGATTTGATATTAGGACCATATAGAGATATATCTTTTGAACAATGTGTCAACTGATTCATGTTTAATCTGTAAAGCAAGTACCTGGGGAAGATTTCTACTTTTTGGTCTTGTTAATACACATTCCCTCCCACTCGAACTTTATTGTTTGTATAACCCTTGAGAACTGGTGGTATAGAGCTTACCTAGTAATTTATTAACGTGCAACTTAGAAGCATTCTGGGAAACTGCGAAGGTTGGGCTTGGGTTGGCCTAGTTGGAGACTGGCCCCGTCATTTTGGCATGCTATCACTCTTAACTTGGCCACTTGAAATATAATAAACGCAACCGAAGAGGCCGCTAGTGGGAGAGAGTCTCCATCAATCTGAGTTCCTGACCGTTCCAGCACACAGTGGTCATCAATAGTGACTTGTTTTCTGCCCCTTTTGACCATGTAAAAGTCTGGATCGCAGAGGTGACAGTACAGGGTTGTTACAAAAACTTAGGTTCGGTTTGGAAAAATTGTCACTGATAAGGGTAATTCCCCCCCACTCAAAAAAAAAAAAAAAAAAAAAAGGCGTTTTAAGATGGGGTCCGTCTGTAAACAAACACCGCTGAGGACTGATGCTATTTATCGTTGAGACAGTTACAGAAAACTGAACTGAACTGAAATATTTATTGATGTAAAAGGTACAGAGTGCTTATATAACAAAAGACGGTGGTGGGTCTTGCCACACACCTTCTTCAGCCAATACAGTTATATACAGTTAGTAATTGGCCATTCGTGGGTGTGGCCACACCGTGGTTTTTGGGTGTAGCCACATGCCCATTGATAAAAATAAGTTACACTCTATCTTATAAAATACAGAGGCATTCGTAAGATGTATTACACATAGGAGTAAGGGGTAGTATTAGAGCAGTAAAGGAATACAGTGAACATAACAGTACCAGCCCTGGCCGAAGGTGATGACAGCATCGCCTTATCAGCAGGTCGGTGAGTGATGGCCACAACACCCTCCACCACCATCACACCTACTACACTCTCCAGCCACTACACTCTCTCTTCGTTTCAGATCTTTACTTCCTTTTGTTGTACATATATTTTATACATATTCTTCACTGGTGCACGGGAGCGTTTTTCTTTCACTGGCTTGAAGCGGTACATTTGTCATCAGCTATGGCTGGGTAACATAAGACACACACACCCTCTAAGATTACACCTCTCTTTCTCCAGTTCATATCATCACAACTGTTTAGTTGATCATACAGTCTGTACATCACCCTCATTTGTAGATAACAGTATTTTTCCCTTACACTGGCTTGGAAGCACAGTTGTTAGCGGCTATTACTAGGGACAAACCAGAGTGTTTGGTGAACGTTGCTGATCTTTGTAAGATAGAACGAAGGACAGCAAGTGTTTGTAAGTATAAATAAACACGTCTGGATGTAGTGCTTGTTAGTATTGTGGTACATATTCAGGATATTCACGCGGAATTGGCAGTAACAGTTTTTCACTGATTAACCATGTGATTTGTTAAGTCAACGTCAAGAGTCGTGGGTTTCTGTGCTTAGCAGTTAGTGGACATTCCATTATGTAATGATGCAGTGTGTGTGCCACAGGCGTCCCACACACTGCACATGGTACTGGATCTTCTCTGGTGAATTCCCAATAATATTTATAGCCTAGATAATATTTACTGTTGGGAAAGTTACAGAGAACTTTTACAACAAAAGAAGCTTTTAAAACGATTTCCACCGCTTTTAAAAGACGTATAAAATATCGGAACTTGAACCCGTGATGAGAAAATACTTAAAAATCCCAAGAACAGCTAAGGTGAAAAAGAAAAGAAAATGAAAAATAAGATGGTCCTATGTGTCCTTATGAATTGTCGTACTATGATAAAGAATGCTAAATATAATTATGTTAAAACAAATTGCTAATGAAGAGGTAACTCGAAGCCTTCCTTGTCAGAATATTTTTTTTTTATTTAGATTTTTTATTGGCCATTCAATAGGAGCCTCAACACTGAGGAATAATGTCCCTCAAGGCCAAGGAGGAAAGGGTGAATGAGATCGGGAAATATATATATATATATATATATATATATATATATATATATATATATATATATATATATATATATATATATATATATATATATATACATCGGTGTCTTAGGGCATAGAAGGTACAGAAGTAATTATCATTACAAGAACAATAATGAACAATGACATACAATGGCATGTACATTGTACAAAGTCTTTACAATAATTATCATTACATGTTTTGAGATGAATAAATTGGTACCCAGATACACACGTATGTACAGTTGCGGACATATCAAACAGAAACACCCCGTCCACCAGAGAGGTGGTGTAATGCTCTGCGCATCTGGAAACACTGAGTGGAATGAAACTTCACCAGGTTTCGTTCGCTCGTTAGGACGAACCGAACGCTGCGATCATTGCCGCTGTGCACAGTTACTGGTGGTAATGTATGAGCAATGTTCCGTCAGAAAATACACTGATTACAGAAAGCTTTTTAATATTGTCACTCAATACACCCTCTACATATTGGCAGTTATTATGAATGACACGGATTTCATGAGTGGTTTAGTTTCGAGTCATGAGCCATGCAACAGTTAATAATTCATCATATCTCTTAGTTATCAGCTTCCCCACAGCTATCAATGAACAGAAAATTATCATGACGCCCATCCTCCCTATCGTGTACCTGACATTGGTAGACCTCTGAAATCGAAGGAAGTTCACTACATACAGGAGTTGGCGCCACAAGGGTCGGTGGAGGTGGGGGACCTGGGAGAGAGGCGGAGGGAGGTGGGTGAGGAATGGGGTAATAGCGTTCAAACTGGAGACTAGAGGAGAGGGGTGAAGGGGTATGGGAAGGTGGACTTTGGAAGACGACAAGAGATACAGTGGGAGGGACAGAGTACAAGGTGGTGACTGGGCCAAATCATTGTTTCATGGAGAATATGGAATTTTACAGTCAGACCATGAAACATCATGTTGACGTTGCCAAGTATTGTTATTGACCATAATGGTTTGTAACAGTTTACTACAAGCTTTCCACTGGGTGGCTCAGTACCCCTGTATTATGAGTATGGTGACAATTTGCTAATGTGCAAATATATTACACGTCCCTACAGTTTGTCAGATGTTAGTGATGTCATAGTGATTGGGAATTACTCTTGTAGCCTATTACGTGGTATCATCATGGATGACGACTGATATCGCAGAGTAGTGATAGGCCTATGTAGATATTTCCTTTATCACCAGTAAATACGAACAGTCTGACAGTAATGATGGTCCCTATGTTTCTCATTAAGATCTGTATGCCACCATTGTATAATAAAGGTGGATATACATAACCCAGGTATATGTTACCGTTTTCTGTATGCCGTGTTTGGCTGTTGATTTAAGAGATTGCTAAAGCTTATTAGTTATGTTTAGGTTCCTATTGTCGTATGCCATAAGCATTCCTTCACAAACTCTCGAGCCAACAATGGTGGAACAAGGTTGTAATGTCTGCAGTTATCCAGTCTGAGCACGTGCATATTACATCAACTGTGCTATCAGTTACAGAAATCGCGTTTATTAAATAATAAATATAAACACACATTTCATCTGCAGTGTGTTTTGTAATGCTAAACAATCGAGTGGCGTTCACACTGTATGAAATAGACAGGATAAACATAAATGCAGGGACCATTGCTCTGTTTCCGGAGAGCAACTACTGAGCTACACATCTCAGCAGTGTCCGAAAGTGGAGCTGTTGCCTTGGCTGAATAGCGGTGTATTTTGCAATCCACTAAAGAAAACAGGTGAACAATGTCTTTGATGTACAAACATGTAACCCACGGTTCATGGTGCAGTCATTACGGCCATCTCCCTCCCCGTCAGTACCCGTCTGAGTGCACGCAGTTATCGGGAAGAGGGAAGGGGGGACAGTAAACTGAATACAGAGGTTGTGAATCAGATTATTTAACAGTTACACGTCGTTCATACCACAGTTTACTCTGTCACTATAGGGTTAACAGTAATCCGACATAAAGATCATATAATACAGCTGATAAGGCATCTCTCTACCCACCTATTAGCCCATCTCAGTATCGCCACCTATGTTCTGGGACCCAGTCCATCCCCTCCTCCCAGGAAATCACGTGCTGGTTTAAACCGGTGCCATACAGATGTTAACGAGAACCATTGGTACCTGGAGTAGACTGTAGCACCAGTCGAGCAGGGCAGTACTCCCAAGGTGGATGGAAAGCTGATGACAGGGAGAGCTGGAGCTCCCGTTTCATCAGCCCTCGGGACTAGGTCCCGACCATCACCCTTTGCTGAACTTTTTCAGTGTCTCAGTAACACAGAGAGTAGGCCAGCTTGTTCTCCAATACAAGTTTCTCTAATTATCAACACCAAACTACATGCACAGTACACACCACACTTCCTTTTCAAAATTTTGAAAAATGGCGTCGAATAACGTAGTCTCGGAGTCCCCAGGGGGGGGACCAAAAATGCCCCCACCTTCTGCCCCTCTCCCGATGATGACTCAAGATGCCTGGAACCACTCTCTGACTCTCTTCTTCTTCATTTCTGCAACATTCGTGGCCTTTCCTCTAACTTTCGCTCTGTTGAGCACCACCTCTCCTTCTCTAAACTTCACCTTCTTTTTCTAACTGAGACTCAGCTGTCTTCGGCAACTGACAGCAGACCCTTTTCTGTATCCTCCTACTTTCTCTATACTCATTTCAAACCCAAAGGTGGCCGTTGTGTATATATACGCAACAACTTATCTTGCTCTCGTGTTCCTGAACTCGATTCTTCTGAATTCTCTTCACTCTGGCTTCGGCTTTCCTGTCATTCTCTGACTAAATATATCTGTGCTGTTTACTTATCTCCTAATTCTACTGACTATCAAAAATTCTTTGACTATCTTACTTCTACGATGGAACACATTCTATCCATTTCTCTTTTCTCTGAAATCTCCATTCTTGGAGATTTCAATGTTCACCACAACATTTGGCTCTCCTGTCCTGTCACTGATCCACCTGGTGAAGAAGCCTACACCTTTTCTATCCTTAATGACCTAGAGCAGTTTGTACAGCACCCTACCCGTATCCCTGACCACCTTGGAGAGAGCTCCAACATACTTGACCTCTTCCTTACAACTAATCCTTCTGCTTACACTGTTAATCTTTTCTCTCCGTTGGGCTCCTCAGATCACAACCTTATCACCTTAACCTGTCCTATCACTCCTGTACAGCCTGCGGACCCTCCAAAGAAACGTCGTCTGTGGCATTTTCGAGCTGCAGACTGGGAGGCCCTCAGATGGTGGTACTTTGATTTTCCTTGGAATGGGTGTCCCTTGCGCATTACGGAGGATATTCTCTCGGGCATGGAAGCATACATTCCTTTCTCATATCCTTTGACTAATGCACGAAAGCCTTGGTTTAATCATGCTTGCTCTAATGCTGTCTGCAACAAGGGGAGGGCCTATAAAAGGTATCGGAGCCAACCCACCGCTGAATCACATCTTTTATATGTTTCTGCCCGGAATCGTGCTAAGTTTGTTCTTCGCTCTGCTAAAAATAATTTCATCCATACAAAATGCTCTCAACTCTCTAACTCGAATTCTTCCCGCTCCTTCTTGCACCTTGCCAAAATCTTTTCTAACAACTTTACCTCATCATCCTTCCCTCCTCTTTTCTACTCTGATGGCTCTGTAGCTATTTCTTCTACTGATAAAGCAGATCTCTTTGCTCAGACTTTCTCCTCCAATTCCACCTTAAACGATTCCGGTGCTGTTCCTCCATCACTTCCCTCCTCTGACTTCCTCATGGCTAACATTAAAATTTCTTCAGTTGATGTATTTTCTGCCATCACAGGCCTCAATACCAATAAGGCATATGGGCCTGATGGAATCCCTCCTGTTGTTCTCAAGAACTGTGCTTCTGTGCTTACACCCTGCCTAGGCAAACTGTTTTGCCTTTGTCTATCAACTTGTACCTTTCCTTCTTGCTGGAAGTTTGCTCTCATTCAGCCAGTCCCAAAGAAGGGTGACCATTCCCAATCCTCTAACAATCGTCCAATTGCTTTAACATCCTGTATCTCAAAAGTTTTCTAGTCTATTCTTAATAGAATAATTTTAAAGCATCTTTCCTATCACAACCTTCTTACCGATCGTCAGTATGGGTTCCGTCAGGGACTCTCCACAGGCGATCTTCTCACCTACCTTTCAGACTCATGGTCATCCTCCTTTTGGGACTTTGGCAAAAGCTTTGTCATTGCACTTGACATCTCAAAGGCTTTCGATCGAGTCTGGCATAAATCTTTAATTTCCAAACTGCCCTTTTACGGTGTCTATACTTCTATCTGAGCCTTAATCTCTAGCTTTCTTTCTGGTTATTCTGTAGCCACTGTTGTAGATGGCCAGCGTTCTTCTCCTAGCTCTATTAACAGTGGTGTTCCTCAGGGCTCTGTTCTATCACCAACTCTTCCTTTTATTCATCAATGACCTAAGCTGTACATCTAACCCTATCCACTCATACGCTGATGACTCCACCCTTGACCTTTCCATTCGATTCCCACAACGTCCATCTCAGCAGTTACTTGAACAAACAAAGGATGAGGCTATGGCACACCTAATGTCTGGCTTGGCTCGTATCTCTGACTGGGGAAAAAATAATCTGGTTGTTTTTAATGCATCTAAGACTCAGTTTTTGCACCTATCAACCCGTCAAAATCTTCCACAAGTATACCCACTAATGTTTAATAATATTCAGCTTAATCCTGCATCATCCTTGAACATGCTTGGGGTTTCATTTACTCGGGACTTATCTTGGAAAGATCATATTACATCTCTTGTAAAATCTGCTTCCAAGAGATTGGGTGTTCTAAGCCAACTCCGTTCTTTCTTTACCCCTGCACAATTGTTGACTCTATACAGGGGTTTTATCTGCCCCTGTGTAGAGTACAACTCTCATGTGTGGGGAGGCTCCCCACATACAGCTCTTCTCAATAGGGTGGAGTCAAAGGCTTTTCGTCTCATTAACTCTCCTCCTCTTACTGACTCCCTTCAACCTCTGTCTCTTCACCGCACTGTTGCATCTTTATCCCTTTTCTATCGGTACGTCAATGGTCACTGCTCCTCTGAACTGTCTGCATGCATTTCTCCACGTCTACGACGGGCACGTAGCACCCATCTAGCAGAAAACTCTCACCCCTTTTCTGTCCAACTCTCTAATGCAAGAGTTAACCGTTACTCCCAGTCCTTCATTTATGCAACAGGTCAACTCTGGAACTGTCTCCCTCTGTATTTCCTGTTTCCTATGATTCCAGTCTTTCAAACGCAGTGTGTCCAGGCATCTCGAAATGAATGGATCTTGAATTTGGCTCTCTCTTGTATTTTGTTTTTCTCTTGGAAGGAACAGTTTTGCAGGCTCATGGCCTTTGGTTCCTTCTTCCTCACATAAAAAAAAGAAATCACTACTTTTAGCTATTATTTATTGTTGCAAGAGAAAATTCCTCTCTCACCCTCCTCTGCTTTCGATATCAGTCGTCATCCACGATGTTACTACAAAAACGCAACAAGAATAGTTTCCAGTCGCTGTGACAACAGGTGTGACATTAAACAAACATTCTAGGAACGTTTCATATACAGTAGGCTCGCACAGTGTGCGAGAGACTGGGCGGTCCAAGACCTCACGCAGTGTGAATTCGCTCACTGAGAATACATAATCTTATGGGAAAAATTACATATGGGCAGCACCCCCTAACACCTGGACATTTTTTGTCCCTTAGAGACATAATAAAGGTCAAATTTTTCAGACATTGTACTTCAGATATAGCTACAAAAAAAAAAAAAAATATGGGCAGTCACCTTAACAACAGCAGACAACAGGCCTGATTGACTTAAACAACATGGATTCTGAGACGCGGCAATGCACTTACAGTGCCCCCGCCACCACCTCGGCCGCACCACGCTTGTTTAACGGTTGCCAATGTTGTATTATTCCAGGCTTTGGCAAAAGAAATTTACAGCCTGTCGAATATTACATTTCTTCCAGAATGCAGCAACAGTCATTATGGTGGGGGTTGCAGGTATGCCAGGTGAAGCAGGTCAGTCAGGTGGGGCTGTGGAGGTGGAGGGGGAGGCGGCTGGTGAGTCAGGTGGGGCAGCGGAGGTGGAGGGGATGGCGGCGGGAGAGTCAGGGGAGGTGGTGAGGGGAGGATCCTACCTCTCCTCCTCGTTACTGCTCACATTTTCGGCAATTTCCTTCATCTCTTCTTGCCTGTTTGTTTCATTCCTCATCTTGTTGTGGACGTATTGGCACTATAACAACTTGAAATTTGCGAAATAAACGTCGTTGTTACAGAAACTGAGTATCTATTCTAACTTACTGTTATTGCCGAAAACGTAATTGTCGACGTTGTTATTGGTGAGATCTTACTGTAGAGTCCTCTTGAGCACCTTCCCCACGAGCCTCGAGGTCACCACTGGCACGTTGTGTGGGGATGAGGGTCGCGTACTGAAGGAAAATGGCGTTTTTAAGCCACTCCTTGCCTCTACCTCGTGTTTTGTGAGGTAAACTCGAGCATTCAAGGTTTTTGGTTATGATTTTTGGTCACTCGCGCACAATGCGATTTGCGCACTGTGATGTCGCACACTGTGCGAACCTACTTTATCACCATGTGATGACATAGTTGTCACCATACACTAATACTGCTGGATTTGTAATGTGCTACCCTATAAGGAGTAGGTCATCCTTTAGACAATACAACAAAACATTCTGGTAGACTGCATAATGTGCCAAAGTCTGCATAATGTTGAACAGCCTATCAAATTCCATAATTAACGTTAAACTATAGCTGATTTGGCACCATGTCACCAGCGTATCATTCATCCATCCCATACTAGTTTCCTGCCACAGTCCACTCTCCCCTACCACATCACTCGTCTCCTGTAGAGCCCCTTTCCCACCAGACAAACCAGTATTGCCCCCTCCTCTCTCCTCCTGTCTCCCAGGGGCCCCACCCTGCCTCCTCCTGTGGCGCCACCTAAAGAGGTCTACCAGTTTCAGGTTCACGGTCAGGAAGGAGGGGGATCACGGTAATTTTGTGATTATCATGATAGGTACAATACGGGAATGCAGACTATGTTATACTGGCTTATATGCTGGCCGTCGGTAAATGTTATATGGTTCGTGATGTTTGTCAAAAGTCATAATTACGAAACCTGAGTGTTTCATGTGAATAAATTACGAATATGAATGGCGTGAAAATATTTTATTACTATATTTATAAAACGTTGTTATTTTCAGTATATTGTCAGGCAGGACATTGTTTAAATTTTTAGCACCAATAACTGCGCACAACGGCACTGATCACCGCGTTCGGTTCGTCCTAGCGACCAAACGAAACTCAGTGAAGTTCCATACCAATCAGTGTTACCAGATGCGGAGAGCACTACACCACCTCGCTGGTGGACTGGGTGTTTCCGTTTGATACGTCCGCAACTGTACTATCACGATCCAAAGTTTCTTTACCCCCCTGAGTGGAGGAAGGTCGAAGCCAAGGTTGTAGCAAGACCAGATGATCGGACACTGCTAGTATACAAGACTAATAATGGTTCATGATACCGTGATTCATAAATAGGCTCGTGTGTTTCATCCGGGTGATTCTTATTATCCTAAGCTTCAGCTTAGTGAACCCCTCCATCATGAACTGGCCTGTGTTCGGTGGCCCGTCATTTCTTCAACATTGGCTTCGACCTTCCTCCACTCAGGGGGATAAAGAAACTTTGGATCGTGATAGTACATATGTATGCAGTGGGAGGCACATATGCTCACATACATATACGTATATATCTTTACATATATTTCCCCTCCACTCCATATATTCTTAATACCTTCCACATACCATGCCTATCTACTCTGTCATATGCTGAGATAGACGTTACACATATACAAAGAGGCATCGTTGACAGTGAGGCGAAATAAGTGAAAGAGGGTGGAGTGAGACGAGGCGGGTGATTTGGTAATGAGGGTGTGAGGAATAGAGTGACGAATGTATGTAACCAGGCCTTGGCCAGAATGGGTATGGTAGCAGTGGTATCCCCGAAGCCAGGGTGGGGATCTGGGGCGACGAGAGTGAGGGAAAGCCTCCTGAAGGCAGATAACAGCAGGGTGATGAGATGCAGCATAATGAGAAAGATCAGCCAGGCGGCGGTGGACGCTCCGTATGTTCCAAGATAACATTTTATATTGTCTGGGTTTGGGAGCCATTAGGACAAGAGGGGAGACGGAGAATTGTCATGAGAGAGTTAGGGAACGGATGGTTGGGGAAGTGGGGGAAAGGAGGAGGAGAGTGAGTGGGGAGGTAGGAGAGAGAGAGAGAGGTCTCGCTGTTGTCCTATGCACGGAGTGACTTATGCTGGAAGTAACCGTTTCACTCAGTGCGCATGCGCCGAGTGGCTGTTTGGCTTCTATTTTGAAAGTATCCGCATGTTATCTCAAATTTTGTGCCATTTATCAACAACATTGTATGAGATACATGTGCCAGGAAGACAGTTGGATGTCTTATCGACCTGTAGGTAACTATAGGTCGATATATGGATATATATATATAAATAAAGATATACATGTATGTTACAGGCAGATTGTGAAATTAGTCATTTCGTGAATTAAGATTAGCTTATTTTAGGTTTATTTAGGTTAGGTTGATCTAGGATAAGGTTATTTTAAGGTTTGGTTAGGTTTGGTTAGGTTAGGTTAATTTAGGCTTAACAGAGAAGGGAACGGTAACTTCCAGCATAAAGTCACTCCGTGCATATGACACCGGGAAGAGGGAGGTAGGGGGATGGAGGGGAGGGGAGGGGGTGGCAGAGAGGCGAGGATGTATGGGGGAAAGGAGTAGGTGAGGGAGTACAGACAGAGGAGGCTTGTGTGAGGGGGTGAGGCTGGGACACAGGTGGAGGGACAAAGCTGGGTGGTGGTGAGATGAGAGGGAGGGAAGGAACGGGGATAACAGCAGCGGTGGTAGTTACATGGGAGCTGGTTTGTGGGAGCTGTGGGGTACGCAGAGAATATATATATATATATATATATATATATATATATATATATATATATATATATACTTTCATACACAGATACATACACCCATATATATATATATATATATATATATATATATATATATATATATATATATATATATAGCAGCAGCCGTTTGAATATCCACTGCAGGACCGGTCTATCCCGACCGAAGTCGAGACGATAAAGCCAATGTACCTCTACCAAGTGGCTTAGGCTATCTGGTAGAGATTGTACGTAGGGTGAAAAGTGCTTGTAAGTGTAATTGTTGTGTTGGAGTGGCTTTGGATGTATGTGTAGTCTGTGAACCAAGTGTAATCGGCCCGCGCAAGCCGACTGGGTGCAAGCATACTTTATAGTAAGCGACACTGGTTCAACCACAGCACCCCTTGTGTCCTCGAATGCAGTGCGTGGCCGGGTGAACAACTCCCAAAGTTTATTACCCTGGCGGGGCGCGAACCCTGATTCACCCGTGTACGAAACGCACACTCTACCACTGTATCACAGAGGCTCCTGTGTGTGTGTGTGTGTGTGTGTGTGTGTGTGTGTATATATATATATATATATATATATATATATATATATATATATATATATATATTAGTTTTTTTTTTAGTTTCTCTTTTATATAATTATTATTTTACATTACTGATTAGGGGAAAAAGAAAAGCAAAGACCCTAAAACTATTAACCTAAGACACAAATCGCTAACCTATGCTAAAGCCCAAAGATACAAATAGCTAAACCTGATACAAATAGCTAAACCTGACCAAGAGAACACCATTGACAGCAGATATGTAATGCCTTTGTACATTACATACCTGCACTCACCACCTGGGGACTGTCAGTCGAGGAAAACTAATACAGGGAACATCACTGTATGAAAGAGAACCAGACGAGTCAGGAACATTTCCATATACGTCAGCAGACAGCGAAGGAATATGACGATGAGAGAGTACATACAAAAAGACACTACGTAATTCCTCGTACTGTTGTTGTAGGAGTTGCAGTTGATGATCTGATGGATGGGTCAGGGGGTGAGGGGGGAGGGGGGATCAGCTTGTTGCGCGGCACGAGGAGGGGGAGGGAGGAGGGGGGCAAGAAGTAGAACCAGCGGTGGGAGGGTGTATCAGCTGATGATCAGGAGCAGGGAGCAGGTCCACGGTGACTCGTACTACACCATTACATAAAGTCTGGTCCACTATAAGAATATTATATAATAAAGGCCCATATATACCTATTACAACCCTTCAGGTTAATAATAACATCTATGACGAGCCTGTGGACATTGCTAACATCCTCGTCAGGAGTTTTTCTCATGTAAGTAGCTCATCCAATTACGACCCGCGTTTTCAACACCATAAACGCACGGCTGAGCTACAGATTATTGACTTTGCCACAGAAGACGTAGACTTCCCGTACAACCAAGAGTTTACGCTAGATGAACTGCTCCTTGCCCTTAAATCCTGTAAAGACATAAGCCCTGGACCAGACACCATCACGTACAGTATGATCCAGCATCTTAATCAGGACAACCTGATTAAGATGTTAGCATTGTACAATGAGATTTGAGCGTCGCGAACGTTCCGAAACTCATGCCACTTTGCGCACGTCATACCATTACCCAAAGAGGCTGGTCGTCTTATGAATCCCACTTCATTTCGTCCTATTGTGTTGACTTCTTGTCTATGTAAGGTCATGGAACGTATGGTAAACAATAGGCTTCTTTTTGTTTTAGAGTCGAAGAATTTGTTAAATGATCAACAATGTGGCTTCCGTAAATACAGAAATTCACTAGATCATTTAATGAATATGGAGCATTGTATTGCAGAGACATTTGCCAATAAAGAATTCATGATAGGGGTGTTCTTGGACATCCATAAAGCCTATGACATGACATGGCGACACGTGTGTGTGTGTGTGTGTGTGTGTGTGTGTGTGTGTGTGTGTGTGTGTGTGTGTGTGTGTGTGTGTGTGTGTGTGTGTGTTAGTAGGATATCTTCGCAACCGCTCAAGATATCAACACAAAATTTTACAGGTGTGTAGTTGGGATAAAAATCTCCTACGAGTATTATTTTCAGTTTGTCTGTCTGTTTGTCTGTTAGCACAATAACTTCGCAACCGCTCAAGATATCATCGCAAAATTGTACAGGTGTGTAGTAGGGATGAAAACCTCCTACGAGTTTTAAATTGGTGAAAGTAGGTCAAGGTCAAGGTCATATTCCGAGCCGCGCCAGATATGTATCGGCTCATGGCTGGTGTGATCCCCTCCTTGGGGGGGCCCCAAGTTGTTACTATTACTGTTATTGTTGTCATTGTGTTGTTGTGCTGTCTTTGTTGTTGTTGTAGTTGACCGAGGTTCATTTAACACGTCAACCAAATGGACTGCCAGGTGAAACTCACCTTCTCCTGCAATTCACCCTCCTCCTTTCGGGGGACAGGGAGGCAGCTGGTGGAAGTTTGCATAGCCAGGCAGTGAAGCAGCCTGGATATATCAATGCCACCACAAGAAGGCGTTCCTCTCCTACACAAGGGTAGTAATGATAAAATATACAGTTATAGTCCTTCCAAAATATCCAGATCGTTTGGGCGTTCTCCCTCATGGGAGTTCCCCTTCGCGTGACGCTACCGAATGTGTACCAAAACACACCTCTCTGTCTCATGTCAGCTATTTACTACTTCTAAATGAAATTTATTTACCGTATATATATATATATATATATATATATATATATATATATATATATATACATATATATATATACATATATATATATATATATATATATATATATATATATATATATATATATATATAATTCTCTAATAAGGCTATATAGTGTAAGAAAATGTTTATTGTTTTAATAATAACAATGACTTTTTTATAAATACCTTAACACTTGACAACGTTGCTTTCCAACACTGTCACGCCTGTAGGTGAATCAGTGAGGGTAGGTCACGTGTCAATCCGCAGGTCACTTCCTCTCTGACCGCCATCAAAGATGGAGGCTCCTACCCCTACTACTTGCCCTTGTCTGCTCCACGGTCGAGAAAAAGAACTTATTTACAGTGTAAATAAGTATTTTTTAGAAGAGAAAGTGATCCCTCAAAAGCTGTTGTTCAAACACAGAGAGAGAGAGGCAGACAGACAGATCCAGGAGGCCTTTCCTCCAAATCTAATAATTCATAAAATCGTATAGACTTTTATAGAAATAAATCTCCATAAACTATAGATTTTATATGCAGAGAGAAAGAGAGAGAGAGAAGGGGGGTAGTGAGCTAGAAGTTAGGGTTAACCCTTGTCTCAAATCCGATAATTGGCCTAGAAGGAACTGTGGCAACGCCGCACGTAGGGGAACTCCCGTGAGGGACAAAGCCTAAACGATCTGGATATTTTGGAAGGACTATAGTACCCTTCACACACACACACACACACACACACACACACACACAGGCTGTCAATGATGTAATATATCCATGTCATCAACACGCACATGTATAACCTTTCATTAATAATTTCACATACATTAGCTACGAATAATGATGGAAAAATGAGAGAGAGAGAGAGAGAGAGAGAGAGAGAGAGAGGTGGAAGTGTGAGTTGATGCGTGCTCACACTAAGAAAACGTAACCTAACATACTAACCTAACCTGATACTAAGAGAACGAATGTAACTTAACCTAACAGATTAATCTATGTAACACACTAACCTAACCTGATACTAAGAGAACGAACGTAACTTAACCTAATAGATTAATCTACATAACACACTAACCTAACCTGATACTAAGAGAACGAACGTAACTTAACCTAATAGATTAATCTACGTAACACACTAACCTAACCTGGAAGCGAAGCTTGGACCTTGTTGGAAGGACACAACAGTGAGAGCAGTGGAAATGAGTTATCTGAGAGGAGCATATGGAGGTACATGGAGAGATTGACAAATAGGAAGTGAAGGAGTGTTGTGGTGTGGATGAGGATGTGATAGAAGCGTTAGGAAGAATACACTGAGTTGGTTTGGCCATGTAGAGATTAAGGAGAGCAAGACACTTACGAGGAGAGTGTATATAAGTGAAGTGGAGAAAGGGAAGAGGTAGGGGGAGACCAGAGAGGAGGTAGAGGGATGGAGTGGAGAGGTATATGAAAGAGGGGGCGTGAGTTGGAGGGAGGGCAGCGAAATGGCTGGGGATAGGGAGACGTGGAGGCGATTTGTTTGTGGCCATCCATTACAGGTTTAAGGCATCTGGATATATGTAAATAATGATAGCTGAAGGGTTTACTGATCGAATTCAACGCTAGTCACGAAAAAGTGCTATGGAATACATGTAGAGCCCTAGCACTGCCTTTGAGAGTGGAGCCATATAACCGCTATTTACTCTAACTTGGCCTAAAACTGCCATCTCTCCATCTTGACTATTGAGCAGGAAAGAAGAGATTATTGCTCGAATTTGGTGCTAGTCACGAAGAAGTGCAATAGAAAAGATGAAGAGCCATGGCCTTGTCTTTTTCTGCCACTGAGTCAGCCATTTTCACCATTGGAAAGGCCGAACCAAACTTAATAAATTAATCACCGTCCAAGCCAGGATACTGTTAAGTATGTTCATCCCCCTTGACGCCAGTCATAGGTGAATTGAAAGTCTTGTAGTAGTTTTCTGGTAATATATTAAACACCGCCTTATATCTTCACACAGCAGCCGTGAACACCTCCCATATCCAAACCCAGACCGTTGCTAACTGCTCAACTCTCTCACCAGCTAGGAGGTGATGCGGCTGCAAATTCATGGTTCAGCAAAATTTGAATCAAGCCAGACATTAGTAAGAGCTCAGTGGCGCCCTACTTGGATCCTACTTACATCTACTTACACACTATACTTACACACTACATATTATTACAAATGGTTACAAACAATTTTCCCCCCTCATCAAAAAGTGTCTCTAGACACAGTGGTGGAGGCAATAAGTTACAATGTGGTACGAATGCAAATGAACAGAGTATACAGTCTACTGGGGACTACATGTGAGTTTAATAATAAAAGGGGTATTATAATATAATTGGAGAAGCTGGATGTAATAAGGGAGAATTATATTTATCGTACATGGCCATGTTGGAAAGGTAGGTAAGGTTATTATTACTAATAAATACAAAAGTAGAATGTAAATAATGCACTACCGCGGTACAGGCCACGAAATAACCAGGCACAAGGTATAAAACAAGAGTAGTGATAGCATACATATATAAGTTTGGTCAAATTTACAAATAGATGTCTTAATATATATAGTAAGTACTAGTAATCATAATAATGCCTCTATGAGAAATATAGCAACGGAATGCACCACTATATACACTCCAGATCATCTTACACAGAAAGCACTGTCAGATATTCACTTCCCTTATCTCATTCTTATTTCACTAGTTTTCACATCCTTCACTCACTGTGTAGTAATTATAAGAATATTATTAAATTTTGTTTCAAGTAGCTCAAATTTCAATTGTTGTTTTTCCAGTATGATCTTCACATCTTCACCAATCATAATGAGTGTTACTTAGAACTACCAGTTTCCAGGTCTTTTGGTTGTCGCACTGACCTTGTTGCTACACGGATTTCATGCAACCTTTTGTCCATTCGCTTGACACAACAGTACAGGATACATACAATTGCAATACAACCTAGAAGACATAAGACCACCGGAGGAAATACAAAGACTGGATGTGTCCAGGAGCGGTTAAAAGCTGAAGAGAACTCGTTCATAATGAAATCAGACTGATTCAGAAAGTTCAACATACGTAGGTTGTCTGATGTGACGGAAAGATTGTCTGTTGGTAGATGAAAGGTAGTATTAATAGGTTTGAAGATGTCATATTTGTGGGAGCGAAGTGCGTATTGATAATGTGTAGCAAGGGCTATTACAGACTCATACTTTACTGTACAGTAATCAGGGGCCTTACGTAAACCAACTGCGGATAGTGAACGGACAGGGGTTCCTGGACAAATAAGACTGACAGGAGTTGATACACTAAAGAAGAAATAGCGGATGTGATTTAGACGAGCATGGTGCACTTGGCTTTTGAGGGCCGGAACAAAGGTACAGACAGGTTGTACTGAGAAGTTACGGACTAAGGCAGATTCGCAAGGAGTAACACTGCCAGGAAAAATTGTTAGGAGGTACGCAGCACAAACTCGGGAGTTGGGTGTGAGAAAGGCACATCTGTCAAGGTCACTTGAGGAGATGAAGGCAATATAGAGATGATCATGGGAGAGAAGAAAGTACTCTGAAGAGGCAGAGGCTTGTACCAGGGAGTTATTGTACTAGAAAAGAAAAGGAATGATGTGAAAGAGATCAAATGTGATGGAAGAACGAAGAGGAATATGAACAATTATATCTTTAGTAAGGAATGTGGCCTCTAGGACTGGGTAGTAGTGTTCTAATGAGGAAAATGAAATCACAAGAGACAAGTCGAAGGTTGAGTGAGCCCATTCCAAGGTAGAGTGAAGGTCAGAGAGAGCTACTAAATCTAGGGTGACACGACTATCAACAGCATTGACTAAATTAGGATTCCGAGCCAGGGGTGAAATTCTCGACCATACTTACGATCGATTTTTTGTCGTAACTTGGGTTTGTTTTTACTGGAAGAACAAGAGACACGGGGGGGGGGAGGGGAGTCTGGTAGTATGGTATGACCGAGGTGGTATATTACTGTGAAGTGAGTATGTAGGTGTTTTGTCATTGTCGGTGTTAGAATGTCGGGAGGTGGGATATTGTTATAGGTTTGATAATGTTTGTATGGTGATTGTTTTTTGTGCCTAGGTGTGTTGTGTGTGTGTCATATAACAACAGACGTGTTGTGTACTGGAACAGGCTAATGCATAGAACTGTGTGCTACTCATACGTAGGTAGTCTCTCACTGGGAAGGCGTTCATATCAGACGGTAAGTGAGCTGAGGGAGTGGATTTGGTGTAGTCAGTCGTGATGCGTAGGGCGTTTTTCTGTACGATTTGCAAAGGTGTTGTGAGTGTTAAATAGGATGATAGCCTGTCCTGGGGAGATGGGAGGGGGGGAAGGAGTATAGATCATTACTGATAAAAGTATTATTATTTAGAGTAAGGAGAGTTTCTTTTTGTGGCCGAAAGTCTGGCCGCGTAGTTGGCCTGAGTGCACTGAGTCTGGAGATGTACTGCCTCATGTCTAGTACATGGTCCTTGAAGGTGAGTCCGATGTTATGTCTCTCTAAGAATGTTATTGTACGGTGTGTGGCATACGTACATTGTTAAATAATGTGATGTTGGGGGGAGTACCTGTGTTCATGCTTACAGCTGGTGGCGAGTGTGCTGGTGGGTTTGGCTGAGGTGATTCTCAACCTGTTGTCCTTAACCCAAGTCTGCAGTGTGTTGGGGTAGTCCTGTTGCAGTGTACAGGCTGTGTCTGCAATGTGTTGAGGTAGTACTGTTGCAGTGTACAGGCTGCGTCTGCAGTGTGTTGAGGTAGTACTGTTGCAGTGTACAGGCTGTGTCTGCAGTGTGTTGAGGTAGTCCTGTTGCAGTGTACAAGCTGTCTGCAGTGTGTTGAGGTAGTCCTGTTGCAGCGTACAGGCTGTGTCTGCAGTGTGTTGAGGTAGTCCTGTTGCAGTGTACAGGCTGTGTCTGCAGTGTGTTGAGGTAGTCCTGTTGCAGTGTACAGGCTGTGTCTGCAGTGTGTTGAGGTAGTCCTGTTGCAGTGTACAGGCTGTGTCTGCAGTGTGTTGAGGTAGTCTTGTTGCAGTGTACAGGCTGTGTCTGCAGAGTGTTGAGGTAGTCCTGTTGCAGTGTACAGGCTGTTTCTGCAGTGTGTTGAGGTAGTCCTGTTGCAGTGTACAGGCTGTGTCTGCAGTGAGTTGAGGTAGTCCTGTTGCAGTGTACAGGCTGTGTCTGCAGTGTGTTGAGGTAGTCCTGTTGCAGTGTACAGGCTGTGTCTGCAGTGTGTTGAGGTAGTCCTGTTGCAGTGTACAGGCTGTCTGCAGTGTGCTGAGGTAGTCTTGTTGCAGTGTACAGGCTGTGTCTGCAGAGTGTTGAGGTAGTCCTGTTGCAGTGTACAGGCTGTGTCTGCAGTGTGTTGAGGTAGTCCTGTTGCAGTGTACAGGCTGTGTCTGCAGTGAGTTGAGGTAGTCCTGTTGCAGTGTACAGGCTGTGTCTGCAGTGTGTTGAGGTAGTCCTGTTGCAGTGTACAGGCTGTGTCTGCAGTGTGTTGAGGTAGTCCTGTTGCAGTGTACAGGCTGTGTCTGCAGTGTGTTGAGGTAGTCCTGTTGCAGTGTACAGGCTGTGTCTGCAGTGTGTTGAGGTAGTCCTGTTGCAGTGTACAGGCTGTGTCTGCAGTGTGTTGATGTAGTCCTGTTGCAGTGTACAGGCTGTGTCTACAGGGTGGTTTGTGCTTGTTGTGGTGATGTCATCTGCATATGAGAGAATATAATTATGTGGGTGGTTGGGGTGGGGGAATATTATATATGAATAGGTTGAAGAGTGTGGGTGGGAGGTCTGGGCGCTGTGCAACTCTGATGGGGAAATTTCGTGTTGGTGATGGGTTGGCCGAGAATGTACCATGTGCTTGTCTACCAGGTAAGTAAAAGGCAAGCCAGCGCTTGGTGTTCTCCATGTTTTTGTTGTGTATTTAGGTGATTAGTTTGCATTGGGGGACGGCATCAAAGGCTTTACTAATTATTGTTGTTGTGAGCAGTGTGCGCTGTGCGGGTACAATGATAAGATGTACCGTGCAAACTTAGTAGCTAAAGAAAACGTGTTACTTGTATTATTGGCCAGCTGGTAATACTATACATACAACCTACGACGCAGGAAATGAACAAAAAAAAAAAAAAAGGCCATTTTAAGGAATGAAAATGGTGATGTAGTCCAAAAATAAAACAAGATAGTAAACAAATTATTTTCACTACACTGTAACCTGACTCCGTTCATTCGTTGAAAGATTCCCTGCACATATAGTGTAGGCCGGACCATACATTAGTCCGCTCAGTGGTGTATGGGCTGACTAAAAAACAGTAAGTGGGGAGGACAGGACCTGGGGATTGCCCAGCACACACGTCCTACTTTCTGATTGGCTTTGTGGTGTGTGTGACCTGACTCCGAAGAGATAAGGCAAATATATTTCATGAATAATTGGCAAATCGACTTTCTTTGGAGTTATATGGAAATATTTAAACAAGGCATAAAGGTTTTTGTAAAACAGGCATTCCCCTGACGTAGTAATATTTAATACATAATAAAAGACCGGAGTACAGGGTAGTTATACAGTATATATTGTGCTACTTTTTGTTATTACGTAAACAAATGCTGTACTGCTGAGCTGTGAAGGCGTGTTTAAGGACTGGATTAGAAGTGATTTTGAGAATGTTGCAGTATCTCTTGCCTGGCGATTTATCTTTCACACTGCACCTCATTATCCTTTTGTTACTGATGCAACTATATCAGCACTAAAGGTCTATAATTAACATACAAAACACTTTAATGTATTCTGCCAAATAAATCGCAAAGGAAGACGTGCAAGGAAGCCTGCTATAGAACCAAAATATTAGGTATAGTAGTAAAGTGGTTAATGAAGGCTATATCTAACCCCTCCAGTTTAAAAAGTCTCATTTAAGGTGAATATAATCGTCTGGAGATGGACGTAATTATATATAAAGTGCGTCACTGGATTAACTGATTATAGAAAACGGGATTACCTGCGAACAATAGAAAACCACATATTTTTAAGGGCTAACTTAGCTAACGATTTTTTTTTTTTTTTTTTTACGCCATCACAGCCCTTGTCCTATCGCTGTTATGAGTCTGGCCACATCTCATGCTACTGCCGGTCTGCAGAACAGTGTGGTCTGTCCAGTGGCCCCCATTCAACCACAACCTGCTTTGCCAGGCACTCCGCCACCGTTCACTCTCCCAGTCCCAGTGCACCTGACCCCACTCATCTGAGTTCCCGGAACTGCCCCTACCACCCACGCCACCAGCCCCCACTGACCCCATGGCTGCCCACCCTCGTCTCATACATTCACCGCAGTTTTAGTGCCCCCGGTGTGGGCGTGTGGGCGTCACTGCTTGGCACCTGGACTGTCCAAGCCGTCACTCAGCCCGCCCTGCCCCTGCTCCTGCCCCCAGTGCCATCCCTGCTCTTTTTTTTTTTTTTTTTTTTTCCTTTGCCTATCAACCATTGAGGCCGAAGCCCCTGGTTATTAAGGCCAGATATATGCCGAAGCCCCTGGTTATTAAGGCCGGATATATATATATATATATATATATATATATATATATATATATATATATATATATATATATATATATATATATATATATATATATATATATATAAGTTGGGTTGAAACAGGGATGTGTCATGTCTCCATGGTTGTTCAATCTGTACATGCATGGGGTATTAAAAGAGGTACAAGGTAGGTAGGATGTTGGAGTGGCCCTGGTGAGAGAGGATAGTGTTTGGAAACTCCATGTACTGTTGTTTGCAGATGATACTGTGTTGTTGAGTGAAGATGAAGGGGAGCTGCAAGGCTTGGTGATGAGTTTGGGAGAGTGTGTAAGAAACTGAATCTAAAGGTGAATGTAGGGAAGAGTAAAGTGATGGTCTTTGAGAGAGGTGAAGTCAGTGAATGGACAGCGAGGTTGGATGGTGAGGAATTCAAAAATGTGAGTACGTTTAAGTACTTGGGTAGTGTGATGAGTAAGGATGGAGGTTTGGAGGGTGAAGTGCTTGAAAGGGTACAGCAGGGAAGAAAGGTTGCTGGTTCTTTGAAAGCAGTGATAAGAAACAGGGAAGTGAGCACGGAAGTGAAAAAGTTACTACATGACAGTATTGTGATACCAACTCTAACGTACAGAAGTGAAGCTTGGAAGTTGTTGGAAGGACACAAGTCAAGAGTGAGAGCAGTGGAAATGAGTTATTTAAGAGGAGCCTGTGGAGTCACATGGAGAGACAGGCTGACGAATGGGGATATAAAGAAGCGTTGTGGTGTTGATGTGGATGTGATAGGAAGCGTTATGAGGAACACACTGAGGTGGTTTGGCCATGTGGAGAGGATGGAGGGTGAAAGACTGACGAAGAGAGTGTATGTGAGTGAGGTGGAGGGGGAAGGAAGGAGGGGGAGGCCGAGGATGAGATGGAGGGATGGGGTGGAGAGGTATATGAGAGAGGGGGGTGTGAGTTGGGAGCAGGGGAGTGAAATGGCGGGGGACAGGGCGACTTGGAGGCGATTTGTTTGTGGCCACCCCAAACAGGATTGAGGCGTCTGGCAATAGATAGGTAGATATATATATATATACATATATACACACACACACACACACACACACACACACATACACACTTCCATGCATACATACAGACACACTCATGGAAACGTACATATATATATATATATATATATATATATATATATATATATATATATATATATATATATATATATATATATATATGATAATTTTAATTTATTTATTTTTTTGTATTTTTAAATTTTTTCTTGCTTTTATATTTTTTTATACCTTATATTATAAAGACAAACTAATCTAAGGAACCTAAAACTAATCACCTAACAGACAAATCGCTAACCTATACTAAATCCTACAGAGACAAATAGCTAGACTTACACTAATGGTAAAAATACCTCGACTAACAGAACACCATCGACTGCAGATATGTAATGCCTTTCTACATGACATACCTGCACTCATCACCTGGTGACTGTCAGTCGACGCACAACCTAATATAGGGGACATCAATATATGAAAGGGAACCAGACGAGTCAGGAACATTTCCATATACGTCAGCTGTCGGCCCTAATTAGAATAACTTAAGCAAGATGGTATACTGTATTTACATAATTTGTACAAAAAGTGAAGGACCTCGGCCAACAGACCACCATCGACTGTAAGTGCCCAATACTTTTCTATATTGAACACTTACACTCATCAGCTGGTGACTGTTAGTCGAGGAACGGGGTTTAATGTAGGGGACATCAATATTAGAAATAGATCAGTGGATGGAGGAACTGTTTCAAATACGTCAACTGTCAACCCTAATTAACAGTACTATATATACATATTTACAGGTGATAAAAACTATAACCACATAGTAAAAAAGTCACATCACTCTGATCAGTCCGGTCTCTCTCAGGAAAGCCGTCAATTTATCAGTCATAACAATGTCCCCATCACTCAGGATGGTGGAAAGGGTGAAGGGGACGTCTGCTGTACCGCAGTAATTTATAAGTGAAGCACGTTCACGAGTAAATCGCCGACAGCGCAGGACGATATGACTGATAGATAACACAGCATTACAGATGTCACAGTGCGGTGGGAAGCGTCTTTCCATATATGGTTTCATGTGAGTTAAAATGGTGGCATTAAGCCGTAGCCGTGCTAATACTTTTTCCTCAAGGCGACTAGGGCGGTTGGCGGTGTCCCAGTCGCCTAGGTGCGGCTTACAAGTTGGAATATTTAGTCTGGTCCACTGACCTTGCCACAGAAGATGTATTGATTTCTTTTCGAGAGATAGACTCGACCGTAGATCACGAGGAACGTCCCAAGTCTCCTCGAGCTCTACAGCCGACTTTGCAAGTAAGTCAGCCTGCTCATTGCCGTAGATACAACAATGACCAGGCACCCAGATCAGCGTGAATGACTTGTTGCATGAATGCAACTTATTAACGATGCGGCCCTGGAACTCGTGAGAGTCCGTAGTACAAGATGCAATTGTCTGAAGGGCTGATTTTGAATCTGAAAATATGACAAATGAGTCATGCTTAGAATTGAGAGCATAGTCTATGTCTTTGTCAATAGCAAAAAGTTCGGAGGTAAACACAGATGTATGAGTCGGCAATCGATACCTAAGTGCACATTCAGTCGACCACACACTTGCACCCACACATTCACTCGACTTGGAGCCGTCGGTGTACAATTGATGGGACCCCAAGTGACGAACAATGATGTTACGAAACAAGTGGTGGACCTCTGCCTCCGGCGCCTTGGCCTTTGGTGCTGGGAGCCATGAGACATCCACTGTAAAGCCGGGTGGCTCCCAAGGCGCTATATTTTTAAACGCCAACTTGTCACAGTCACTGGGGTCCACACCAAGCTCTTGAGTCAGTAAGTGGAGGCGAACGGCAAGTGGCCGATGCACCCTCCGCAGAAGGTGGTGGTATTGATGCAAAGGGGTACAAGCCACATTGCCGATATTACTTTTCCTAAATGTCTTTACGCCATAGGACAACGCCAGGTGGTCACGGCGAATACGGAGGGGAGGCACATTCGCCTCCACTTCCATACGAGCCACACGGGTACACCGGACGGCTCCAAGACACATTCGCAAACATTTATTCTGTAGCACATCCAATCCTTTCAGTGTGGCATCGGATGCCGAGCCATACACCTGTGCGCCATAGTCTAGCTTCAATCGAATAAAGGACTTATGCACCATTAATAAAGATTTTCTGTCGGCACCCCATGTAGTACCCGCTAGGTACTTAAGGACATTTAATGGTTTATCACAACGAGCAAACAAAGTATTAACATGAAGTTTAAAATTCATTCTGTGATCAAAGTGGAGGTCCAAAAACTTTACAGAATTTTGAAAAGGTACTGCTTGATTATCCAAAAATAAACGCAAATCGGGGACGTTACGATTAGTGAAGACTACAGCGGCACACTTACAGACGGAAAACTTAAATCCCCACTGCAAGGCCCATTGGTGGACGGAGTCAAGGGGCTGCTTCAATCCACCCAGCCGAAAATTGTGCATTACGGGAAGAGTGCCATATTGCACAATCGTCAGCGTAGAGCGAGTATTTAAGATTCCTCGGGATGGGAGCTGATGACAGAATATCATTGATCATAATACTAAATAAAGTAGGACTAAACACACTTCCCCGTGGCACCCCGTTTTCCTGGATAAATATATCCGATGTTACGTTATGGGGCAATTTGACAGAGAAAGTTCTGTCCCTTAAGAAATTTGAAATAAAAATAGGCAAATTTCCTCTTAAACCATAAGCATAGAGCTTCATTAGTATACCGTGTCGCCATGTCATGTCATAGGCTTTATGGATGTCCAAGAACACCCCTATCATGAATTCTTTATTGGCAGATACCTCTGCAATACAATGCTCATTATTCATTAAATGATCTAGTGAACTTCTGTATTTACGGAAGCCACATTGTTGATCATTTAACAAATTCTTCGACTCTAAAACAAAAAGAAGCCTATTGTTTACCATACGTTCCATGACCTTACATAGACAAGAAGTCAACACAATAGGACGAAATGAAGTGGGATTCATAAGACGACCAGCCTCTTTGGGTATCGGTATGACGTGCGCAAAGTGCCATTAGTTTGGGAACGTTTGAGACGCTCAAATCTCATTGTACAATGCTAACATCTTAATCAGGTTGTCCTGATTAAGATGCTGGATCATACCGTACGTGATGGTGTCTGGTCCAGGGCTTGTGTCTTTACAGGATTTAAGGGCAAGGAGCAGTTCATCTAGCGTAAACCCTTGGTTGTATGGGAAGTCTACGTCTTCTGTGGCAAAGTCAATAATCTGTAGCTCAGCCGTGCGTTTATGGTGTTGAAAACGCGGGTCGTAATTGGATGAGCTACTTACATGAGAAAAACTCCTGGCGAGGATGTTAGCAACGTTCACAGGCTCGTCATAGATGTTATTATTAACCTGAAGGGTTGTAATAGGTATATATGGGCCTTTATTATTTAATATTCTTATAGTGGACCAGACTTTACTTAATGGTGCAGTACGGGTCACCGTGGACCTGCTCCCCGCTCCTGATCATCAGCTGATACACCCTCCCACCGCTGGTTCTACTTCTTGCCCCCCTCCTCCCTCCCCCTCCTCGTGCCGCGCAACAAGCTGCTCCCCCCTCCCCCCTCACCCCCTGACCCATCCATCAGATCATCAACTGCAACTCCTACAACAACAGTACGAGGAATTACGCAGTGTCTTTTTGTATGTACTCTCTCATCGTCATATTCCTTCGCTGTCTGCTGACGTATATGGAAATGTTCCTGACTCGTCTGGTTCTCTTTCATATAGTGATGTTCCCTGTATTAGTATTCCTCGACTGACAGTCCCCAGGTGGTGAGTGCAGGTATGTAATGTACAAAGGCATTACATATCTGCTGTCAATGGTGTTCTCTTGGTCAGGTTTAGCTATTTGTATCAGGTTTAGCTATTTGTATCTTTGGGCTTTAGCATTGGTTAGCGATTTGTCTCTTAGGTTAATAGTTTTAGGGTCTTTGCTTTTTTTTTTTTCCCTAATCAGAAATGTAAAATAATAATTATATAAAAGAGAAACTAAAAAAAAACTAATATATATATATATATATATATATATATATATATACACACACACACAGGAGCCTCTGTGATACAGTGGTAGAATGTGCGTTTCGTACACGGGTGAATCAGGGTTCGCGCCCCGCCAGGGTAATAAACTTTGGGAGTTGTTCACGCGGCCACGCACTGCATTGGAGGACACAAGGGGTGCTGTGGTTGAACCAGTGTCACTTACTATAAAGTATGCTTGCACCCAGTCGGCTTGCGCGGGCCGATTACACTGGGCCGATTACACTTGGTTCACAGACTACACATACATCCAAAGCCACTCCAACACAACAATTACACTTACAAGCACTTTTCACCCTACGTACAATCTCTACCAGACAGCCTAAGCCACTTGGTAGAGATACATTGGCTTTATCGTCCCGACTTCGGTCGGGATAGGCCTGTCCTGCAGTGGATATTCAAACGGCTGCTGTTGCTGATGATATATATATATATATATATATATATATATATATATATATATATATATGGGTGTATGAAAGTGTTTGTATATATGCATGGATGTGTGAGTATATATATATATATATTTTCTCTGCCTACCCCACAGCTCCCACTAACCAGCTCCCATGTAACTACCACCGCTGCTGTTATCCCCGTTCCTTCCCTCCCTCTCATCTCACCACCACCCAGCTTTGGCCCTCCACCTGTGTCCCAGCCTCACCCCCTCACACAAGCCTCCTCTGTCTGTACTCCCTCACCCTCTCCTTTCCCCCATAAATCCTCGCCTCTCTGCCACCCCCTCCCCTCCCCTCCATCCCCCTACCTCCCTCTTCCCGGTATCATATGCACGGAGTGACTTTATGCTGGAAGTTACCGTTCCCTTCTCTGTTAAGCCTAAATTAACCTAACCTAACCAAACCTAACTAAACCTAACCTAACCTTAACCTAACCTTATCCTAGATCAACCTAACCTAAATAAACCTAAAATAAGCTAATCTTAATTCACGAAATGACTATTTTCACAATCTGCCTGTAACATACAGTACATATATATCTTTATTTATATATATCCATATATCGACCTATAGTTACCTACAGGTCGATAAGACATCCAACTGTCTTCCTGGCACATGTATCTCATACAATGTTGTTGATAAATGGCACAAAATTTGAGATAACATGCGGATACTTTCAAAATAGAAGCCAAACAGCCACTCGGCGCATGCGCACTGAGTGAAACGGTTACTTCCAGCATAAGTCACTCCGTGCATACGACAACAGCGAGACCTCTCTCTCTCCTACCTCCCCACTCACTCTCCTCCTCCTTTCCCCCACTTCCCCAACCATCCGTTCCCCAACTCTCTCATGACAATTCTCCGTCTCCCCTCTTGTCCTAATGGCTCCCAAACCCAGACAATATAAAATGTTATCTTGGAACATACGGAGCGTCCACCGCCGCCTGGCTGATCTTTCTCATTATGCTTCATCTCATCACCCTGCTGTTATCTGCCTTCAGGAGGCTTTCCCTCACTCTCGTCGCCCCAGACCCCCACCCAGGCTTCGGGGATACCACTGCTATCATACCCATTCTGGCCAAGGCCTGGTTACATACATTCGTCACTCTATTCCTCACACCCTCATTACCAAATCACCCGCCTCGTCTCACTCCACCCTCTTTCACTTATTTCGCCTCACTGTCAACGATGCCTCTTTGTATATGTGTAACGTCTATCTCAGCATATGACAGAGTAGATAGGCATGGTATGTGGAAGGTATTAAGAATATATGGAGTGGAGGGGAAATATATGTAAAGATATATACGTATATGTATGTGAGGATATGTGCCTCTCACTGCATACATATGTACAGTTGCGGACGTATCAAACGGAAACACTCAGTCCACCAGCGAGGTGGTGTAGTGCTCTCCGCATCTGGTAACACTGATTGGTATGGAACTTCACCGAGTTTCGTTTGGTCGCTAGGACGAACCGAACGCGGTGATCAGTGCCGTTGTGCGCAGTTATTGGTGCTAAAAATTTAAACAATGTCCTGCCTGACAATATACTGAAAATAACAACGTTTTATAAATATAGTAAAATATTTTCACGCCATTCATATTCGTAATTTATTCACATGAAACACTCAGGTTTCGTAATTATGACTTTTGACAAACATCACGAACCATATAACATTTACCGACGGCCAGCATATAAGCCAGTATAACATAGTCTGCATTCCCGTATTGTACCTATCATGATAATCACAAAATTACCGTGATCCCCCTCCTCCCTGACCGTGAACCTGAAACTGGTAGACCTTTAGGTGGCGCCACAGGAGGAGGCAGGGTGGGGCCCCTGGGAGACAGGAGGAGAGAGGAGGGGGCAATACTGGTTTGTCTGGTGGGAAAGGGGCTCTACAGGAGACGAGTGATGTGGTAGGGGAGAGTGGACTGTGGCAGGAAACTAGTATGAGATGGATAAATGATACGCTGGTGACATGGTGCCAAATCAGCTATAGTTTAACGTTAATTATGGAATTTGATAGGCTGTTCAACGTTATGCAGACTTTGGCACATTATGCAGTCTACCAGAATGTTTTGTTGTATTGTCTAAAGGATGACCTACTCCTTATAGGGTAGCACATTACAAATCCAGCAGTATTAGTGTATGGTGACAACTATGTCATCACATGGTGATACAGTAGGTTCGCACAGTGTGCAACATCACAGTGCGCAAATCGCATTGTGCGCGAGTGACCAAAAATCATAACCAAAAACCTTGAATGCGCGAGTTTACCTCACAAAACACAAGGTAGAGGCAAGGAGTGGCTTAAAAACGCCATTTTCCTTCAGTACGCGACCCTCATCCCCACACAACGTGCCAGTGGTGACCTCGAGGCTCGTGGGGAAGGTGCTCAAGAGGACTCTACAGTAAGATCTCACCAATAACAACTTCGACAATTACGTTTTCGGCAATAACAGTAAGTTAGAATAGATACTCAGTTTCTATAATAACGACGTTTATTTCGCGAATTCCAAGTTGTTATAGTGCCAATACGTCCACAACAAGATGAGGAATGAAACAAACAGGCAAGAAGAGATGAAGGAAATTGCCGAAAATGTGAGCAGTAACGAGGAGGAGAGGTAGGATCCTCCCCTCACCACCTCCCCTGACTCTCCCGCCGCCATCCCCTCCACCTCCGCTGCCCCACCTGACTCACCAGCCGCCTCCCCCTCCACCTCCACAGCCCCACCTGACTGACCTGCTTCACCTGGCATACCTGCAACCCCCACCATAATGACTGTTGCTGCATTCGGGAAGAAACGTAATATTCAACAGGCTGTAAATTTCTTTTGCCAAAGCCTGGAATAATACAACATTGGCAACCGTTAAACAAGCGTGGTGCGGCCGAGGTGGTGGGGGGGCACTGTAAGTGCATTGCCGCGTCTCAGAATCCATGTTGTTTAAGTCAATCAGGCCTGTTGTCTGCTGTTGTTAAGGTGACTGCCCATATTTTTTTTTATTGTAGCTATATCTGAAGTACAGTGTCTGAAAAAATTGACCTTTATTATGTCTCTAAGGGCCAAATAATGTCCAGGTGTTAGGGGGTGCTGCCCATATGTAATTTTTCCCATAAGATTATGTATTCTCAGTGAGCGAATTCACACTGCGTGAGGTCTTGGACCGCCCTGTCTCTCGCACACTGTGCGAGCCTACTGTATATGAAACGTTCCTAGAATGTTTGTTTAATGTCACACCTGTTGTCACAGCGACTGGAAACTATTCTTGTTGCGTTTTTGTAGTAACATCGTGGATGACGACTGATATCGAAAGCAGAGGAGGGGAAGAGAGGATTTTTCTCTTGCAACAATAAATAATAGCTAAAAGTAGTGATTTTTTTTTTTTTTTTAATGTGAGAAAGAAGGAACCAACGGCAATGAGCCTGCTAAACTGTTACTTCCAAGAGAAAAACAAAACACAAGAGAGAGCCAAATTCAAGATCCATTCATTTCGAGATGCCTGGACACACTGCGTTTGAAAGACTGGAATCATAGGAAGCAGGAAATACAGAGGGAGACAGTTCCGGAGTTGACCTGTTGCATAAAAGAAGGACTGGGAGTAACGGTTAACTCTTGCATTAGAGAGTTGGACAGAAAAGGGGTGAGAGTTTGCTGCTAGATGGGTGCTACGTGCCCGTCGTAGACGTGGAGGAATACATGCACACAGTTCAGAGGAGCAGTGACCATTGAAGCAGGGATAGAAAAGAGATAAAGATGCAACAGTGCGGTGAAGAGACAGAGGTTGAAGGGAGTCAGTAAGAGGAGGAGAGTTAATGAGACGAAAAGCCTTTGACTCCACCCTATTGAGAAGAGCTGTATGTGGGAAACCTCCCCACACATGAGAGTTGTACTCTACACAGGGGCAGATAAAACCCCTGTATAGAGTCAACAATTGTGCAGGGGTAAAGAAAGAACGGAGTTGGCTTAGAACACCCAATCTCTTGGAAGCAGATTTTACAAGAGATGTAATATGATCTTTCCAAGATAAGTCCCGAGTAAATGAAACCCCAAGCATGTTCAAGGACGATGCAGGATTAAGCTGAATATTATTAAACATTAGTGGGTATACCTGTGGAAGATTTTGACGGGTTGATAGGTGCAAAAACTGTTTCTTTGTTGCATTAAAAACAACCAGATTATTTTTACCCCAGTCAGAGATACGAGCCAAGCCAGACATTAGGTGTGCCATAGCCTCATCCTTTGTTTGTTCAAGTAACTGCTGAGATGGACGTTGTGGGAATCGAATGGAAAGGTGAAGGGTGGAGTCATCAGCGTATGAGTGGATAGGGTTAGATGTACAGCTTAGAAGGTCATTGATGAATAAAAGGAAGAGTTGGTGATAGAACAGAGCCCTGAGGAACACCACTGTTAATAGAGCTAGGAGAAGAAAGCTGGCCATCTACAACAGTGGCTACAGAACAACCAGAAAGAAAGCTAGAGATTAAGGCACAGATAGAATGATACACACCGTAAGAGGGCAGTTTGGAAATTAAAGATTTATGCCAGACTCGATCGAAAGCCTTTGAGATGTCAAGTGCAATGACAAAGCTTTTCCCAAAGTCCCAAAAGGAGGATGACCAGGAGTCTGAAAGGTAGGTGAGAAGATCGCCTGTGGAGCGTCCCTGACGGAACCCATACTGACGATCGGTAAGAAGGTTGTGATAGGAAAGATGCTTTAAAATTATTCTATTAAGAATAGACTCGAAAACTTTTGAGATACAGGATGTTAAAGCAATTGGACGATTGTTAGAGGATTGGGAATGGTCACCCTTCTTTGGGACTGGCTGAATGAGAGCAAACTTCCAGCAAGAAGGAAAGGTACAAGTTGATAGACAAAGGCAAAACAGTTTGCCTAGGCAGGGTGTAAGCACAGAAGCACAGTTCTTGAGAACAACAGGAGGGATTCCATCTGGCCCATATGCCTTATTGGTATTGAGGCCTGTGATGGCAGAAAATACATCAACTGAAGAAATTTTAATGTTAGCCATGAGGAAGTCAGAGGAGGGAAGTGATGGAGGAACAGCACTGGAATCGTTTAAGGTGGAATTGGAGGAGAAAGTCTGAGCAAAGAGATCTGCTTTATCAGTAGAAGAAATAGCTACAGAGCCATCAGAGTAGAAAAGAGGAGGGAAGGATGATGAGGTAAAGTTGTTAGAAAAGATTTTGGCAAGGTGCAAGATGGAGAGGGAAGAATTCGAGTTAGAGAGTTGAGAGCATTTTGTACAGATAAAATTATTTTTAGCAGAACGAAGAACAGACTTAGCACGATTCCGGGCAGAAACGTATAAAAGATGTGATTCAGCGGTGGGTTGGCTCCGATACCTTTTATAGGCCCTCCCCTTGTTGCGGACAGCATTAGAGCAAGCATGATTAAACCAAGGCTTTCGTGCATTAGTCAAAGGATATGAGAAAGGAATGTATGCTTCCATGCCCGAGAGAATATCCTCCGTAATGCGCAAGGGACACCCATTCCAAGGAAAATCAAAGTACCACCACCTGAGGGCCTCCCAGTCTGCAGCTCGAAAATGCCACAGACGACGTTTCTTTGGAGGGTCCGCAGGCCATGCAGGAGTGATAGGACAGGTTAAGGTGATAAGGTTGTGATCGGAGGAGCCCAACGGAGAGAAAAGATTAACAGTGTAAGCACAAGGATTAGTTGTAAGGAGGAGGTCAAGTATGTTGGAGCTCTCTCCAAGCTGGTCAGGGATACGGGTAGGGTGCTGTACAAACTGCTCTAGGTCATTAAGGATAGAAAAGGTGTAGGCTTGTTCACCAGGTGGATCAGTGACAGGACAGGAGAGCCAAATGTTGTGGTGAACATTGAAATCTCCAAGAATGGAGATTTCAGAGAAAAGAGAAATGGATAGAATGTGTTCCATTGTAGAAGTAAGATAGTCAAAGAATTTTTGATAGTAGAATTAGGAGGTAAGTAAACAGCACAGATATATTTAGTCAGAGAATGACAGGAAAGCCGAAGCCAGAGTGAAGAGAATTCAGAAGAATCGAGTTCAGGAACACGAGAGCAAGATAAGTTGTTGCGTATATATACACAACGGCCACCTTTGGGTTTGAAATGAGTATAGAGAAAGTAGGAGGATTCAGAAAAGGGTCTGCTGTCAGTTGCCTCAGACAGCTGAGTCTCAGTTAGAAAAAGAATGTGAGGTTTAGAGAAGGAGAGGTGGTGCTCAACAGAGCAAAAGTTAGAGGAAAGGCCACGAATGTTGCAGAAATGAAGACGAAGAGAGTCAGAGAGTGGTTCCAGGCATCCTGAGTCGTCATCGGGAGAGGGGCAGAAGGTGGGGGCATTTATGGTCCCCCCTCCCCCTGGGGACTCCGAGACTACGTTATTCGACGCCATTTTTCAAAATTTTGAAAAGGAAGTGTGGTGTGTACTGTGCATGTAGTTTGGTGTTGATAATTAGAGAAACTTGTATTGGAAAGCATGCTGGCCTACTCTCTGTGTTACTGAGACACTGAAAAAGTTCAGCAAAGGGTGATGGTCGGGACCTAGTCCCGAGGGCTGATGAAATGGGAGCTCCAACTCTCTCTGTCATCGCTTTCCATCCACCTTGGGAGTACTGCCCTGCTCGACTGGTGCTACAGTCTACTCCAGGTACCAATGGTTCTCGTTAACATCTGTATGGCACCAGTTTAAACCAGCACGTGATTTGCTGGGAGGAGGGGATGGACTGGGTCCCAGAACATAGGTGGCGATACTGAGATGGGCTAATAGGTGGGTAGAGAGATGCCTTATCAGCTGTATTATATGATCTTTATGTCGGATTACTGTTAACCCTATAGTGACAGAGTAAACTGTGGTATGAACGACGTGTAACTGTTAAATAATCTGATTCACAACCTCTGTATTCAGTTTACTGTCCCCCCTTCCCTCTTCCCTATAACTGCGTGCACTCAGACGGGTACTGACGGGGAAGGGAGATGGCCGTAATGACTGCACCATGAACCATGGGTTACATGTTTATACATCAAAGACATTGTTCACCTGTTTTCTTTAGTGGATTGCAAAATACACCGCTATTCAGCCAAGGCAACAGCTCCATTTTCTGACACTGCTGAGATGTGTAGCTCAGTAGTTGCTCTCCGGAAACAGGGCAATGGTCCCTGCATTTATGTTTATCCTGTCTATTTCATACAGTGTGAACGCCACTCGATTGCTTAGCATTACAAAACACACTGCAGATGAAGTGTGTGTTTATATTTATTATTTAATAAACGCGATTTCTGTAACTGATAGCACAGTTGATGTAATATGCACGTGCTCAGACTGGATAACTGCAGACATTACAACCTTGTTCCACCATTGTTGGCTCGAGAGTTTGTGAAGGAATGCTTACGGCATACGACAATAGGAACCTAAATATAACTAATAAGCTTTAGCAATCTCTTAAATCAACAGCCAAACACGGCATACAGAAAACGGTAACATATACCTGGGTTATGTATATCCACCTTTATTATACAGTGGTACCATACAGATCTTAATGAGAAACATAGGGACCATCATTACTGTCAGACTGTTCGTATTTACTGGTGATAAAGGAAATATCTACATAGGCCTATCACTACTCTGCGATATCAGTCGTCATCCATGATGATGCCACGTAATAGGCTACAAGAATAATTCCCAATCACTATGACATCACTAACATCTGACAAACTGTAGGGGCATGTAATATATTTGCACACTAGCAAATTGTCACCATACTCATAATACAGGGGTACTGAGCCACCCAGTGGAAAGCTTGTAGTAAACTGTTACAAACCATTATGGTCAATAACAATACTTGGCAACGTCAACATGATGTTTCATGGTCTGACTGTAAAATTCCATATTCTCCATGAAACAATGATTTGGCCCAGCCACCACCTTGTAATCTATCCCTCCCACTGCAGCTCTTGTCGTCTTCCAAAGTCCACCTTCCCCTACCCCTTCACCCCTCTCCTCTAGTCTCCAGTTTGAACGCTATTACCCCATTCCTCACCTCCTCCCTCCTCCTGTCTCCCAGGTCCCCCACCTCCACCGACCCCTGTGGCGCCACCTCCTGTATGTAGTGAACTTCCTTCGATTTCAGAGGTCTACCAATGTCAGGTACACGATAGGGAGGATGGGCGTCATGATAATTTTCTGTTCATTGACAGCTGTGGGGAAGCTGATAACTAAGAGATATGATGAATTATTAACTGTTGCATGGCTCATGACTCGAAACTAAACCACTCATGAAATCCGTGTCATTCATAATAACTGCCAATATGTAGAGGGTGTATTGTGTGACAATATTAAAAAGCTTTCTGTAATCAGTGTATTTTCTGACGGAACATTGCTCATATATTACCACCAGTAACTGTGCACAGCGGCAATGATCGCCGCGTTCGGTTCGTCCTAACGAGCGAACGAAACCTGGTGAAGTTCCATTCCACTCAGTGTTTCCAGATGCGCAGAGCACTACACCACCTCTCTGGTGGACGGAGTGTTTCTGTTTGATATGTCCGCAACTGTACATACGTGTGTATCTGGGTACCAATTTTTTCATCTCGAAACATGTAATGATAATTATTGTAAAGACTTTGTACCATGTACATGCCATTGTATGTCATTGTTCATTATTGTGCTTGTAATGATAATTACTTCTGTACCTTCTATGCCCTAAGACTGCGATATATATATATATATATATATATATATATATATATATATATATATATATATATATATATATATATATATATATATATCCCGATCTCATTCACCCTTCCCTGCTTGGCCTTCAGGCACAGTGTTCCCCAGAGTGTTGGGGCTCGTACTGAATGGCCAATAAAAAATCTAATATATATATATATATATATATATATATATATATATATATATATATATATATATATATATATATATATTCTGACAAGGAAGGCTTCGAGTTACCTCTTCATTAGCAATTTGTTTTAACATAATTAAATTTAGCATTCTTTATCATAGTACGACAATTCATAAGGACACATAGAACCATTTAATTTTTAATTTTCTTTTCTTTTTCACCTTAGCTGTTCTTGGGATTTTTAAGTATTTTCTCATCATGAGTTCAAGTTGCGATATTTTATACGTCTTTTAAAAGCGGTGGAAAGCGTTTTAAAAGCTTCTTTTGTTGTAAAAGTTCTCTGTAACTTTCCCAACAGTAAATATTATCTAGGCTATAAATATTATTGGGAATTCACCAGAGAAGATCCTGTACCATGCGCAGCGTGTGGGGCGCCTGTGGCACACACACTGCATCATTACATAATGGAATGTCCACTAACTGCTAAGCACAGAAACCCACGACTCTTGACGTTGACTTAACAAATCACATGGTTAATCAGTGAAAAACTGTTACTGCCAATTCCGCGTGAATATCCTGAATATGTACCACAATACTAACAAGCACTACATCCAGACGTGTTTATTTATACTTACAAACACTTGCTGTCCTTCGTTCTATCTTACAAAGATCAGCAACGTTCACCAAACACTCTGGTTTGTCCCTAGTAATAGCCGCTAACAACTGTGCTTCCAAGCCAGTGTAAGGGAAAAATACTGTTATCTACAAATGAGGGTCATGTACAGACTGTATGATCAACTAAACAGTTGTGATGATATGAACTGGAGAAAGAGAGGTGTAATCTTAGAGGGTGTGTGTGTCTTACGTTACCCAGCCATAGCTAATGACAAATGTACCGCTTCAAGCCAGTGAAAGAAAAACGCTCCCGTGCACTAGTGAAGAATATGTATAAAATATATGTACAACAAAAGGAAGTAAAGATCTGAAACGAAGAGAGAGTGTAGTGGCTGGAGAGTGTAGAAGGTGTGATGGTGGTGGAGGGTGTTGTGGCCATCACTCACCGACCTGCTGATAAGGCGATGGTGTCATCACCTTCGGCCAGGGCTGGTACTGTTATGTTCACTGTATTCCTTTACTACTCTAATACTACCCCTTACTCCTGTGTGTAATACATCTCACGAATGCCTCTGTATTTTATAAGATAGAGTGTAACTTATTTTTATCAATGGGCATGTGGCTACACCCAAAAACCACGGTGTGGCCACACCCACAAATGTCCAATTACTAACTGTATATAACTGTATTGGCTGAAGAAGGTGTGTGGCAAGACCCACCACCTTCTTTTGTTGTATAAGCACTCTGTACCTTTTACAACAATAAATATTTCAGTTCAGTTCAGTTTTCTGTAACTGTCTCAACAATAAATAGCATCAGTCCTCAGCGGTGTTTGTATGCATATGGACCCCATCTTAGAAAGCCTTTTTTTTTTTTTTTTTTTTTTGGAGTGGGGGGGAATTACCCTTATCAATGACAATTTTTCCAAACCGATCCTAAGTTTTCGTAACAACCCTGTACTGTTACCTTTGCTATCCAGACTTTTACATGGTCAAAAGGGGCAGAAAACAAGTCACTATTGATGACCACTGTGTGCTGGAACGGTCAGGAACTCAGATTGATGAAGACTCTCTCCCATTAGCGGCCTCTTCGGTTGCGTTTATTATATTTCAAGTGGCCAAGTTAAGAGTGATAGCATGCCAAAATGACGGGGCCAGTCTCCAACTAGGCCAACCCAAGCCCAACCTTCGCAGTTTCCCAGAATGCTTCTAAGTTGCACGTTAATAAATTACTAGGTAAGCTCTATACCACCAGTTCTCAAGGGTTATACAAACAATAAAGTTCGAGTGGGAGGGAATGTGTATTAACAAGACCAAAAAGTAGAAATCTTCCCCAGGTACTTGCTTTACAGATTAAACATGAATCAGTTGGCACATTGTTCAAAAGATATATCTCTTTATGGTCCTAATATCAAATCCACGAAACTTAGCTTCTTTATCCCAGTCCAATGTGTTTCTTCATAATCGTCCCTCTGAGCACAAATTTCACTGGTCCAGTCCTCTGCCACTCCCGACCTTAACTTCCACACTGGGACCTTGATTCACTGGGACTTCGACCTCCACGCCTGGACTTGGACTCACTCACTGATACTTAGACCTCCACATTTGGACCTGCTAGAAGTTAATATGAATAATAAATAACTATTCTCCCCAATGCATGTAATCCCTTCACATGATCAGGAAGGTCTCATAATAAAGAAACATGAGTTACAACACTCGGCATCTCAAATAATAACAGAATAACACATGGCACTACAGACACATAGGTCTGCTCAAAATAATACTTATTGTAGGGATAACATGGAAGAAAAAGTACTATAACAAATACAGTAAGCATGAATAACTAACTCTAACCATGAAAATCATCACTGCATCAATATCATTGTGCCTCACAAAGTAACTATGTGAACATTTACTCACAACATAGCCCTAATAAATACTGAATTGCAAAGTCATTTCAACACAATAAATAATAATTCACAGTCCCCGGGCACCTGATACTTGGCCTACAAAAAAAATCACACTTTTATCTGAGGCTCAGACAGAACTAGCTAGCATTCTCGTATTCTAGTTAATAAATAATAATATAAAGTACAGTACACAAAAATATGGGAAATACCTAACTATTCAGCTCAAAAATGTAGGGGAGGTGAGCGGGAACGCAGGACTCGCTTCTCCAAAGGCTAATGGCGTCACCGTTACACTTCCTGAGGAATGACAACACTTCGATTCTACCCGAGTCTGTTTCTCTATTTCATCACTATTATCACTCATGGGATATCACTATTCGCGCTTCAACATATCAGACATATCATTATCAAATTACTTACAGAAATCCTTGGAGGGGAGGGGGAGGATGACGACAGTACCGACCGTTTCATCAGCCCTCAGGACTAGTTCCTGACCATCCTCCTTTACTGAACTTTTTCACTGTCTCAGTTACACAGAGAGTAGGCCAGCATGCTCTCCAGTACAAATTTCTCTATCTACACCAAACTACATGCACAGTACACACTACACTTCCTATTCAAAATTTAACTAAAATGGCATCTCTTCACCAAGCCTTAGAGTCCCCAGGGGGGGGGGACCATAAATGCCACCACCATCCGCCCCTCTCCCAGTGATGACTCGAGGTGCCTGGAACCACTGTCTGACCCTCTTCTTCTTCATTTCTGCAACATTCGCGGCCTTTCCTCTAACTTTCACTCTGTTGAGCACCACCTCTCCTCCTCTAAACCTCACCTTTTTCTAACGGAGACTCAGCTGTCTGAGGCAACTGACAGCAAACCTTTTTCTGTATCCTCCTACTTTCTCTATACTCATTTCAAAGCCAAAGGTGGCTGTTGTGTATATATACGCAACAACTTATCTTGCTCTCGTGTTCCTAAACTCGATTCTTCTGAATTCTCTACACTCTGGCTCCGGCTTTCCTGTCATTCTCTGACTAAATATATCTGTGCTGTTTACTTATCCCCTAATTCTACTGACTATCAAAAATTCTTCGACTATCTTACTTCTCCGATGAAACACATTCTATCCATTTCTCCTTTCTCTGAAATCTCCATTCTAGGAGATTTCAATGTTCACCACCACCTTTGGCTCTCCTCTCCTTTCACGGATCCACCTGGTGAACAAGCCTACATCTTTTCTATCCTTAATGACCTAGAGCAGCTTGTACAGCACCCTACCCGTATCCCTGACCGCCTTGGAGAGAGCTCCAACATACTTGACCTCTTCATCACAACTAATCCTTCTGCTTACTCTGTTAATCTTTTCTCTCCATTGGGCTCCTCCGATCACAACCTTATTACCTTAACCTGTCCTATCACTCCAGTACGGCCTGTGAACCCTCCAGGGAAATGTCGTCTGTGGCATTTTGGAGCCGCGGACTGGGAGGCCCTCAGGCAGTACTTCTTTGATTTTCCCTGGAATGATTATTGCTTCCATGGCCGGGAGCCATCTGAGTGTGCCTTGCACATTACAGAGGTTATTCTCTCGAGCATGGAAGCATACATTCCTTTCTCATATCCTTTAACTAATGCAAGAAAGCCTTGGTTTAATCACGCTTGTTCTAATGCTGTCCGCAACAAGGAGAGGGCCTACAAAAGGTACCGGAGCCAACTCACCCCTGAATCACATCATCTTTACGTTTCTGCCCGGAATCGTGCTAAGTCTGTTCTTTGCTCTACTAAAAATAATTTCATCCATACTAAATGCTCTCAACTCTCCAACTCGAATTCTTCTCGCTCCTTCTGGCACCTTGACAAAAGTCTTTCTAACAACTTTACCTCATCATCCTTCCCTCCTCTTTTCTACTTTGATGGTTCTGTAGCTATTTCTTCTACTGATAAAGCAGATCTCTTCACACAGACTTTCTCCTCCGATTCCACCTTAGACGATTCCGGTGCTGTTCCTCCATCACTTCCCCCCTCTGACTTCCTCATGGCTGACATTAAAATTTCTTCAGTTGATGTATTTTCTGCCATCACTGGCCTCAGTACTAACAAGGCATACGGGCCTTATGGGGTCCCTCATGTTGTTCTCAAGAACTGTGCTTCTGTGCTTACACTCTGCCTAGGAAAACTCTTTTGCCTTTGTCTGTCAACTTGTACCTTTCCTTCTTGCTGGAAGTTTGCTCTCATTCAGCCAGTCCCAATGAAGGGTGACCACTCCCAACCCTCCAACTATCGTCCAATTGCTTTAACGTCCTGTATTTCAAAAGTATTTGAGTCAATTCTCAATAGAAAAATTTTAAGGCATCTTTCCTATCACAACCTTCTTACCGATCGTCAGTATGGGTTCCGTCAGGGACGCTCCACTGGCGATCTTCTCACCTACCTTTCAGACTCCTGGTCATCCTCCTTTTGGGACTTTGGCGAAAGCTTTGCCATTGCACTTGACATTTCAAAGGCTTTCGATCGAGTCTGGCATAAATCTTTAATTTCCAAACTGCCCTCCTACGGTTTCTATCCTTCTATCTGTGCCTTCATCGCTAGCTTCCTTTCTGGTCGTTCTATAGTCGCTGTTTTAGACGGCCATTGTTCTTCTCATAGATCTATCAACAGTGGTGTTCCTCAGGGCTCTGTCCTATCACCAACTCTCTTCCTTTTATTCATCAATGATCTAAGCTGTACATCTAACCCTATCCACTCATACGCTGATGACTCCACCCTTCACCTTTCCATTCGGTTCCCGCAACGCCCATCTCAACAGTTACTTCAAGAAACAAGGGATGAGGCTATGGCACACCTAATGTCTGACTTGGCTCGTATCTCTGACTGGGGTAAAAATAATATGGTTGTTTTTAGTGCATCTAAGACTCAGTTCTTACACCTATCAACCCGACAAAATCTTCCACAGGTATACCCACTAATGTTTAATAATATTCAGCTTAATCCTGCATCATCCTTGAACATGCTTGGGGTTTCATTTACTTGGGACTTATCTTGGAAAGATCATATTACATCTCTTGTAAAATCTGCTTCCAAGAGATTGAGTGTGCTAAGCCGACTCCGCTCTTTCTTTACCCCTGCACAATTGTTGACTCTATACAGGGGTTTTATCCATCCCTGTGTGGAGTACAACTCTCATGTGTCGGGAGGCTCCCCACATACAGCTCTTCTCGATAGGGTGGAGTCAAAGACTTTTCGTCTCATTAACTCTCCTCCTCTTACTGACTCTCTTCAACCTCTGTCTCTTCGCCGCACTGTTGCATCTTTATCTCTTTTCTATCGCTACTTTAATGGTCACTGCTCCTCTGAACTGTCTGCTTGCATTCCTCCACCTCTACGACGGGCGCGTAGCACCCGTCTGGCAGCAAACTCTCATCCCTTTTCTGTCCAACTCTCTAATGCAAGAGTTAACCGTTACTCCCAGTCTTTCATTTATGCAACAGGTCAGCTCTGGAACTGTCTCCCTCTGTCTGTATTTCCTGCTGCCTATGATCTCCAGTCTTTCAAACGCAGTGTGTCCAGGCATCTCAAAATGATCGGATCTTGAATTTGGCTCTCTATTGTATTTTGTTTTTCTCTTGGAGGGAACTGTTACTGCGGGCTCATAGCCTTTAGTTCCTTCTTCCTCCCATAAAAAAAAATAAAAAAAAAAAAACTGCCACCTACCATGGCCGGTGAGCGAGTCAGACACGCCAAAACTGCGTGGTGCAAGAGGGAGCGGGGGATGACGGCGTACGTAATTTAAGATTATTATTATTATAGACTCGTGATAAACTCAGTGTGATGTCTTTCCCCTTACAATCGATTACTCAAAAAAAATGACATTCTCTAGTTATAATAACTACTCAGCAACCTCTCTCTCTTTATACCCTTACATAGAAAAACTATAAAAATTATCGTGCTTTACATCACTTTGCGCACGCGTACATTATGCTGGATCACGTGACCAAAGGCACATGTTCCCAGCCACTCGAGATTTTATATTATAAAGAGACTTAATACTAGTAAATTACAGTAGGAAAAAAAAAGTGACTTAGCAACTAGGTAATTAATCTATGTTCTTGTAACGTCCACATGGAAACAGCCATGCCTCGGCCACACTGTCTCACTTAACGGAACTTTTGGTCATATAAAATGAAGTAGATACAACTCATTATCACTTCCAGGCATTACAACCCTATTGATCCTAACCTAACCTACTTTATGCTAACCCAACCTACTTTATGCTAACCTAACCAACTTGATGCTAACCCAACCTACTTTATGCTAACCTAACCTACTTTATGCTAACCTAACCTACTTTATGCTAACTCAACCTACTTTATGCTAACCCAACCTACCTTATCCCTTACGTAACAATATTTTCTTTATTGATGGATTTTCTTCCATCTGGACAACGCACTTCTGTACACCTTCACTAAGTCACTAGCATTGATAGGTTGTCCTATGTCTCCTTAAGGATTACCCATACTACTTCCTATGGACTCAGGCGGCATCAGTAATATACAGGATTCAAGGCTGGTGTGTAGTGTGCAGAATAAACCGCTGAGGAAGAGGAGTTTGGACATTTGTATAGTCAGTTAGAACTGGACCTGAGAGAGAGACAGACAGAGAGAGAGAGAGAGAGAGAGAGAGAGAGAGAGAGAGAGAGAGAGAGAGAGAGAGAGAGAGAGAGAGAGAGAGAGAGAGAGAGAGAATGTCATTAGTCACAGATTTCCAGGGATGATGATGATGATGATGATGATGATGATGATGATGATGATGATGATGATGGTGATGATGATGATGATGATGATAAATAACTACTTGTGGGTTCCTTGTTTTTCAGGTATCAGATTCCGGAACTTGAAGCCATGATACGTAAATAATCTCTCTCTCTCTCTCTCTCTCTCTCTCTCTCTCTCTCTCTCCCTTCAGTTTCTTTCTGTGCATCTATCTGTGTATCTATCTGTGTATGTATCTGTGTAATATTTATATATTTATCTATTCATCCCCCTACCCACAAATTAATGTCATAATATTAGTCTCTGTCTCTGTCTGTCTACCTGTCTATTTACTTATCTGTTAATCTATCTGCCTGTCTATCTATCTATCTATTCACAGTAACGGTGCAGTTCACAGTAATATCTGTCGCTCACTCTCGCTATTGTGTGCCCAGATTACTACTGTATCTTAACTCCGTGTGTGTGTGTGTGTGTGTGTGTGTGTGTGTGTGTGTGTGTGTGTACAGAGATACAGAATAATGAGAATGAAGAGAAACTGTATATTTCTCGGTATGTCTGTCTGTCTGTATGTATGTATTTATCTATGTATGTCAGCAATGTATGTATGTATGAACGTATGTATGTATGTACGTATGAATGTCGGCTACGTATGTATGTATATATGAATGTAGGCTATGTATGTATGTATTTAAGTTATATGTGTGTGTTAGTATGCATGTATGTATGAATCTGTGTATGTTTCCATGTATGAATATAACCGTCAGAAAACACTTCACATCACAAATACATCCACGGCAGCCATATTTTTCTTCTTTTTCAGCTTCTTTCCGTTGGTTTTGAATATTAAGCCTTTTGAGAGAGAGAGAGAGAGAGAGAGAGAGAGAGAGAGAGAGAGAGAGAGGCTTGTATTAAACTAGGGTAAACTTATATTTTTATCCCTTTCTCTATGTATCCGAATCTGGGAATAAACAAGAGAGTCTGTTCCACGGACTGTGTGTGTGTGTGTGTGTGTGTGTGTGTGTGTGTGTGTGTGTGTGTTGTCAGTACAGTCTTTGTCTTTTTCCCTCACGTTTTGTTTCTTTCTCGTATTCTTCATCATGATCATCATCATCATCACCAACACCATTATAATCATGATCATCATCATCAACACCATTATAATCATCATCATCATCATCAACACCATTATAATCATCATCATCATCAACACCATTATAATCATCATCATCATCATCATCAACACCATTATAATCATCATCATCATCATCATCATCAACACCATTATAATCATCATCATCACCACCACAACAACAGCAACCTTAGAGCAATTAGCCTAATGAGTTTTCCCTTAACTTGAATTAAATAATCAGATTAGCCTTCACGTGGAATTACATTCTTTGTTATTAGGTAATAATTTCAGAGGGAGAAGGAGGTAGGTAGGTAGGTAGGTAGGGTGAGTAGGTAAATAGGTAGGTAGGTTGAAGGGTAGGTACGTGGGTAGGTAAGTAAGTAGGCTGGAATGTATAGGTAGATAGGAAGGCAGACAGGTAAGTAGGATGCTTGGTAGGTAGGTACGTGTATGCAGGCAGATAGATAGATGCGTTATTTATAGATAGATACACTGGTAGACAGACTGACAGGCTGACAAATAGATTAACAGATACATGGATGATCAACTTTCATAGATAATTATTTTGACTGACTAACTGATCAATGGGTACAGATGAAGAGATGGAGACAGAGAGACTGGAAATAAAAAAGTGAGAAAGAAAGGGAAGGAAGGAAGGAAGGAGGAAACGAAGGAAGGAAAGAAAGAAGTAAACCATAATATGACTTTAAGGAACAAGGAAGGAAGGAAGAAAGGCAAAAAATGACTGCAAAGAACAAGGAAGGAAGTAAAGAAGGAAGGACAGAAAATATATACATGGAAAGAGAGATAAATGTTTATACATTGATAAGTGTGCAGCACACACACACACACACACACACACACACACACACACACACACACACACACACACACACACAATTATATTCTTCTCAGGTGACATTACACTGAGTGGCAAGATTAGTGGTTTCCTGTAAGTCAGGAAACCATTTACAGCGCTGGGTGGTAACCATATAACCAACCCATACGCGTTCCCTACGTGTTAACACGTGGGTTGACGGAGGGTTAGTGCCCCCCATGTAAAAACTAACTCAGAGATAAACGACCACCCCTTATGGGATTATGGCGTCTGGCTATCGACTGACAGAGATGTTATATTAAATAAAAATATTTAAAAACGATATTATAGAACAAAATTGAAAAAGCAAAACAAAAAATATCAAATAAATAAGAAAAAAAAAACAAGAGTGCCACACCCGCGCCACCACCTGGTCTAATGGCCGAACATTAGACTTTGCCGTGTGACCTTCACCTTTGATTAATTGCTCTCAGAATCAATACTTCATTCCTGCGTGACCCTTAACCCTTCCACCAAGACAGGTCCAAATCAGATAAAAAATGGTGTGAGTTGACCTTGCCATATAACTTGGAACTTTGATCTTGCCCTGTGACCTTGACCTCCGACCCATTATTCTGTAAATCGAACCCAATTATCCTTGATCTGGCCTGAACCTTTCCTCAGAGTTGGACTTTAATCGCATAAAAACTGTTGAACTTGCCATGTGACCCTGACCAATCACTCATTGTACTGAAAGAAGGTCCAGTGCTTGGGTGATCCTCAGTCCTTCCTCTAGGCCTGATGACAGTGAGAATAAAAGTATTTCAGTAAATTTGTTCCCACACAGACACACGGGTAGAACTCTGACCTGGCCTTGTGACCTTGACCTTTGACTGATTGGTATTCTAATTCCTTCTTTCCTATCATACCTTCAACCCTTCCACCAAGTTTGGTCTAAGTCGGAGAAAAACTGTTTAAGCTGACCTTGCAGGGGTAAAGGTTAGTTTATTCTTGTAACCTTACATTTGACCTACTATTTAAAAATAAATAGGTGAGACCCTTACCTGACCCGGCGTTTTGCGAGAGCGCGGATCCGCGTGTCGTAAGCGCGTCCTTTTTCCACGGAAGCGTGGATTTTTTTTTTTTTTTTCAATATTACAAAAGCGGCTGAATTTTTGTATCATAATCGCGTTTTTCACACTTTCGTTAGCCAGACGTTTAGATCTACCTTTAAATTTCTACCTCTAAATTTAAGTCTACATTTATGTTTCTACCTTTAAGTCTACCTTTAAATTAAAATTTAGGTCTACCTTAAAATTTCTACCTTTAAATTTAAGTCTACCTTAAAATGTCAACCTTTTATTTAAGTCTACCTTTAAATTTCTACCTTTAAATTTAAGTCAATGTTTAAATTTATACCTTTAAATTTTAGTCTATCTTTAAATTTTTACCTTTAAATTTAGGTCTAACTTTAAATTTCTACCTTTATATTTGTCTACCTTTATATTTCTTGTTGGTTCACCGCCAAGAAATACACCCGTACATCAATACACTGTCCACTCTGTATATACCATCAATACACTGTCCACTCTGTATATACCATCAATACACTGTCCACTCTGTATATACCATCAATACACTGTCCACTCTGTATATACCATCAATACACTGTCCACTCTGCATATACTGTGTATCATGGACTAACTGTGTATCGTAGACTGACTGTGTATCGTGGACTGACTGTGTATCGTGGACTGACTGTGTATCGTGGACTGACTGGGTATCGTGGATTGACTGACACGTGTAGTTCACTGCACGGTCAGGCCAGGCTCGATAATTACCCTCAATGTGCTAATTACCCTAAATGTGCTAATTACTATCAATGTACTAATTACCCTCAATGTGCTAATTACTATCAATGTACTAATTACCCTCAATGCATTAATTACCCTCAATGTGCTAATTACACAGTGAGGTAGTTAACAACCCTCAATGTGCTAATTACACAGTGAGGTAGGTAACAACCCTCAATGTGCTAATTACACAGTGAGGTAGTTAACAACCCTCAATGTGCTAATTACACAGTGAGGTAGTTAACAACCCTCAATGTGCTAATTACACAGTGAGGTAGTTAACAACCCTCAATGTGCTAATTACACAGTGAGGTAGTTAACAACCCTCAATGTGCTAATTACACAGTGAGGTAGGTAACAACCCTCAATGTGCTAATTACACAGTGAGGTAGTTAACAACCCTCAATGTGCTAATTACACAGTGAGGTAGTTAACAACCCTCAATGTGCTAATTACACAGTGAGGTAGTTAACAACCCTCAATGTGCTAATTACACAGTGAGGTAGTTAACAACCCTCAATGTGCTAATTACACAGTGAGGTAGTTAACAACCCTCAATGTGCTAATTACACAGTGAGGTAGTTAACAACCCTCAATGTGCTAATTACACAGTGATTAGTTAATGAATATATACCATGATGGGCTTAGTGAAAATTATTAAGATGCCTAATATACAATATTACATCTTAGAGAGAGAGAGAGAGAGAGAGAGAGAGAGAGAGAGAGATTTCTGCCTTTCCCGGATGTACACAATAACTGGGTCATTTCTGGCTGATGAGTTACACTGTAGTATCATACCCCATTTCTCCCCAGTGTAACCTGTCAGCCAGAAATGACCCACGATGTCCGGGCTAGGGCAGTGTCTCGGGTCCTTTCGTCTCCACCTGTATGTATGCTTGTGCGTCTGCTGACCAATAGGAGTCGAACGCGAGATCCTGTGTGTGTGTGTGTGTGTGTGTGTGTGTGTGTGTGTGTGTGTGTGTGTGTGTGAAATGAGTAGGAGGGTAAGGCAGTGAGATGGGGTTCAAGGGGCCTTTTGTGGGTTCAAGCCTTAACCACTGACAGCAGAGTGTTTGTGTCTTTATGCTGGTTTACTATCTTGTGCTCTCTCTCTCTCTCTCTCTCTCTCTGGGTGGTGGGAAGCAGCCCTATATTGATTCAAACCTAAGTCATCAATATTCAACAGCAAAGCAAACTTTATCCCCAGCTTTTGGTCTCTCTCTCTCTCTCTCTCTCTCTCTCTCTCTCTCTCTCTCTCTCTCTCTCTCTCTCTCTCTCTCTCTCTCTCTCTCTCTCTCTCTCTCTCTCCAGCTTGCGATCGTCATTATAACATGTATCACAGGAGTGTAGACGCGATATCTCCTGAACTCTCGACGGATTTCAACAAAACTTTTGTCAGTGATGCGATATGAGGGACGATGAACTGTTTAGTTGAGCAAGGTCATGGGGTCAAAGGTCAAGGTCATATGGGTGTGCGTGCAATATCTCCTTCATCCTCCGACGGATTTCGACCACAGTTTTGACAGTTATACAGTATGAAGGAATAATAAACTGATTAGGTCACTAAGGTCGAGGTCAAAGGTCAAGGTCATTTTAGTGTAGACGCAATAGCTCATGAACGCCTAGACGGATTTCGACTAAATTTTGGTCAGTGATACAATATGAAGGGTCTATGAACTGATTAGGTCAGCAGGGTCAAGGGGTCAAAAGTCAAGGTCATATGGGGTCGAATTTGTTTATCTTCAGTCTCACTTCAACCCACAATGAACCCTGTCATGGAGGCTGTGTGGCAAGTCCGGGCACAAGGTTTGGTGGAGGCTGCCAGGCAACGATTTGTGGCGACAGTTACGGCCTCGAGGTCTCGGCGTTTCCTTCAACTAAGGAGGGATGTGTCGTACCGAAGGTGTTTATTAAGTATGGATCACACTCCTCCAGCACTTATATACATCCTAACCTGAAGGTGTTTATTAAGGATGGATCACACCCCTCCAGCACTTATATACATCCTTACCTGAAGGTGTTTATTAAGGATGGATCACACCCCTCCAGCACTTATATACATCCTTACCTGAAGGTGTTTATTAAGGATGTATCACACCCCTCCAACACTTATATACATCCTTACCTGAAGGTGTTTATTAAGGATGGATCACACCCCTCCAGCATTTAAATACATCCTAACCTGAAGGTGTTTATTAAGGATGGATCACACCCCTCCAGCAATACATCCTAACCTGAAGGTGTTTATTAAGGATGGATCACACCCCTCCAGCATTTAAATACATCCTAACCTGAATAAACCGGTCATGGGATGGAAGAAAATAAATGAAGACATCCCGGACTCAGTAGGTTAATGTACCGCTGTCTTCAGGTGGCTGTGCAGTGAATGACATGACAAACTGTTTCTCGTAACCCAAGAAACTTTTAACTACACCGGGTGGTAACCATATCACCAGTAGGATGCCTGCTGGGCTGGTGGGTTGAGGCGCTCCAGATGAATGGGGCTAGTAAGGGTTGCCATCCAAGGACTGGTTAACTTTACTGGTCACTGCCACTCAAGGAAGAGCAAGGCTGGTTACCCTAACCTTAACTCTTGTGACAGAGCAACTTAGCCACAATGCCCTATGCTCCTCATGAGGTAAAAAACGATTGAATTATCAAACACATTCATCACTTCAGTTTGTTTCTCACCAGCAGGGTTGCCGACGTTACCCAGATATGAAATCTATGATCATGCATACCGGCACTGCCTGGGACCCGATGGGGCCACCTCCCTGTTGAAGACGACTCCCGGGATACCATGTTATCCACTGAACCTATGTTCCTCCTTTAGCCCATTTCCCCAGGGATATATTCCCCATGGACCTATTCCTACTGTGGACCTATTCACCCCAAGGACCTATTCCTACTGTGGACCTACTCATCCCATGGACCTATTCCTACTGTGGACCTATTCACCCCATGGACCTATTCCTACTGTGGACCTATTCACCTCATTGACCTATTCCTATTGTGGACCTATTCACCCCATGGACCTATTCCTACTGTGGACCTTTTCACCCAATGGACCTATTGCTACTATGGACCTATTCACCCCATGGACTCATCTTCCTACTACCCACCTACCCTACTCATCCACCCATCCTGCTCACTCACCCACCTTCCCAACCTACTCATCCATCCATTATGCCCAGGCTCCCACCCACCCACTCATCCATCCACACTGCCCCACCACAACCAAACACCCACACAACCCTGCCCACCCAACGCATCCACCCACCCACTTGACCCATCGCCCCACCACCTTACCCAGCCAAGTACTTTTCTCACATCACATCCATCTAACATTCAGTGCACAACAACATCACCATCCACTCACCATCAATACCATCACCATAATACAGTTGAGATAATACACCACATCGTCATCACAACCAAACCATCCATTACCACCACCACCACATCTCATCACCACATCACCATTCTGTCACTTTGCTATATGACTCAGGCAATTGCTTACTACACAATATCATCATTTCAGTACTATAACACCATCACCACCACCATGACAATCACTCAACTCCCTCAACACACACACACACACACACACACACACACACACACACACACACACACACACACACACCGCTCGCTGGTGCAGTGGTAACGTTCCCGTTTGCCAACTGGTGGACGGGAGTTCTCGCCTCGCTAAGGTTCCGAAAAGTTTCACTGACAAAGTGGGTGGTTACTGTCCCCCTTGAGCAAGGGGACGGGTGTGTGCGTGTGTGAAGGTCACAGCCTTGCCCTTAGATCGGACTATATGAGCTCTCAGCTCCCTTCCGGGAGGGAATAAGCTGACGATCACGACCATCAGGTGATCCTGACCGACCCGGTGAATTACACACACACACACACACACACACACACACACACACACACACACACACACACACACACACACACACACACACACACACACACACACACACACACACACACACAATCGAACTATACAAAACACCTACTCTCACTCCGCGAGCGTTAATGCAAATATACAAAAATAAAATAAAATAAACACAGCCAACAACTAAAACTGATAATACAAATAAAGCCTGAGAGGTTCCTTAGTGTGGTCAGATCTAAATAATAATGTCAAGCTGTGTTCGTGTGTCTGTCTGTGAGTTTGTTCGTTTCTTTCACGTGAAGGGTAATAAATAGTGACCAAATTCTTTTTGAATTAGGTCAGGGTAAGTCCAGAGAGTGTCAGAAAACTGCAAAAATAATAAATAAAGAAATAAATAGATATCGCGCGCAACGCTACTGCACGAACTTATTGGAAATCGCGACACGCAAAAATATGGTAATAATTTTTTCGATTCATTAATCAGAATTGGTCATTGTGGGCTCAGTAACGGTATGGAAACAAAGATAATGGTATTTGCAAACACTGTACCATGCAAAGGCTGTTAGTTATTCCAGCAAATTTTTGCAGGCAAGCACTAGTAAAAATTGAAGAAAAGGGAGTAAAGAAATAACTAAGAATAAAGAAATCTATGGTGAAGAAAAGAAATAAATAAGTACTGGGTAAAACTGGTTGTGCTATAGATGACTTAAGAAATAACTGAAGCTGTCTTAGTTATGAAGAGTAGGGGGAGGGTGGGAGTTAGGAGTGGAGGGTAGGTGTGGGAGGAGGAGGAGGAAGATAGGAAGACAATGAGAGAGAGAGAGAGAGAGAGAGAGAGAGAGAGAGAGAGAGAGAGAGAGTTTAAATGTCTGACTTTCTCGGTCTGTCTTCTAAGTGGCTCTGAAGACGTCGTAACACCTATATCTCGGCGATTTATTCCCCCTGCAGCACCTTAATACCTTCTTGTATGTCTATCCACATGCCTATCTATCTATATATCTATCCATCTATCTATCTATCTGTCTATCTATTTGTTGCCAGACGCCTTGGTGTCGTATGGGATGGCCACAACAAATCGCCTCCCCGTCGCCCTGCCGTCTGCTATTTGGCTGTCCCCCCACCTACTCACACCCTCCTCTCTATTACACATCTCCACTCTACCCTTCCGTCTCATCCTTGGTCTCCCCCTCCTCCTCTCCCCCTCCACCTCACTCATATACAGCCGTCTAGTCAGTCTCTAAATCTCTTTCCTCTCCCCCTTAACAGTACTCACATACACTCTTCTTGTCAGTCTCTCATTCTCCATCCTTCCCCCTCCACCACACTCACATACACTCTTCTAGTCAGTCTCTCATTCTCCATCCTCTCCCCCTCCACCTCACTCACATACACTCTTCTAGTCAGTCTCTCATTCTCCATCCTCTCCCCCTCCACCTCACTCACATACACTCTTCTAGTCAGTCTCTCATTCTGCACACCATCTCAAAGTATTACTATTACCACTTGTCACATCCACACCACCACAACGCTCCTTTACTTCCTCATTTGTCTTTTGTGTCACTGATACAAACCATCACGGGAGAGCAAGACTATCTATCTATCTATCTATCTGTAGCCCGACGCCCTAATCCCGCAAAGAGTAGCCGCAGACAAAACGCCTCCAAGTCGCTGTCACCTACCATTTGACCGCCCTCTCGCAACTCACTCCATATCAAATATTAACTTTACTAGTATTAACAAGTGCTGAGCAAAAATAACTCGCTAGTGATGAGGTGTTAGGAACCAAAGCCAGTCTCTCTCCCTCCTTCCCTCCATCTCACCTATCTCTCCTCCCAGTATTTCTTCCTCTCTACATCTCTTCTTGCAGTCTCCCCCTCGTCTCTCCCTCTCTCTCTCTCTCTCTCTCTCTCTCTCTCTCTCTCTCTCTGAGTCTGGCTGGAGGGAAGTGGAGATGGAGTTTGAAAAATATTCATGGAGTTTATCAGGGATTTTAAGCGAGGAAGAAGGAGGAGGAAGAGGATTACACAGGATTACACAGGAAAGCAAACAGCAACAGACCTTATGGTCCTTTCGAGGCTGCTTGTTAGAGAAAACTATGACTACAAGATCTAACTCTACATGCTGAAGGATAAGGATAGTAAAGCAAGAAGGCTCCCCCCACCACCAAACCCTCCAGGAAAAAGTGAGAAAAACCACCATGCAGCATGGAAAAACTGACATGGAAATTTTATAGGAAACACTGGAAAGGAAAAGTCACATTCTTTAATGCTTTATCTATAAGCTACCCGATTGAGTAACCTGAAAGAGAAAGTAAACAAATAAAATAATAGTTACGGCATGACATTATAAACCGGTACATTGAGTTAATGGGAAGTCTGTGGACATAACGTGGAAACTACACACTGCACAGTGTGGATGTTTAGGGGTGGTGTGGCAGCCTTGCCTGGCTCTTTTAAGGTAGGCAGCAGTCAATTAGGCCCCAGCTCCGTTCGCTCCACTGAGACAAGGAACTCTCCCATGTGGGACAAGTACACAAGTTTCATCCTGAAGCAGTGACCCCTGGTACATTAAAAAAATCCCGATGGTGGTCACTTGACTAACAGGGACCCTCAGTGATCCACAGCCCATCACAGGTCGTAAGTAAGAGTAGTGACCGTTAACTCAGAGTTATCTGTGCAGATCCTAATCTGTGCTTACTGTATATTACCTCATTTGCTTTGGGTAAATCGAAAAACGTATAATGACGTGACGTGACGCTATGTTAAGTTTATGGGGTGTCCTGTAGACACGAGGGGACTGCACAGTGTGGATGTTTAGGGGTGGTGTGGCAGCCTTGCCTGGCGCTTTTAAGGTAGGCAGCAGTCAATGAGGTCCTAGCTCCGTTCACTCCACTGAGACAGGGAACTCTCCCATATGGGACAAGTACACAAGTTTCATCCTGAAGCAGTGACCCCTGGTACATTAAAAAAATCCCGATGGTGGTCGCTTGACTAACAGGGACCCTCAGTGATCCACAGCCCATCACAGGTCGAAAGTAAGAGTAGTGACCGTTAACTCAGGAGGAGGAGGAGCAGCAGCAGCAGGAGGAGGAGGAGGAGGAATTCCATTTATGCCTACTGACCGAACAAGGGTTACTTTCTTCATTTTCCATTTCCTCCTCCTCTCCTCCATCTCCTCTTCCTCCTTCTCCTCTTCTTCCTCCTCCCCTTCCTCCTCCTCCGTCTCCTCTTCTTCCATCTCCTCCTCCTTCTCTTCCCCTTTCTGGCCTAACGAGTGACCAAGGGAGTTCTCTCTCTCTCTCTCTCTCTCTCTCTCTCTCTCTCTCTCTCTCTCAACCTTTTCCTCTCTCTAGCCTGTGGATTGCTTCTCTGCCTGCCTTACCCCCCTTCTCTCTCTCTCTCTCTCTCTCTCTCTCTCTCTCTCTCTCTCTCTCTCTCTCTCCATACGATTAATACATAGATAACGATGCCATATAATCTGAGCAAGTAGGTTGTTATGTAGGTAGGTAGGTAGGCAAGTAGGTAGGTAGGTATGTAGGCAGGTAGGTAGGTAGGTAGGCAGGAAGGAACGTAGGAAGATAACAGGTAGGTAGGTACATTGGATAGTTTAAGTAATTACAGTAGGTAGCTCAGGTAGGTAGGTAGGTAGATAGGTAGGTAGGTAGGCAGGTAGAAACGTAGGTGGATCGATAGAGAGGTATGTACAATGCGTAGTTTAAGTAATTACAGTAGGTTGCTCAGGTATGTAGGTAGGTAGGTAATTAGAGCATCGAATCAGGCAGGCAGGTAGGTAGGTAGGTAAGTAATCAGAACATGAAAGTAAGTAGATAGGTAGGTAGGTAGACCGCAGGCGCAGGTAGTCTGGATGACGGTCCAAGACGCCTGCTCCCGATGGTGCGTGGCAGAAGGAGATCATGTGGGCACTCCTCCTATAGTAGATCCGGTGGACCCTACTGTGCCGCTGTTCCCCTGGGGTAGAGTAGGACTGTGAGCTCTGGTGGTTGCTCTTCCTCTTGTGGAGGCAGGTCCAGTGGACACTACTACCGATGGCCTACTTGTCAAAGGGCAAGTCCCACCCCGATTCTGGCGAGCTCTCTCCCCGTCAAAGGGTCAGTGCACTTCCTGGGGGTCTGGTTGCGTGATAAAGGGGCATAGGGTCACGGGGGAGATGAGTCGTTGTGGCGCGGGGCACCAATGGGTCTCCCCGTTGCCTCCTCTTTGGGTCGGGGTCACTTCCCCATGTCCTCCTCCTGGGGTTGTAGTGTCGGGATCACTCCTCCGAGTGGGTATTTCACAAACCTAATTGAAATATTTATTGTTATAAAGGTTACTTAACCTTACAGACTAACCTAAATGACCATCAAACTAAACTTACCTCATACTAAGAAAACAAACCTAACCTAACCTAGCAGATTTACCGAACTGACTAACATACTAACCTAACCTGATACTAAGAGAACGAACGTAACTTAACCTACTAGATTAATCTACGTAACACACTAACCTAACCTGATACTAAGAGAACGAACGTAACTTATCCTAACAGATTAATCTACGTAACACACTAACCTAACCTGATACTAAGAGAACGAACGTAACTTAACCTAATAGATTAATCTACGTAACACACTAACCTAACCTAGAAGCGAAGCTTGGACCTTGTTGGAAGGACACAACAGTGAGAGCAGTGGAAATGAGTTATTTGAGAGGTGCATGTGGAGGTATTGTACATGGACAGTTAATGAGGAAGTGAAGGAGTGTTGTGGTGTGGATGAGGATGTGATAGAAAGCGTTAGGAGGAATACACTGTTGGTTTGGCCATGTGTAGAGGAAGGAGCTCGAGCCACTGAGAAGGAGAGTTTATATGAGTGAAGTGGTGAGAGGGAAGAGGTAGGAGGAGACCCAGGAGAAGGTGGAGGAGTGGAGTGGAGAGGTATATGAGAGAGGAGGCGAAATGGCAGGGGATAGGGAGACGTGGAGGCGATTTGTTTGTGGACACCTCTGACGGATGAAGGCGTCTGGATATGGATAAATATAGATAAAAGAAAGGTTTATTGATCGAATTCAATGCTTGTCACGAGGAAGTGCTATGGAATACGTGTAGACCCCTCAAACTGCCTTTGAGAGTGGAGCCATATAACCGCTATTTACTTTAACTTGACCTAAAACTGCCATCTCTCCATCTTGACTACTGAGCAGCTAGAAAAGATTATTGCTCGAATTTTGTGCTAGTTACGAAGTTGTGCAAAGGAAAGGATGAAGAGCCGTGGCCTTGTCTTTTTCTGCCACTGAGTCAGCCATTTTCACCATTGGAAAGGCCGAACCAAACTTAATAAATTAATCACCGTCCAAGCCGGGATACGATTCCGAGCCAGGGATGAAATTCTCGACCATACATACGATCGATTCTTTGTCGTAACTTGGGTTTGTTTTTACAGGAAGAACGAGAGACACTGAGGGGCGGGGGGGACTGGTAGTATGGTGTTGTTATCAAGGTGGTATATTATTGTGAAGTGAGAGTGTATGTGAGTGAGCTGGACGGGGGGAGAGGGAGAGGGACGCTAAGTATGAGATGGAGGGATGGAGTGGGGAGGTATATGAGAGAGGGGGGTGTGAGCTGGAAGAAAGGCAGTGAAATGGCGGGGGACAGAGCGACATGAAGGCGATTTGTTTGTGGCCACCCCTTACGAGATTAAGGCATCTGGCATTATATACATAGATAGATAGAGTATGGAGGTGTTTTTTCATTGTCGGTGTTAGAATATCTGGAGGTGGGATATTGTTATACAAGGTTTGATAATGTTTATATGGTGATTGTTTTATGTGCCTAGGTGTGTTGTGTGTGTGTCATATAACAGCAGAGGTGTTGTGTACTGGAACAGGCTAATGCATAAAATTGTGTGCCCCTCATATGAAGGTAGTCTCTCACTGGGAGGGCTTTAATATCAGATGGTAAGTGACCTAAGCAAGTCGATTTGATGCAGTCAGTGATGATACGCAGGGCGTTGTTCTGTACGACTTGCAAAGGTGTTGTCGGTGTTAGATAGGATGAAAGCCTATGCTGAAGGGGGGGGGGGAAGGAGAATTGATCATCAATGATATCAATATTGTTTTTTAGAATATGGAGAATGTTTCTTTTTGTTGCCAAAAATCAGGCCCTGTAGTTGGCCTGAGTGCACTGAGTCTGGGGGTGCACCGCCTCTTGTACTATTGGCCACAGCAGTTTCGTTCCTCTCATTGTGGGCGATTTGATGAATGTGGCAACGTTGCATTCTCCCCCTCTACACCCCCTCCCTCCACCCGTCTCCCCAGATAGCTTCTGAGGTTTATGAACCGCGTTGTGAAGCACCTGAACGTCCGAGTTTACTGCATGTTACTCGATATGATGGGCATGATATATTATGCCTGTTGCTAATGAAAATTTGCGTGTTTCATGACTGTATTCATTTTTGCAGGAGTTATTAGAATGTATAAATGTGTCATGCCATTTGTACCAAATCACAGTAGTACTACCAAATACTAAAGCATCTGGCGTTACTTCCGACATTCTTCCAGTGTTATTAAAGATTACACTCTTATAATCTGCTTAGGCCGACCAGTGCTACGAACAAGTTAAGGATTTTTTTTTTTCTCATATATTCATTCATTTATGAATTCATTAATATCGAAAGAGTGAGAGCAACAAATTTAAAATAGAAATTAAGAATACACAAAAGTCTGTCAAAGTGATAAGCACATTAGAAACTGGCAACATCCAAGGGTGAACATACTAGATGAAGTAATATTTTAATAAAATTTAAAGAAGATTACCCGACAGAACACTGACAACCAGATAATTAGATTGTGTCGATAATATAGGTGATATGGCAGCCCTATCACAATCTAGGGCTCAGGCATAAAATCCCTCGTTACGACAGTAAAATCAGTGTAATCTTTTACCTTTCTTCCATCTTGCGTTTCTCTGTAATACCAGTATCCACTAGAATAAGACCACTGATGAGGAGGGATCCAGTAATGAAGACATTATGTGAACGGATGTGTCACTCAGAACGCATGTATGAAAAATAAAGAAACGGCATCAGAAGTGTGACTGTAAAAAGCATAATAATACGGCGCCGTCTAACAGGGGTGGAGGATGAAAAGGCTCACATAGGAAATGATGAAAGGCAAATAAAAAGTGAACACTGATGAGTATGAAATACTCTACAGACAAAAGAAGAGACTGAGCGACGACAATAACATGTCGAAGGACAAGGATAGACGTGGAAAGGCAAGGTGAGAAGGCGAAGGATAGGAAGACTGAAACCAAGTATATAAATGATATATGAGTAAATATTTGTCGGTAGTAATAGTCATTCTATTTGTAATATATATTACTGTATGCAGTTTTACAAAAGGAAAGGCAAGGTGAGAAGGCGATGGATAGGGAGACGGAAACCAAGTATATAAATTATCTATGGGTAAGTATTTGTCCGTAGTAATAGTCAGTATATTTGTAACATATATTACTGTATACAGTTTGACAAAAGGAAAGGCAAGGTGAGAAGGCGATGGATAGTTAGACTGAAGCCATGTATATAAAAGATAAATGGATATTGTCCGTATTAATGGTCATAATATTTGTAACATATTACTGTATATAGTTAAAAAGATATATGGGTAAACTATAATGAAATAACTAAGCATCATTTACTCTGCATTATTTCTTCGCATCTGTATATTTGTCCGTAGTAGTAGTCAGCGTATCTACCTATAACCTATATTACTGTAAACGGTTTGATAAAAATAAACGAGGAAAGAAAGTGAGAAGGGGAAGGATTGGCAGACTGAAATTATATATATATATATATATATATATATATATGGAAATATAATCAAATTAGTAAACATTTACTCTGAATTATTTCATCATATTTACATATTTGTCCTTAGTAGTATCATTGTATCTATAACATTACTGTATTGTGTTTTTTTAAAAAGGTAACCATTATGCATATATATATATATATATATATATATATAGAGAGAGAGAGAGAGAGAGAGAGAGAGAGAGAGAGAGAGAGAGAGAGAGAGAGAGAGAGAGAGAGAAGGGGGGTGGTGGAAGAAGAAAAACAAATTACCGAGAGAAACAATGAGAGAGAGAAACTATACAATTATCCGGTAACCAAGTCAGAGGCAGCTCATGACAAATGACTATGTTTATGAAACAAATGTAGATAAACGTTTTATTTTCCCAAATATACTGTATTATGGAAGATTATTCAGTTATGTATTACAGTTAGTATAATATGGCACGCATCGTGCATGAAAACCAGTGAATCATCGTCACTAAGCTACATGTCAATGTAATAAGGAAAAATATGTAATACATAGTGTTTATTTTATAGTTATTACAACATGAAGTGACATTTTCCCTGCAAGGAGAACCTTAAAAGAAAACATATATATATTGTTTCCAATTTTGACCCGATACCTTTGGTTATTTACGCACGTTCATACATGTGTAAAAGGTCATGCATTTCATTTCATATATTCACAGGACAATCCTTAACTTCTCCCACCAGGTAAATAAATAAACTTAAATGATATTGACACAGTCAGGTAACCAAACATGGTTACAATAAAAGTTTCAACCTGTTCAAAATTAAATCTAATATTTAGTCCACCCTCCATCGCATTCTATTACCTCTTGCAATCGCTGTGGCATAGATGAAACATCATTATATATGATGTGTGCATTGCGTCTGAATGTCTCCCACTCAGCCCTGCTGTGATCCAGTAACTGGCGAGAGGTTCTCTCCTGGCCAGGCACCCATGAATTAACAATGCTTCCCCATACATTTTCTATAGGGTTGAGGTCACATCCCCTGCTAGGCCATTCCAGAAGCTCTAGATGTCGTTGCACCTCAAACCAGCATCTGACAATTCTCGCTGTGTGGATGGGCGAATTATCCTAGGAATGGAGAGAAAACAGGACAGGTTAACGATTGTCTTACAGTGTTCACACGTGACAGGTAAAGTTCATTCCTACTGCTTGTAGGCAATGATTAAGAGTAATTCCAGTAAAAAATCATCTATCGTTTAGTATAATGAATTTAGTAAGAGCCATTAAATACCCAAATGGTTGTCAAACTGGTCTTGAAATTACGATGAGACAGTTCATATGAATAGGACCCCGATGCACTTATTTTTAATCATGAAAAAGTGTTTAATTGTAAAAGTGACTAATAGTATATGGCATATATATTTACTATAAACAACAAACACACACACCTGCATATAGATGATCTGCTCAGGATAAGGCAGGGCAAAACTTCGTACACTAGGCAGCATTACCTCTTCCAGGATCTCTATGTATTTTTGAGAGTTGAACCTCCCGTCTATTTCTACCATTTCTCCAATTCCATAGAGGTGTATCCAACCCCACACATTGGCCGTCACATGGCCACTTCTGGCCACCTCGTAGATGTTGCGCCTGTTATACCTAGTGCCGTTTACCCTCCAACAGTGAAGTCGGCCATGGGTTGACGAAGAAAATGACTTCTCATCTGAGAAGATAACTCGGCCCCAGAATGATAAATCTTGTCAACATGCTGGTGAGCAAAGCGAAGCCTGGCCTCACGATGTCTATCGTCAAGTAGCCCTTTCACTGCAGGAGTTCGGTGATGATGTCCTGTTTCGTGAAGTCGCCTCCTAACAGTTTCTGCAGACACATTCATATGCAGCCTTTCCTGGATAGCAACTGCGTTGGTGAAAGGATCGTTTTCAACTTCGATAATTATTTGTCTGTCCTCTTGAGGGGTGGTTTTTCTCGGTGCTCCACACCTAGGGCGATCTAGTAGACAGGCAGATTCCTCCCATCTTTGAATCCACCGTCGCACAGTTGGCTTAGATAAACCGAGGTGTGCTGCTATCTCTGCTACAGTGTGGCCTGCTTCCTTCATGCCAATAATTTGGCCTCGCTTTGCTAACTTGTCTTGAGGTGGATCCATTGCTTAAGGTTGTCATTTCCTGGCGGTGGTGCAACGGGTTATGAGAACAAAACCGTGCCATGAGATATCAGAACACCTCGGATTCTGAGGAGTAAATCCTGGAGGGAGGGGAGGGGGAGGAAGAGGGTGGATAAACGCCTTCCTTACAGATGGTTCGGAGAATTCGCACTTTACAATTTGAATTCTTCCTTCCCCCCCCTCTCTCTCTCTCTCTCTCTCTCTCTCTCTCTCTCTCTATTTATTTATTTATATATATATGCTTAATGGTGTGTATTATTTTTTTAAACAGTATACAGTAATATATGTTATAGATATAATGATACTACTACGGAAAAATATAAAAATATGATGAAATAATTCAGAGTTAACGATGTTTACTTACTTGATGATACTTCCCAATATATCATTATTTTATATACCTGGTTTCCGTCTTCCTATCCATCGTCTTCTCACCTTGCCTTTCCTTTTGTCAAACTGTATACAGTAATTTATGTTACAAATATACTGACTATTACTACGGACAAATACTTACCCATAGATCATTTATATACTTGGTTTCCGTCTCCCTATCCATCGCCTTCTCACCTTGCCTTTCCTTTTGTAAAACTGCATACAGTAATATATATTACAAATAGAATGACTATTACTACCGACAAATATTTACTCATATATCATTTATATACTTGGTTTCAGTCTTCCTATCCTTCGCCTTCTCACCTTGCCTTTCCACGTCTATCCTTGTCCTTCGACATGTTATTGTCGTCGCTCAGTCTCTTCTTTTGTCTGTAGAGTATTTCATACTCATCAGTGTTCACTTTTTATTTGCCTTTCATCATTTCCTATGTGAGCCTTTTCATCCTCCACCCCTGTTAGACGGCGCCGTATTATTATGCTTTTTTACAGTCACACTTCTGATGCCGTTTCTTTATTTTTCATACATGCGTTCTGAGTGACACATCCGTTCACATAATGTCTTCATTACTGGATCCCTCCTCATCAGTGGTCTTATTCTAGTGGATACTGGTATTACAGAGAAACGCAAGATGGAAGAAAGGTAAAAGATTACACCGATTTTACTGTCGTAACGAGGGATTTTATGCCTGAGCCCTAGATTGTGATAGGGCTGCCATATCACCTATATTATCGACACAATCTAATTATCTGGTTGTCAGTGTTCTGTCGGGTAATCTTCTTTAATTTTTATTAAAATATTACTTCATCTAGTATGTTCACCCTTGGATGTTGCCAGTTTCTAATGTGCTTATCACTTTGACAGACTTTTGTGTATTCTTAATTTCTATTTTAAATTTGTTGCTCTCACTCTTTCGATATTAATGAATTCATAAATGAATGAATATATGAGAAAAAAAAAATCCTTAACTTGTTCGTAGCACTGGTCGGCCTAAGCAGATTATAAGAGTGTAGTCATTAATAACACTGGAAGAATGTCGGAAGTAACGCCAGATGCTTTAGTATTTGGTAGTACTACTGTGATTTGGTACAAATGGCATGACACATTTATACATTCTAATAACTCCTGCAAAAATGAATACAGTCATGAAACACGCAAATTTTCATTAGCAACAGGCATAATATATCATGCCCATCATATCGAGTAACATGCAGTAAACTCGGACGTTCAGGTGCTTCACAACGCGGTTCATAAACCTCAGAAGCTATCTGGGGAGACGGGTGGAGGGAGGGGGTGTAGAGGGGGAGAATGCAACGTTGCCACATTCATCAAATCGCCCACAATGAGAGGAACGAAACTGCTGTGGCCAATAGTACATGGTCCTTGAAGGTGAGTCCGATATTATGTCTCTCTAAGAATGTTAGTGTACGGTGTGTGGCACACGTACATTGTTAAAAAATGTGATGTTCGGGGGAGTACCTGTGTTCATGCTTACAGCTGGTGGCGAGTGTGCTGGTGGATTTGGCTGGGGTGATTTTCAAACTGTTGTCCTTAACCCAAGTCTGCAGTGTGTTGAGGTAGTCCTGTTGCAGTGTACAGGCTGTGTCTGCAGTGTGTTGAGGTAGTCCTTTTGCAATGTACAGGCTGTGTCTGCAGTGTGTTGAGGTAGTCCTGTTGCAGTGTACAGGCTGTGTCTGCAGTGTGTTGAGGTAGTCCTGTTGCAGTGTACAGGCTGTGTCTGCAGGGTGGTTTGTGCTTGTTGTGGTGATGTCATCTGCATATGAGACAATATATGTGGGTGGCTGAGGTGGGGGAATATTATACTGTATATGTATAGGTTGAAGAGTGTGGGTGTGAGATCTGAGCGCTGTACAACTCTGATGGGGAAAAATCGTGTTGGTGATGGGTTGGCCGAGAATGTAACATGTGCTTGTCTACCAGGCAAGTAAAAGGCAAGCCAGCGCTTGGTGTTCTCCATGTTTGCGTTGTGTATTTAGGTGATTAGTTTGCGTTGGGGGACGGCATCAAAGGCTTTACTAATATTTGTTGATAGTAGTGTGCGCTGTGTGGGTAGAATGATAAGGTGTAACGTGCAAACTTAGTAGTATTGTTGGCCAGCTTGTAATACATAACGTACAGTTACCTCCACTTCTGAGGAGTACAGCGGGTGGTGTGTTTGGTGAAATGTGGCACCACTGTGTTTACATCATAATAATAGTAAGTGAATGGGCAGGCCCGGCAGGGCTTCCCCTCTGCTGCAGTATCTAGTACCCGCGGAAACAATGTTCTATCAAGTCTTACTCTGTCTGCACATCCAAGTGTTTGCCACTCATGTATAGTGGAAGATAGAGAGAAAAACAAATGTTAATGCCATTGCATCCCATTGCTTCTATGACAGGAGATGACTGTGAGGAGAAGTGGAACGGAGAGGATAGGGGACAGGTGGTGGGAGGTGTATGTATCGAACCTTTGTCGTGTTTCGTTTTGAAAGCTGAAGGGTGTGATTATATACAGTAGATGTTCTGAGGTGATCTGTAACTCCGCATGCAATAATATGTATTGGATGAATGTTGGAGTCTTAATGTTCGTCATACGACGTGGTGAACAAGTGTAGTTGAGCATAAATGTTAGGTGTGATGTTCGGTGTCTCGAAACTTGGTTCACCTGAGTCTAGTGTGTGTGTATGTTTCAGCAGCTGTAACAATTTTGTGGCTGAACCGGGGTGACCATAAATGGTTCATGATTAAGCATGTGACACAACGGTCATGCCATGTTGTGCATCATTCAGTCTGTTTTGTTGTGAGGAAAAACAATCATTATAATCTCAAACCATGGTATAAGTAGGTGTCCTGTTGCATAGGATTAGAGCCACTTTGAGTGTAGGACAGCTGTTGGCTTATTGTGCGAAAATGTTGTGCAGTCATCATACTGATGGATCACGCGGAGGTAATGAGATACTGTATTTGCATAATGAATGCATATCTTGTATTATAATAATTGAAATAATGGCGTTCCGGATGTTCAGTCCACAAATGCTGTCGCTTTCTTCGAGGTGCTATTTTAATAGTCTGGATACTTCTGACATCCACAAACATTGATCATCGTATAGTATATTCTCTTTAAAACATTCATACATTAGTTTTCATACAAGTATTACACATTCAGGCCATCCTTAGCTCCAGACGAATTTTACTATTTAATCGTGTGTCTACACTCACACATTGTTCATCCAGAGGGAGAAACATTTTCTTTATCATGTATGTCTGTCCGTTGTCTGCTATTATAATACAAGGATTTAGTATGTGGCCACGGCTACACAAAATATATCTGTGGCGTCGTGCTGCTGAAGAGTGTAAAATTGCGTATAAGCTACGTGTGTTTGTGCAGGGAGTGTGGTAATACACTTCACCGATTTATTCGAGGGGTTGTTGACTCTACTGACTGAGCATTGAACACTTACCTCCCAGCAGTCTGAATGAGATCCTGCTTTCAAGCAGTAGAAACATTAAGTAGTACAGTCAACAACGCAATATTATATGAAAAGGAGGGAGTGTTTTATGCACCGTGTCATTATAGAGGCTTATACAGTATAACACAGCCAAGGATAAGCTGGACCTACGGTAGGATGAAGGTAGAGTGCTGCTGGAGCGTCCAAGTAAACGCAAGCAGTATTGGTACACCAGCACCTGCATGGTAAAACCCAACCACCGCGCTTTACGCAAAATTCTCCCGGGTTCTGAGGCTACTCCACGTCATCAAGTAGATTTACACAAGGTCGCTGGTGAGGCTGCAGTCTCGTCGTAGTGATGCGATATAAGGAAGTCAGTATCAGGTCTCGTTATCCATTATATGAGGAAGGGCCGGAAATTTCTGTGTGTGTGTGTGTGTGTGTGTGTGTGTGTGTGTGTGTGTGTGTGTGTGTGTGTGTGTGTGTGTGAGAGAGAGAGAGAGAGAGAGAGAGAGAGAGAGAGAGAGAGAGAGAGAGAGAAAGAGAGACCGACAGATTGGTGCATTCATGGTGTCATTACAAGTTGCTACAATACGGTATAATAACAGATTCAGGGAAGAATAGAGGGTCCTTGTCTCTGTAACAGTAAATACTGGCCCGATATTATCCTTGCAATTTCAGTGACAGAAATGGACACATAGTGTATCAGTCGTAGGACAAAGGGAAGCAGGACCTAAAATATCATGACGCGTAATGTGCCGGGCACTGTGGTGGTTTTGACTGTATATGGGAAGCGAAATGTTATGGCATTGTTGTTTACAGCCATCATACGAGATTAATAACCAAGTTCGACAACAGATTTCGATACTATGGGTATCTGTGATGCCGTGTCCGGTGACACTGAAGACTGAAAACGATATTCCCAAGGCAGTTGGAAATAGAATAGAATATTTGGTAGGTCAGGCGGGACTTGGGGAGAGGTTGGTCAGTGGGACGGGGTATTAGGAGAGGAAGGAAATGTTGCAGGAATGGAGAGGGTAGGTTGGCTTGACCACCCTGCTTGGTGGTAAGGTATGTATGGAAGTGAACTACATGGAGTAGAAGCGAGTGAGGAGTTGGGCAGGTGGGAGTAGGGGCATCACCAACATGTATGATATTTGGTGTTGGTATGGGAAATATTGCTCCCTCTGGATGAACAGTGTGTCAGTGTAGACACAAGATTAAACAGTATAATGCGTCCGGGGAGAGAGAGAGAGAGAGAGTCTCTCTTTCGTTTTATATATATATATATATATATATATATATATATATATATATATATATATATATATTTATTTATTTATTTATATTATCTACACACAATGAATCAGCTAATTGAGAAAACTACAGAATATAGTAAACCACTGTGGTTAGGATTTGTTGATTACGAAAAGACTTTTGATTCAGTGGAGCACATAGCAATTATAAATTCATTGCGAAAACAAGGAGTGAATGAGAACATTGTAAAACTGCTCGAAAACATATATAAAGAGGGAACTGCTACAGTTAACTTACATAAGGACTCAGAGAAAATGAAGATTGAGAAGGGCGTGCGTCAGGGATATACAATTTCACCAAAATTATTTACAGCATGCCTAGAAAGTATTTTCAGAAAGCTAGACTGCGAAAACAAAGGAGTGAACATAGATGGAGAAAAGCTAAACCATTTAAGATTTGCAGATGACATTGTCCTAATCTCTGAAACAGAGGAGGCATTGCAAGAAATGTTAAATGACCTGCACATATAAAGTCTGAAAGTAGGGCTAAAGAGGAACCGGTGTGAAACTAGAGTAATGTTTAATCCACAAACACCTGAGAGCGTTATCAGAATAAGTGATGAAATTCGTGAAGAAGTCGAGGAGTACAATTACTTGGGACAAATACTAAAATTAACGAAAGAAGATGATAGCGAAATAAAAAGACTCATTACAATTGGATGGAAAGCTTTCGGCAAACATAGAGATATTATGAAAAGTAGCTTGCCAGTTTGTATGAAACGAAAAGTATATAACGAATGTATAATTCCAGCTACGACGTATGGTTGTGAGACTTGGAAACTGACAAAATCAATGGAAAATAAATTAATCCGTTCTCAGAGAGCAATGGAAAGGTCAATGTTGGGAATATCTTTAAGAGACAGGAAGAGATCAACTTGGGTGATAGAGCAGACTAGTCACAGATAATATAGAAGTTATAAAAGAACAGAAATGGAGGTGGGCAGGCCATATAGCAAGAATAAGGAATAACCGATGGAGCAAAAGGCTGACTGGACACCAAGAGATTGTAAGCGTAGCAGAAAAAGGCCAGACAGATGGAGAGATGAGGCCGAGAAATTTGCAGGGAAAACGTAGCAAAGATTGGCTTAGTCAAGGAATTCGTGGAAAAGGCTGGGGAAGGCCTTGTTCAGCAGTGGACTAGGTATGGCTGATGATGATGATGATAATATATATATATATATATATATATATATATTATATATATATATATATATATATATATATATATATAAGGAGAGAGAGAGAGAGAGAGAGAGAGAGAGACCTCTCTCTCTCTCTCTCTCTCTCTCAAATAGCCTGTAAACAAGAAGGCTTGTTATCCTTACACTGTCACTGGTGGGTTCTACGATGCTACAGTCACTGTAGAAAGACACCCAAGGAGACAAGGACCGCCCTATCCTTCCTGGGTCTATTACGTCGTACTGTAGCAACTTGTAATGACACCATGAATGCACCAATCTGTCGGTCTGTCTCTCTGTCTCTGTCTGTCTGTCTGTCTGTCTGTCTCTCTGTCTCTCTCTCTCTCTCTCTCTCTCTCTCTCTCTCTCACACACACACACACACACACACACACAAATTTCCGGCCCTTCCTCATATAATGGATAACGAGCCCTGGTACTGACTTCCTTATCATATAGCATCACTACGACGAGACTGCAGCCTCACCAGTGACCTTGTGTAAATCTAATTGATGACGTGGAGTAGCCTCAGAACCCGGGAGAATTTTGCGTAAAGCGCGGTGGTTGGGTTTTACCATGCAGGTGCTGGTGTACCAATACTGCTTGCGTTTACTTGGATGCTCCAGCAGCACTCTACCTTCATCCTACCGTAGGTCCAGCTTATCCTTGGCTGTGTTATACTGTATAAGTCTCTATGATGACACGGTGCATAAAACACTCCTTACTTTACATATATAAGTGTATTGTTCCCTGTACTACTTAATGTTTCTGTTAGCTGAAAACAGGACCAGACTGGTGGGAGGTGAAAGAATGTTCAATGGTCACGCAGTAGAGTCACCAAAACCGCGACTTTGGCTGCTATTTTGGCATGAGTGCGAATAAGTTGGTGAAGTGTATTACCAGACTCCCTGCACACGTAGACTATACGCAGTTTTACACTCTCCCAGCAGCACCACGCCACTGATATATTTTGTGTAGCCGCGGCCACATACTAAAACATTGTGTTATAATGACAGACCACGAATAGACATACATAATGTTGCCAGTGCTGCAGTTCGTTATACGTCCGTTTATCACACACAGACATTGCAGACGTCATCGACTGTGTTAACATGGATCTGGATTGGCCAGTTGCATTACTGGACCCCTGCACAAACAAGGCTAGACTACGCAATTTTCCCAGCAAAACCACACCCCCGAAATGCCTCTGTAAGAGTCAATAATGGCCCGATACAGTACTATATTTGCAATTTCATGAGCACGGAATTGAAAAATTTACTACATGACAGTATTGTGATACCAGCTCTAACGCATGGAAGTGAAGCTTGGAGCTTGTTGGAGGGGCAGAAGTCAAGCGTGAGAGCAATGGAAATGAGTTATTTGAGAGGAGCCTGTCGAGTCACATGGAGAGACAGACTGACAAATGAGGATGTGAAGGTGAGTTGTGGTGTGGATGTGGATGTGATAGGAAGCTTTAGGAGAAACATACTGAGGTGGTTTGGCTATGTGGAGAGGATGGAGAGTGAGAGACTGACGAGGAGAGTATATGTGAGGTGGAGGGGGGGAGAGGGAGGGGAGGCCAAGGATGACATGGAGGGATCGAGTGGAGAGGTATATGACAGAGGATGTGTGTGAACTGGGAGCAGGGCAGTGAAATGGCGGGGGGCAAAGGCGACATGGAGGCGATTTGTTTGTGGCCACCGATTAACGGATTAAGGAGTCTGGCAATAGACAGACAGATGGATAGATAGAGACAACGGACACACACAGTATATCGATCGTAGGACAAAGGGAAGCCTAAAATATCATGATGTGTAATGGTTACCAGGCACTGTGATGGTGGTGCGTGTAGATGGGAAACGGATCTTCTTTATGGTATTGTTGTTTAGAGCGATCATACGAGATTCATAATATTCTCAAGGTCGGCAATATATTTTGATGTTACAGATATCTGTGATGCCGTATCCAATGACGTTGAAGACTGAAAACGATATTCCCAAGTAAGAAATAGAACAGAATATTTGGTAGGTCAGGGGTGACTTGAGGAGAGGTTGGTCAGTGGGACGGGGTATTAGGAAAGGAAAGAAATGTTGCAGGAATAGAGAGGGTGGGTTGGCTTGACCACCCTTCTTGGTGGCAAGGTGTGTGTGGAAGTGAACTGTTGTGTATTAGGAGCGAGTGAGGAGGTGGGCAGCTGGGAGTAGGGTCATCACCAAAATATGTGATGTTTGTTGTTGGTATGGGATATATTGCTCCCTCTGGATGAACGGTGTGCGAGTGTAGACACACGATTAAATCGTATAATACGAATGGAGCTAAGGAGGGCTTGAATGTGTAACACTTGTATGAAAACTAATGTATGAATGTTTTAAAGAGAATATACTATACGATGATCAATGTTTGTGGATGTCAGAAGTATCCCGACTATTAAAATAGCACCTCGAAGAAAGAGACAGCATTTGTGGACTGAACATCCGGAACGCCATTATTTCAATTATTATAATACAAGATATGCATTCATTATGCAAATACAGTATCTCATTACCTCCGCGTGATCCATCAGTATGATGACTGCACAACATTTTCGCACAATAAGCCAACAGCTGTCCTACACTCAAAGTGGCTCTAATCCTATGCAACAGGATACCTACTTATACCATGGTTTGAGATTATAATGATTGTTTTTCCTCACAACAAAACAGACTGAATGATGCACAACATGGCATGACCGTTGTGTCACATGCTTAATCATGAACCATTTATGGTCACCCTGGTTCAGCCACAAAATTGTTACAGCTGCTGAAACATACACACACACTAGACTCAGGTGAACCAAGTTTCGAGACACCGAACATCACACCTTCTAACATTTATGCTCAACTACACTTGTTCACCACGTCGTATGACGAACATTAAGACTCCAACATTCATCCAATACATATTATTGCATGCGGAGTTACAGATCACCTCAGAACATCTACTGTATATAATCACACCCTTCAGCTTTCAAAACGAAACACGACAAAGGTTCGATACATACACCCCCCACCACCTGTCCCCTATCCTCTCCGTTCCACTTCTCCTCACAGTCATCTCCTGTCATAGAAGCAATGGGATCCAATGTCATTAACATTTGTTTTTCTCTCTACCTTCCACTATGCATACGGGCCAAACACTTGGATGTGCAGACAGAGTAAGACTTGATAGAACATTGTTTCTGTGGGTACTAGATACTGCAGTGGAGGGGAAGCTCTCCCGGGCCTGCCCATTCACTTACTATTACTGCGATGTAAATAAACACAGTGGTGCAACATTTCACCAAACGCACCACCCGCTGTACTCGTTAGAAGTGGAGGTAATTGTACACCCAAGAGCAAAAGTTTGCCGACAGTCCCTGCCAGGCATATGTTTCCAAACAAAGCCCATAGAGGGCGCAGCGCTCGTCCACCAGAGTTAGGGAGAAGGGAGGGAACGGAGAGGTGGAAAGGGAGGGAGACAAAGAGACGGGGAAGGGGAGGGAAGCAACGAGACAGGGGAGGGAGAGAGAGCCTGTGGAAATGGTAAATGGCTCATATCGGGTGTTTTATTATTATTATTATTATTATTATTATTGAAATACAGCATAGTGTCCCTTGGAATGCCCAACCACCTCCACCAGGGATTCAGCATAGTGCCCCCGTAAACTCCCAGACACCCCCACAAGGACCCCACGGAGAAGCAGCAGCGGCGCACCGAGACTCGGCGCAACAACGGCACAAGTCAGCCCAGGCCGAACTCCCCTATGACTCGGAGCCCTCCCGCCATCGCCATAGCAAGAATCCTGCACTACCTTCCAGGCGAGTTTCCACCAACCCATCTCAGGGTGGGGCTGTCTGTCCAGCTCCTACCAGAGCCCCTAAAGAGTTGGCCTGTAGCCACTCCCACCTTCTTCAGCAGTCGGCCAGTAGCCTCTCCGAAGGTGTCTTCCCTCTTGTGACGGCCGGTAGCCGCCCGCCCCTTGCTAAGGAATCGGCCAGTAGCCGACCTGAGGGTAATAAGGAGATGGCCTGTAGTCGCTCCCACCTTCGTCAGAAGGTGTCCTTCCGGAGACGGCCTGTAGTCGCTCCACACCCCCTCCTGAAGGAGTCGGCCTGTAGCCACTCCCACCTTCGTCAGACGGCCGGTAGCCGGTGTTGCCCCTGAGTAGGCCCGTAGCCGTTCCACACCCTTCCTGCAGGAGTCAGCCTGTAGCTGCTCCCTCCTTCGTCAGATGGCCAGTAGCTGCTCCGAAGGTGTCCCTGGGTTCACTGGTAGTCATTCACCCTCTCAGGCCACAGCCAGTAGCCGGGCCTCGGCACCTTGTGGTCGCGCCCTTGGGAAGCCAGGGCCAGTAGCCAGGCCCCACAGCCAGAAGCAGCAGAGAGCAGCCCCGCCACCCCAGTGTGAGACGGGTTTCCTGACCCCCGACGCAGAGGACGTAGAGGAGTACTGGAGAGGCCCTATAGCCTCCCCCGGTATCTGCTCCCTACGACTGGCCCTGGAGAAGACCCACCTGACAGACCCTGATGCAGACCAGTGCTGCGGCCCCTCCCTGATGGTGCCGCCTAGCTCAGCGGGCCGCAGCCCTCGGGAACCCCAGGCCCTCCCAAGAATGCCCGGGTGGGACCTCTCTACGTCCCAATGGCAGAGGACCTCTACCTCCAGCAGGAACCTGAACAAGAGGTTCAAGCAATTTTTCGGCCCCAGTCCTGAGGGCCACACTCCTGTCCCCAGCCCAGAAAGTATGGGCCCCTTCACCACCTGTAGCCCCGGACGAGAGAAGACGCCCCTGCGCGTGATCCCGTGTCCTCTCGACACGGCCTCCCCTGGCGGTGCCCCTGCCCCGGCAGAGCTGTAGCCGGCGAGTCTCTCCGCCGCACCCGCCGCCTAGTGACCCATGAGACATTGACTGCGCCCCTAGTGTAGTATAACAGTGGCGAGGTGATAAAGTGCATTCACAGTACCAGACCAAGTATTTTAAGTGAAATTGGAATAATAATGGTCCAACAGTGACAAGGCGCAACAGTGAATAGTCAATTTAGAATCAAAGTGATAGTGAATAAGACCCATGCACAATACCCATCATATGATAGTAAGAGAAACACCCAAGCCGTAGAGTTTGTATTAATAACTAACCAAAAGTCCCTTTCTCTTAGAAAATAGTAAAGTGAACACGCTATCAATAAACTCCGCCTCATACTACCATAATCACAGTTAGACCCCAGTGCCTTACACCCTCCCCCAGTGAGCCTCATCTCTAACTCCTCCAAGCGCTCAAAAACCTTGGACTGTACTAATTCTGCATACTCCGCCTCGAGTGTTATTTTAAGTGCATTCTCCCATAGTATCCTGTGAGATACTGATTATCTAGATATAAGTGTTTGTGATTAACCAAATATTGTGTTGTAACCAAGATGGTTAAACAACAGATCAAAATCTCTCATAGGCCAAAGGAAAGGATTATATAGAAAAATATAACGTGGAGAGGAACACTTACGTAACCGGTACACGATTTTAAATAGAGAAGTAAAGAGGGAGATAAGAAAAGCAAAGAGAAGTTATGAAATTAAGGTTGCAAGTGAATCGAAAGAAAACCCCAAGGGTTTTTATCTAATGTACCGTGAGAAAAATTAAGATAGGATAGGACCACTCAGAACAGAATCAGGTGACATTACCAGTGAAGATAAAGAAATATGCTCCATCCTAAATAATTATTTCATATCAGTATTCACCAAGGAAAATCTAGACCTGGTCCCTCAAGCAGCAAATATTTACGATGAGAATACGGAAAATATTCTTAGTAATATAACCATTAGTAAGGAGGACGTATTGAAAGAAATTACTTAGTTAAAGCCTCAAAAATCGCCAGGTCCGGACGATATATAAGCAAAAATTATAAAAGAAACCAAAGAAGAATTATGTCAGCCACTTTTAACATTATTTAATGACTCTTTAAGTTCAGGAGTAGTTCCCGAGGCGTGGAAGACCGCAAACGTAGTGCCCATCTTTAAAAAGGGTGATAAATCAGCTGCGTCGAATTATCCTCCGATAAGTCTAACGTCAATAGTAGGAAAAATGTTAGAGTCAATTGTGGCAAATAAGATTAGAGAACACTTAGAAAGACTTAATCTTATAAACGAAAGTCAGCACGGATTCAGGCAAGGACGATCCTGCCTCACAAACTTGTTGTCATTGTACTCGGAGGTTTATGAGGCAGTAGATAGCGATAAAGCTTACGATGTTATTTATCTGGACTTTAGTAAAGTTTTTGATAGGGTCCCACACGAAAGGTTAGTTAGAAAGGTTCGAGCACACGGTATAGACGGCGATATCTTAAAATGGATAGAATCCTGGCTGAAAGGACGAAAGCAGAGAGTATTAATAAATGGAACTAAGTCGGATTGGGGATTAGTAACTAGCGGTGTACCACAGGGTTCAGTACTCGGTCCCTTATTATTTATTATATTTATATAAATGATCTAGACTTAGGAGTCAATAGCAGCATCAGAAAATTTGCCGACGATACAAAAATAGGGCGTATCATTAACTCGACTGACGATTGCCATAACTTACAAAAGGACCTCGACAAATTGTTGAAATGGACTAAAACTTGGCAAATGGAATTTAACGTTGAAAAATGTAAAGTACTTAACGTAGGCAAGACCGTTGGAGACACTAAATACAGCTTAGATAACAAAGAAATTAGCAAATCGGAATGCGAGAGGGATCTAGGAGTTATGGTTAGTAACGACCTTAAACCAAAGAAACAGTGTATTAATGCAAGAAATAAAGCAAATAGGGTCCTAGGGTTCATTTCGAGAAGCGTGAGCAATAGATCATCAAAAGTAATACTGAAACTTTATCTAGCATTAGTAAGGCCACATTTAGACTACGCATTACAATTTTGGTGTCAACTTACTATAGAATGGATATTAATTCGTTAGAAAATGTATAGAGAAGAATGACAAAAATGATACACGACGTCCGGAACCTGTCATATGAAGGCAGACTGAAAAAACTAAGTCTGCATTCGCTAGAAAGGCGTAGAGTAAGGGGAGACTTAATTGAGGTGTTTAAGTGGATGAAGGGTATAAATAACGGAGATATTAGCAAGGTACTTAGAGTGAGCATACAGGATAGAACTAGAAATAATGGTTTCAAACTAGAAAAATTCCGTTTCAATAAGGAAATATGTAGAACCTGGTTTGGTAATACAGTAGTAGACGAATGGAATAAGCTACCTAGTAAAGTAGTTGCTCCCTCTTCCATTGATAGTTTCAAGCATAGGCTAGATAAGCATATGACAAATAAGGTGTGGATATAGAAATATAGAAAAAAGAAAATCTTATAACCAATACTAATTCATAATTTTTCCTTTTCAGGGTACACTATGATAGTCTCAATTCTCCTTTCACACTTTCCTGTAAAATGTCCACGCCAGTTTTTCTGTACTGCGTGGTGTTCTTCCTGACTTTTTCCTGCCGGCTTCAGCTGGAGGGTTTGGAGGGCGGGGGAGAGCCTTCTTCTTTGCTCTCCTTGTCTCATTCTAGTAGTTCAGTTACTCTTCTAGGAGCTGCCTAGCATGGGCCAACAGGCCTAATGCAGTTATCCTCTCTTCTTATGTTCTTATGTCTCTTGTCTGACTAATACACGTGTAAAGGCTATTGCCTGGAGTTTTTGTGTCCTGCCTCTCTCTTATTTGTTCTAAGCCCCGGTTTCGAGAGAGGACCCCGCTACACGTTGGGTGTTTTAGGAACGGGAAGTCGAGCCTTAAACACCTAGCATTACAATTATTATTATTATTTCTATTATTATTATAAATATAAGAAAGAAGGAAGTAATCCAGCGTTAGCCCTTAGAAAACGGCTGACATCTTTTTGTTTTTTCTGAATAACTCTAGATGCATTTTCTTGTGTGACGGAAGCACTAGTGATGACGAAATGCTAAAGGTTTGATAAAGTCTAGCAACCCATAAACAACAGTTTGAATTTGATTCAGACGATCAAAGAGGCCACAAGAAAATCCCCATCGTCTGAGGGTTAGGGAAGTGAGAAATTAATTTAATCGTGTCATGTAATGTGAAGGTAGACTGCGAGGTGGAAGGACGTAAACTAGAGAGAGAGAGAGAGAGAGAGAGAGAGAGAGAGAAACAAGGCGATTGAAAGGAAACAGCTATAGGGAACTGCCTAGTTTGGTGGTAAGTATTTGGGAATCATATAATTACATACTCTAAAAATGAAAGAAGCTGATAAATACAGTGTTACGATAACAACTTTACAAGGTATTAAACATAATCCTTATTATTTTGATGAAAAGGCAGGGTCAGTGCTGCATTTTTACATTACTGATGTTACACACATTTATACCATCTCTATTCGACCATTTGCGTTGCCATGCTGCGAAGTGGCCAACGAATCCCCTTCAATCGGAGTGCAGTAATACACAATGTCTATCAACAATATTATTCTCCTGCCTTTCACCCTCCCATTTTTGATGTATGTAATTATATGATTCCCAAATACTTACCACCAAACTAGTAATTACCCTTTACGTGTTTCACTTGCCAACTCCTTGTTCTCTCTCTCTCTCTCTCTCTCTCTCTCTCTCTCTCTCTCTCTCTCTCTCTCTCTCTCTCTTAGTTTACGTCCTTCCACCTCGCAGTCTACCTTCACATTACATGACACGATTAAATTAATTTCTCACTTCCCTAACCCTCAGACGATGGGGATTTTCTTGTGGCCTCTTTGATCGTCTGAATCAAATTCAAACTGTTGTTTATGGGTTGCTAGACTTTATCAAACCTTTAGCATTTCGTCATCACTAGTGCTTCCGTCACACAAGAGAAATTATCTAGAATTATTCAGAAAAATACAGAAGATGTCAGCCATTTTCTAAGGACTAACGCTGGATTGCGTCATTCTTTCTTACCTGTATACTTATTTCATTAATAATAATAACAATAATAATAATAATGATAATAATAATAGTAATAAAACACTCGATATGTGCCATTTACCATTGCCACAGGCTTTCTCCCTCCCTTGTCTTGTTGCTTCCCTCTCCCTCCCCCTCTCCGTCTCCCATACGCTGGTGGACGAGCGCTGCGCCCTCTATGGGCTATGTTTGGAAACACTGAAATACCAGCGCGGCGGAGTGAGCCCGACACCATACCCCAGGAGGAGAGAGTTAAGGCCCGTCCAGACGATCGAGCACAGCTCGACGGGCACTGCTCGAAACCGGGCTAAGTCCGCGGGCACAACTGTTGTGTTGTCCACACGGTGCCTATCCGGCCCAGTCAAACCCGGGCAACAGCCAGACCGAGCGGTCGTCCAAGCTGTGTGCGGTACGACAGCTACAGTATGGTGCCGAGTAAGAAGGATAGGAAGAGGATAGCATTGTATAGCATAATAATTGCTATGTGTGTGAAGAAGAAAAAGAACAAATTGCAAAAAGACAATTGGTGTAAAGACTGGCTAATCAAAAGAAGACAATTGGGAAGTCATGTCACTATATTACGTGAATTAGAAATTGGGAGTAGAAACGACTTTATAAACTACATGAGAATGGACCCGAATACATTCCATACACTTCTAGCTAAGGTGATCCCCTTTATAAGCAAGCATAATATCAATATGAGGGATAGTATACCTGCAAAAGCTCGACTAGAGGCTACCCTCGTATTTCAACTGCATGTAGCTACACGTTTCTGCAGTATACCACAAGAATATCCAAGCAGAGCTTGTCAGAAATAATACCCGAAACTTGTCAAGCAATATATCAAGTGTTACGAGAAGAATACTTGCAGGTGAGACAATGTTTGTAGTCTGACCTAATTAATATTTTGTGTGTGTGTGTGTGTGTGTGTGTCCGACTCTGGGCAAAGGCTCAGGGTCTATTTCTTGGGGGCAGTTGCCTATCCCAAGGCCCAGTAGTTCTCCTACACCTCCACATGTCACCACTTCGGCGCTAACACCAACCGTCCATATTGAATACATGCTAGGGCTGTCTCATACAGAATTGGTGTATTGGTATTAGCGGGGGTATTTTTACGACATGTCGGCGGGTCATCTGGTAGATCAGGAAAGTCTGCTTTTAGGAAATTCAAATCCTTAAACTGTTGCCTGCTCCAGCCGGGATTCGATCCTGGGTCCATTAGGACCGCAAGCCGCCTCTCTACCGATTCAGCCACCGCCTCCCCCATAACAATCATTTATATGTTCGCATTAATATATAGCCATGAAGTTAGGACAAGATTAAGAATACTGGCAGGAACAAAAACGCACAATGCTATTGTCGTATATTATACAACCCACCGTAGCATATCACTGACTCGTTGCAACAGTGGGCACGGGGCTAGTCTGGTGCACTTGGCGTAGCAATCGGCTGTTTCCAATAATCCTCCATGAATTCCGGTATTAAATGCGTACTCTAATAAGTGTGTTCTATGTTCACACCATGGTGGATAATGATAACTTAGGCACTGTTGGACTTTTTAATGTATATCATTTTTATTGCAATTATAACAAATAAGTGGAAAGAAATTACATAAGACATGTTGCAAATTAATATGCACCGTGCATGACCGTCACCACATTGTCCCTCAGTATTTGAATATCATCCGTATCTCTTACCCATATAGGAAGCAGGACTGTATTATACAGTACGTAAATCACCATGAATGTAAACATTATAACAAGAATTCAGACAATTATTTTCCCTGTGGGACTCAAAATTACTATACGTTTACATGCAGATATACAGTATGTAATGATTACAACTCATCACTTGATTTTCGAAATCAAACAACGGTATTGATGCTATTATTGCTATGTTATTTGTGACAAAGCTCAGTCGTTATGCAATGAAGAAAGTCATTATATTATCTTAGTAGACGAGGAAAGCTTCCCTAATTTACCCAGAAAAAGAATGTCACTGATTAGCTTCGGAGCATATATTTTTTTATCATCAGACATATGACTAAGATCATTTGCTACAACATTAGCAAAATCCGTATTTGTAGTGCTAACTTCCGTGGATGAAGACAGCTCCCGTAATTGGTGCAGTGCTTCTTGGAGAACATTGTCAGTTTCATCACAAACCCTTTTCTTCGCTCTTGTTTTACTTTTTGCTGACTGGGTTGGACAGGGGTCACGAACATGTCTCTTCGATGTGCCAGCCGTAAAAGATGAAGTATCTTTGGCAGGCAGAGATGCAGAAAGGGTGTCCGTTGGAGAGGCTGCAGTGGGTGTGACAGACGTTACAACGGGGGCTGCTGTAGCAGTAGGTCCCTGAAGTTTCTGCAGTTCTAGGTCGTTGTAAATCTGTTGAACATATACAAGAACAAGGGTAAAGAAAATAAAAACACAAAAACTCAAAAATACATGGCTGTTGTCAGGGTAAGCTACGGCGGAATGTTACAGTTTGCCGATTAGTCATTATATGTTTGGGTACAAAGCGCGGTTACAATGAACGAGATAAGTATTGGGGAGGGCTAATGATTATGGTTGATGCATAACAAATATTATTTTGACAAAGCTTTTGTATCTCGTTATAGACGCCTCGAACCCCTGAGGAGTGGAAGCATGTGGCTAAAGGGTTTCACACGAGATGGAATTTTCCTAACTGTCTCGGAGCCATTGATGGAAAACACATTCACATAAGGCCTCCACACGGTAGCGGCTCCTACTACTATAATTACAAAGGCAGCCACAGTATAATACTCATGGCCATATGTGATGCTAATTCGGAGTTCATATACGTGGACGTGGGTACAAACGGACGAGTGTCTGACGGTGGTGTGTGGGACAACAGTGCCATGAGTACCCACATTGCAAATGGTACTGCAGGTCTGCCTCGTGATGCGATTCTTCCTGGTAGTGAGAGGTCACTGCCGTTTGTGTTTGTGGCAGACGACGCATTTCCCTTGCAACGCCACATAATGAAACCCTTTTCACATCAACAACAAAGCAGTAGGGAACGCATCTTCTCATACCGGGTATCTAGGGCTCCATGAACCGTGGAAAATGCATTTGGAATACTGGCGAATAGGTTCCCCATACTCCTTTCTCCAATCAATCTACCTCCGGATAAGGTTGAAAAAGTTGTGCTAGCATAAGGAACAATTTCTCATGTTGATTGGAGAACAACACCACACCTAATTGGACTGGAAAGGGTGGGACGGAATCCTACCAATGACAGCAAGCACATTCGGCATCAGTATATGGAGTTCTTCACTGAAGAAGGTGCAGTCCCCTGGCAGGACAAAATGACCACTTAACACCACTGCTGCAACATTTGAACTGTTAGATGGGTAACCATATTTATGTACAGTAAACATGATGCCATGTACCCTACTAGCGCAATACGTTATGCTTGTTAAATAAAAAGGATCATGGGTTTCTATAATACTTTTTCCCCCTTGTTTATCTTAAATATACGACTATGCATTTCAATTTCATATCATGGTTAACAGCCTGTGTGTGTGTGTGTGTGTGTGTGTGTGTGTGTGTGTGTGTGTGTGTGTGTGTGTGTGTGTGTGTGTGTGTGTGAGAGAGAGAGAGAGAAAGAGAGAGAGAGAGAGACGACAGAGAGTGGTTGTGTGAGTGAGGCGTGAGGTGATTGAGGTGAGAGGTATTTTAAGAGTATTTTAGGTAATAACTCTATCCTGGCTTTATCGTGCAGCTCACATAACCCAGTGTTAACCCTACTTATTAATCAATAAATACAAAACCCCCAAATGGTGAGTTTTTCCAGCCCCTTTGCATAACTGGTTCGTTTAACATAAGCTCGCAGCTGCCAAATGTAATGTCCTGTTTGTTCTAAATCATCAGTAAATTATACTGTTTGTCGGTACATTGTGTACTGCAAGAAGACGACCCGTTTATGTGTCAGTTACCCTTTTTTCGGGTCGACATAATTTTTGTTGATCGTAGTATGATACAACTATTAACTTGTCTCCTACTCCATTCATGATACCAGTATATGAGGACTTTCATACGTTTAAGGAAGGCTTTACACAAACATGCAACAGCGCCACATTTAAATGACTACGGCACACATAAAATGTGATTTACTCATCATGACTGCACCCCGGCATGTCAAAATCAGCTGAGCTGAACACCCTCCCCGGCACCCGTCGAAGCTTGTGCACTTGTATCGCAGCGGATAATTGTGATAAGCATTAAATTTCTTCCACTGGGCACATCCATTGACAATACCAGTAACCTGTCCTAGTATAATGATCTTGATGAATATATAATGTAAGCACCTAGAAAAAAACAATGAAATAAATACAAAACAAAACACATCGTACTTACCTCATGATCAGAATATGTGAGCATCTCCGACGTAGATCCATCTACAGGTGTGTCCATGTTTGTTACAGATGCACGTACTTTGTCACCCTCATTTAGGAAAGACAGTGCATCAAAGCACCATAATGTTGGAGTGTATATGTCCTCACTACCAGCCCCTGACTTTTGTGACTTTTGTATTTTACGCATCTCTCGTCTATGTTGATTGTGGAGTACGTCTATTTTCTTTTTTATTTCGGCTGCTGTCACGGACAAACCAATTTTTTGCATATCCTCTACCATGGTCGTGTGGGCTACTGCTCGTTTGTCTGTCTTTGTAGATGTCCAATTTTACATTCCACCGGCAAGGGTGTTGCCGATAATGCTCTATTAAATGAACAATCTGAGGTCTCGACCACTGAGCGGGCGCTGGGACAGACATGTCGGTCAATCACTAGAGTTAACACTGACAACTTCGGCCCCTTGCCTCCAGAGGAAATCTCGTGTATCTGGCAGCGACGTCATATCACGGGCGAGGGCAGTGTCTGGTGATTTCACGGAACTACCAACACAGGCAGTTTGCCCGTGTTTCAGCAGGCACAAGCGGTAATCTCTTCAACGGGCAAACTGCTCGCTTTTGTCCGTGGGCAATGCTCGATCGTCTAGACGGGCCTTTAGGGGGTGACACGCACACCACAAGGAGACGATGGAGGGGCTGATTTACCTGGGCCAATGTCCAGCCAACAACGGCTCATCTCCCTCGCGACCCGGCGCCCCTCTTCTGTGCAGCCAGACCACCACAGTGTACAGAAAAGGTACACTACTCTCCAACAGACGGAATGCTTGCCAGAATTGGGGTGGGACTTGCAGTGGCAAGCTGCCAAGCACACCCTCGGACGCCGAGTCCTCTGGATCGGCTCCACTTTTGACTGAGGACTCGGAAGGAGCCTCTAGGGTTGCTATTCCCCTGCCGAGACTGAAGGAGGGCACGCTCCGTCGGAGCTGTGGCGAAAACCGAGAAAGTATGTCCGACCTCTTCCTCTCGACGTTACAGGCACAAGACCTTCCCACACGGAAGGAGGGCACGCTCCATCGGAGCTGTGTCATAAGCCGCGAGAGTTCGTCCAACCTCGTCCTCCTGACATCCCCGGGACAGGTAACTCCAACCCGACGATGGGAGGGCATGCTCTGTCGGAGCTGTCGCGAAAGCCGAGAGAGTACGTCCGACATCTTCCTCCCGACATCTCAAGGGCAGGAGGCCCTAGCCCTACAACAGGAATGCCCCCACGCCCCTGATCCACGTAGGAGCACAGGCAGTGCCTGACGAGGCTGCCTGACAACAGGAGTCACCTCGGCCTCAACCCACCGCCCTGGGGTTAGAACGAGGTGCCACTCTTTCCAGCTCTCTCCTTGGAAGGCGAGAGTCTCTCCCTCTACAGGCTCCCCACCTGAGTCCAGACCAGACAAGGTGTCCCCGAGGCCTGGGATCCAGTCCCTCCAGCCAGGGCCACCCCAGGCGCTGACGGGCTCCTCCAGGACCAGAGGCCGCAGCCCTACCCCGTCAGCCTCCCCTGCAGCATAGGCCACAGACCCCAGAGCCAGCGAGCCTCCCCCTATGAGAATGGCCGCAGTTCTTCCCTGACGGCCGCCCCGGACCGGGGTGCAGGCCCCCCCACCCCAGTAGCACCCTCCTCCCGGCCGACCCTTGGCCCAGGCCTCCACCGGGCCCTTCCCCTGTACCCAAAGACAACCAA
>NC_137044.1:27022036-27052036 GCF_032717465.1 Coenobita brevimanus
GATCTGTTAGAGCAGTGGTTAAATTCTAAGAATGTGGATTCTGATTTTGGTAAATTTAAGCAGATGATTTTGCTGGAGGGCTTCAAGAAGTGTAGTTATAAAGATGTAAGCCTATATCTTGATGAGAGAAGAATAGATAATTTGTCTGATGCTGCAGTTTTAGCTGATGAATATGTTCTCACTCACAAGAGATATTCTAGAGAAAAAGGGAAAGCTGAGAGTAAGTACGTTGCCTCTACTCAGAGTACAGGTAACAGGAAAGAGAATAAAGATGATGTTTCTCAGGAAGTAAATACCAGCTTCACCTCTAGATTTCAGAAAAGTAAATGTACTTATTGTAGTAAGCTTGGTCATACTACGGAGAAATGTTTCAGGAGACAGCGTGATGTGAACAAAAAGGAGTCTTTAAATATTCAGTCAATTGGTCTAGTGTCCACCCTTGAGAGTTCCCAAATTCTTTAACTGAGTTAACTGAACCTGCTTTGAGGGGTAACTTAAATTCTCATGATGGAGCTCCTCTTTTGAGCAGTAACGTGGGTGACACTCTCAAGAGTTCATGTGCTAATTTCCTGTCTGATGGTTTTGTCAGTCCTCTGGACAGTAATGACAGGAAATCAGTTAAAATATATCGTGATACAGGTGCTTGCCAATCCCTTATGCTGACCAGTGTTCTAGGCTCTAATGTTAATTCCTCTGATGAAACTGTAATCTTACAAGGTGTAGGGAATAATTACTTCTCTGTCCCTCTGTGCAGAGTGAATTTAGAGTCTGGTTTTGTTAATGGTTCTGTTATGGTTGGGTTGGTTGAGACACTCCCAATGTCAGGTGTAACTTTCTTACTTGGAAATGATATTGGTGGAGGTCAAGTGTGTCCAGCTCCTCAGTTGTCTAGTAAGCCAGTGGCTGCGGCCCGGGATTGTGATGTCCCTGATGTGTTCCCTGCATGTGCTGTCACTAGGGCTAAGTCTAAAGTTACTGGTGCCTTAGAGGATAATGATGATGATGATGTTATCCTAGCTGACACTTTTCTTGCTAATTTGGACCACTCCCCAGATGAGGCAGTACCCCGTAGTGTTGATAATTTGTCTCGTCAAGAGTTGGTTGAGTTGCAGGTTGCTGACCCTGAGTTGAAAGGTCTAGCTAACTCTGCTTGCAGTGAGGAAGAGTCAGCTGGTGCTTCTACTTGTTATTATATAAAGTCAGGAGTACTTATGAGGAAGTGGAGACCCCCAACAGCATCAGCCGACTGTGAATGGGAGGTTGTACATCAAGTTGTCATCCCTCGTGTTTGTAGGCAGGATATCATTAGACTGGCTCATGATTCCAGTTTGGCAGGACACCTTGGAGTGAGGAAGACTGTGGCACGCATTTTGAAACACTTCTACTGGCCAGGTATCTTCAGGGATGTTTCCTGGTATTGTAAGTCTTGTCACACCTGTCAAGTTGTGGGGAAGTGTAATCAGACCGAAAAGGTTGCACCTCTAGTTCCCATTCCTCGTTTTGAGGCGCCTTTCACCCGTGTGTTGGTGGATATTGTGGGCCCTCTTCCTAAGACTTCTTCTGGATTTTCTAATGTGTTGACCCTGATATGGCTACTCGTTATCCTGAAGCCATTCCACTTAGAAATATCTCAGCAAAGAACGTGGTTAAGGAAATGCTAGGGTTCTTCACAAAGTTTGGTCTGCCCAAGGAGGTACAATCAGACCTGGAAGTAATTTCATGTCAAATGTTTTCAAGCAGTCTCTGAAAGAGTTGGGCATCACCCAGATCACGTCTTCAGCTTACCATCCCCAGACCCAAGGAGCGTTGGAGAGATATCATCAAACACTCAAATCGATGCTCAAGAAATACTGTTTGGAACATCAGAAAGACTGGGATAAAGGTCTTCCATTCGTTGTATTTGCCGCAAGAGAATCTCCAAATGAATCACTGGGCTTCTCACCTTTTGAACTACTGTTTGGCCATGAAGTAAGAGGACCCCTTAAGCTACTCAAGGAATGCTGGCTGTCGGAGGAAGATGACGTCAACCTGCTGGAGTATGTGAAGAAGTTCAAAGAACGGCTGTCCACTGCTTTACAGCTGGCGAGAGAGAATTTAGGAGCTGCTCAGGAGAAGATGAAGACTTGGTATGATAAGAAGTCCAGGTTACGCCACTTTCAGCCAGGAGATCAGGTTTTGATTCTGCTACCGGTGCATGGGCAACCTCTTCAAGCCAAGTTTAGTGGTCCTTATTTCGTGGAGAAGAAACTCAGTGATGTCAACTATGTCATCGCCACACCGGATCGTAGAAAGAACAAGCAACTTTGTCACATCAACATGCTAAAGTTATATCACAGGCGGGACGAAAATAACCCAGTCTGCAATGTAGCTGTTCCTCCCGAGTCTGCAAGTGAAGTTCTCCCATGCAGTATGAGCCTGAGTGATAGTTTGGGGAAGAATCCTGATATCATGAATGATCTCCAGACTAAGCTTTCTCATCTACCTCCCGAGGAAAGGCAGGAGTTTTCGGCATTACTGCAGGAGTACCCGCAAGTGTTCCGTGCCACTCCAGGAAGAACCACTGTGTTGATGCATGATGTCGATGTTGGAGACGCAAAGCCAATTAAACTGCCTCCTTACCGTGTGAACCCAGTGAAAGTTCCTCTCATCCAGAAGGAGCTTGGCTACCTGTTGGACCACAAGATGATTGAGCCCTGTCAGAGCAAGTGGAGTTCTCCTGTCACTCTGGTCCCTAAGCCGGGTGGGTCACAGCGGCTTTGCATTGACTACAGACGTGTTAATCAGATAACCAAAACAGACACTTACCCTCTCCCTCGCGTGGAAGATTGCATAGACAAGGTCGGAAAGGCTAGGTACATAAGTAAGTTTGATTTGTTAAAGGGATACTGGCAAGTACCTATGACTGAACGTGCTAGGGAGATCTCATGTTTTGTAACACTAGGAAAGACTTTTGCATGTTCTGTAATGCCGTATGGTATGAAGAATGCACCAGCCACATTTCAGAAGCTAATGAATGTTGTAACAGAGGGTTTGGCAGGGTGTGTTGTTTATATTGATGATGTATTAATCTTCAGTGACAACTGGAAAGATCACCTATGCCATGTCAGTAAATTTCTTGAGCGTTTGGTTCAGGCTAATCTTGTAGCTAATTTATCAAAGTGTGAGTTTGGTCAAGCTAAAGTTCAGTACCTTGGGTACGTAATTGGTGATGGACATGTTGCACCACCAGGAGCTAAGGTTCAGGTTATAAGTGATCTTCCCAGACCTAAAAGTAGGAAAGAGCTACAAAGATTTTTGGGAATGGTAGGTTATTACCGGAGATTTGTTCTTAACTTTTCAATTCTTGTATCACCACTTACAGACCTACTGAAAAAGGGAGTTAAATTTGTCTGGACCGATAACTGTGAATCCTCTTTCAACAAACTTAAAGCTATCCTATTAAGTCAGCCAGTGCTCGCTACTCCAAATTTTGCTAAGCCTTTAAAGATGGCTGTTGATGCAAGTGATACAGGAGCTGGGGCTGTTTTGCTGCAAGAGGATGATCAGGGTATTGAACACCCTGTATCTTATTACAGTAAGAAGTTCACCCCACCTCAAAAGAACTACTCAACTATTGAGAAAGAGCTTTTGGCCTTGATTTTGGGTTTACAGCATTTTTCATTTTATTTGTGTTCTGGTTTTGACCCCATAGTCATTTATACCGATCATAACCCACTGAAATTCCTTAGTAAGTTTAAAGATAAAAATCAGAGATTGACAAGATGGAGTCTACTTCTTCAGGAGTATTCATTAGACATACAACATGTCAAGGGGAAAGAAAATGTTATTGCGGATTGCTTATCTAGACTTTAGACAGATTGTTTTAGAGTAATAAGAAATTTCCTTTGTAAATTTCTTTTTCTTTGTGGGGAGGTGTTACATAGCCTATGATTTCATCATCCTTTGTGTAATTTTAACGCACAGTATGCTGCATGTTTGATCACGAGCGTGTTCTGCCTCAGTTCCCCCTTCTACCGTTATAGTAGAGTAAGTCGTCCTTTCTGTTGTTCAGAGTAGGATTGTCAGCTCTTTGTCCCCTATGGCTTCATTTGCGCGTCCTTCTTACAAGTTGTATCAAGCTCTGCTGGCCCCTATATAATGAGCTCAGTCTCTGCATTATTGCCACTTAGATCTACTCCTCATTTTGTTCACATCTCTGTCCTCCCCTGTACAGTTATTATTGTGAGTGCTCAGGAAGTCTCCAACCATCTAGCAGCTGTGTGTAATTTGAGTATAACTGTTGTTGCATTTTTTCTTGTACTGTGTAGCATAAGGTTAATTCTTAGGCCTAGTAAGGTTTTTGTAATTCATGTGAGCTTCTTGTTGTCAGCCATCATTATTAATATTTTGTATCTGTAATAATTTATCTTGCATTCACTGGGTATTATCTGGTATCTCATTTTAACAGGGCTGACTTAGATAAATTTACTCATGCTAATTTTGTGTTAATAGAGGCTATTGCAGTTAATCATATATTTAACCTGTTTTTTTGCCATTACATTATCCTTATGAGTCCTGAATGTTTTGTTGTTAGTTTGAGCATTAAACTTTAACTTGTAATTTTACCTAACTCTTTTGTTTTGAACCTGGAACTTTACGGGACAGTAGTGATTTTTAGTATTCTCACTTAAAGTGTACATTATCTTTCTCTGTTCCGTAACAATATATATATATATATATATATATATATATATATATATATATATATATATATATATATATATATATATATATATATATATATATATATATATATATATATATATATATATATATAAAATGAGCTTTTTTGGATAAAAATGATGGCAAGGTTTTCAACATTTCATTCACTGACAGAGAGAGAGAGAGAGAGAGAGAGAGAGAGAGAGAGAGAGAGAGAGGTGAACACTGAATAAAAACGAATGTGTAATACCCGCACCCCATTCAGCTTAGACTATTCATGAAATGCTTCAAAGAAATGTATTTTGGATTCAGTATGTTGCCTAGTATATATACAGTATATACATAAAATATATGTATGTATGTGTGTGTGTGTGTGTGTGTGTGTGTGTGTGTGTGATATAGCGTATGGATTTCTAGGTAGTTAGAAAGGCAGACAGCCAGACAGATATATAAGGAGCTAGACAAGGTGACTGATGGCTGGATGGCTTGACAGAGCTAGTGTACCTGCTACACAGACCTGTATATAATTAGACAGGTAGATCAGCAGGTAACGTTGGCTGGATGAATATACAGATATATGGAGACCTAAAGATACATAGCCACAGTAGGCAGTGGTACACAGATAAATACATACTTCAATAAGTGTCAAGTCAAATGACTGCAGTGACATTTGTACATAATACACCAATATTTAACACCTTGCACCAGGACAGAGGTTAAGTGCTACGCCTCACTCCAGCCTGGGTGACGCTTGGTGGTGTGTCGCCGCTGCTCAGGGTCAGCCTGGGTCACCCTGTTGACCCCATTAGCTTAGCAGACTAGATTATGACACTGTGTATACTTACCCACTGACTGCACTGAATATATATATGCCCGGAAATTATTATTATTATGTGTGTGTGTATGTATGTATTATTATTAATATTATTTTTATTATTATTATTATTATTATTATTATAATTATTGTTGTTATTATTATTATTATTATTATTATTATTATTATTATTATTATGATAATAGTAATAATATTAATAATATTAATAATAATAATAACAATAATAATAATAATTATTATTATTACTTATTTTTTTACTCTTATTATTACTATCATTATTATTATTATATTGTTATCGTTATTATTACTTACTACACATTTAAATTAATAGCAATACAGAACAGTGGCAAATAGTTATATAAGATGGAGGACAGACAGACAGACAGATAGGTAGATGATAGACAGATAGATAGGTAGACAGATAGACATAGATAGATAGATAGATAGAAAGGTCGACTGATAGATAGATAGATATTGACCGATTGATAGACACAGTTATATGTGGATAGATAAGCTGATTGACTGATAGACATGACACAGATATACAGTAGACAGCTACACAGATAGATAGAGTTAGATAGATAGACCTGTTGCTAGCCAGGGTATTACAGATAGACAAATAGATAGTTAAAGATATCCAGGTAGACAAATACACATCCATGCCTACATACATACATACGTACATACATACGAACATACATACGTACATAACATACATACAGTAGACAGCTACATACATAGATACGTACAGATACATAGACCTGTTGCTAGCCAGGGTATACATAGATAGTACATAGATAGATAGAAAGATACATCCATAGGTAGACAAATACATCATCCATTGCCTCACATACATACATACGTGCATACATAAGCATGCGTGACATACATACACATACATACATACATACGTAGACAGTACATACATACATACGTACATACATACGTACATACGTACATACATACATACATATATGCGATAGCCAGGGTACATACATGCATACATATACATACATAACATACATACATACGTACATACATACGTATATACATGCATACATACATACATACATACGTACGTACATACATACATACGTACATACATACGTACATACGTACATACATGCATACATACATGCGTACATACATACATACATACGTACATACATACGTACATACATACATACGTACATACATACATATATATGTACATACATACATACATACGTGCATACATACATACATATATATGAACATACATACATACTTGCAGTACATACATACGCAAATACATACATACATACATACATACAGTACATATATATATATATATATATATATATATATATATATATATATATATATATATATATATATATATATATGTGCAATACATACATACATACATATATACATACATACATACATATACATACATCAATACATATATACATAATTACATATTTAAATTGGTAGGTAGGTAGAAAGGCAGACAGACAAGCACAGACAAAAAGATAGACAGACAGACAGAGATAGATAGGTAAACAGATGGACAGACAGCCAGACAGACAGATGGATAGACAGATAGACAGCCAGCCAGATAGATGTATGAACAGATAGAGATAGGTAGGATGGATAGACAGATAGACAGCCAGCCAGATAGATGTATGGACAGATAGAGATAGGTAGGATGGATAGACAGATAGACAGCCAGCCAGATAGATGTATGGACAGATAGAGATAGGTAGGATGGATAGACAGATAGACAGCCAGCCAGATAGATGTATGGACAGATAGAGATAGGTAGGATGGATAGACAGACAGACAGACAGCCAGATAGATGTATGGACAGATAGAGATAGGTAGGATGGATAGACAGATAGACAGACAGCCAGATAGATGTATGGACAGATAGAGATAGGTAGGTAAATAAGTAGACAGACAGACTGACAGACAGATAGATAGATAGATACGCAGATAGATAGATAGGCTGGTAAACATTAAAATATATAAATACATAGATATGGATAGATAGATAGACAGATAGATAGACAGATAAAGAAATAGACAAAGATACGGATAGATTGATAGATAGATAAACAGATAAACACAGATGTGGATAGATAGATAGATAAAGATAGATGGATATATAAACAGACAGACATATAGATAGATAGACAGATAGATAGCTGTACAGTGACATTTGTAGCTATATTGCACACTTTGCCTCGAGAAAGGGCTAACCTTTTGCAACGACTATTGAAGGGAATGTGTTGAGAGAGAGAGAGAGAGAGAGAGAGAGAGGCTGTAAGGTAAACTAAATCCTCCATTCACTACAATACCTGTGTAAACAAGAGAATTTGTGGTAAGAATAATGTATGATTCTCTTTGTGGATACTTATTTTTGTCTATCTATTTATCTATTACCAGACGTCTTAATCCAGTAAGGAGTAACCACAAACAAATCGCCTCCATGTCGCCCTGTCCTCCTCCATTTCACTGCCCTGCTCCCAGCTCACACACCCCTCTCTCATATACCTCTCCACTCCATCCCTCCATCTCATCCTAGGCCTCCCCCTCCCTTTCCCCCCCTCCACCTCACTTACATACACTCTCCGCGTCAGTTTCTCACTCTTCATCCTCTCCACATGGCCACACCACCTCAAAGTGTTTCTGCTAACTCTTCCTATCACATCCACATCCACACCACAACGTGTTTTTGTCCTTAAGGTTATTTCACCACACTGGGCCTCAGGATAATGCTTTGTGTCCAGCCTACCGTATAGCCAATGGCCAAGGTGTTCAGAGAGACGGGTTAAGTGATTCACAATCTTTGAATACCAACGTAATAAGACGCTGCAAAGATTCTGGAAGCTTCTAAATAAACCGGATCACATTACACTTGGGAATACGGTGCAGGAGGTGTAATTATAGATACCATCATGAGTGTATCGAGGGGTGTTGGCCGTCCAGCATGGCCAACACCCCTGTTTTATCACACTTAGGTGGTGTTCAGTACTGTGCAGATATTCAGTGCAGCCATTAGTCGCTTCTCTCTCTCTCTCTCTCCCTCTCTCTCTCTCTCTCTCTCTCTCTCTCTCTCTCTCACACACACACACACACACACACACAAACTGCTCTTGCTGTCTAATGTTACTTGACTAAGAGCAAGGGGATGTAGAACTCTCATTATTTGGGAAACTCAAATGCCCAACACATCAAAAAGAAAAAAAAAAAAAAAATCTGGATCCGCCCTTGGTTATTAATATAATTTCAGAATTCCCACAGACGCAGCTGGCCACTACTTTCCATGCTCTGTCAGGCCTGCCAACCCTTCATGGTGTAAATATGGACGTGCATCGCGTCTGCCTCCCTCCCTGATGTGTTGGTCATTCTGGAGGAAGGTGGCTGTGGCTGCGTCATTAGTTTTCTTTTTCTTTTATGTAAGGAAGAAGGAACCAAAGGACGGAGCCCGCAAACCGTTCCTTCCAATAAAAAAACAAAAACAATATAAAAGAGAACCAAATTCAAGATCCATTCATTTTGAGATGCCTAGACACACTGCGTTTGAAAGAATGGAGATCTTATGAAGATGGAAATTCAGACAAAGGGAGACAGTTCCAGAGTTGACCTGTTGCATAAATGAAGGACTGGAAGGAACGATTAACTCTTGCATTAGAGAGATGGACAGAAAAAGGAATGATAATTTGTTGCTAGACGGGTGCTACGCACCCGTCGTAGAGGTAGAGGGATGCAAGCAGACAGTTCAAAGGAGCAGTGGCCATTGAAGTAGCGATAGAAAAGAGATAAAGATGCAACAGTGCAGTGTCAGCCCTAAATGTTAACCCAGTGGACTGCAGGCTCAAGTTGGCCTCCTCTTCCACTCCACCATCTTCCTGTCAAGGGGACGGGCAGGGTGTTGAGGGACGTGTCTTTAACCGGACAGTGGAACTGCCAGATCATATTTGTGCCACCACGTGAAGGCGTCCCCTCCAGCACCTCGGCACTTCCATCTTCACTTTATTATTATAAACCTCCCCATTCAGAGTTAAGCTGCATTTCCTAGGCTGAATTTAGTTTTACTATTGTTATTATTATTATTATTATTATTGTTAATATCACCAGCGTTGTGAAGCGAGCGGAGTGGCAATGTTTTCAGTCGTGAGGTTGGTTGGCTGGCTTTGTTTGTGTATGTTTTACATCCGGAATTTGCGTCAAATCAGAAATGGAGCAAAATTATGTGTCGAGGAAAAACTTTCCTGTTACGAGGGTGGTGAGATCCCATCGTGATATGGCTAGGAGACTAGGGACCCCCTCCTCTGTTTTTTAGTTCCTAAAAAGAGACAGGCCAGAGAAAGGGATGGGGGATGGAGTTATCCCCGTACCCTGAAGATTGGGTCTATGAATGTGCGTGGATGTAGTACGATTGAGGCTAAAAGGGAGGAGATTGGGAGAATGTTTGTGAGAAGAAAGTTGGATGTGTTAGCTTTGAGTGAAACGAATATGAAAGGGAAGGGTGAGTCTATGTTTGGAAATGTGAATGGAAGATTGTCAGGTGTTGATAGAGGAAGGGCAAGAGAAGGTGTGGCCTTGTTAGTGAGTCCGGAAGTACAGCAGTGTGTGATTGAATGGAAGGAGGTGTCATCGAGACTGATGTGGGTGAAAGCGAAATTTGAACGTGAGTTGTGGGTGTTTGTGAGTGCATATGGGCCTGGTAGTGAAAAGGATGAAGAAGAGAGGGAGTCTTTCTGGAATGATGTTCATGAGTGTCTGCAGAGTTTTGGAGCGAATGTGAATGTGGTAATGATGGGAGATCTGAATGCTAGAGTGGGAAATGTAGCAGTTGAAGGTGTAGTTGGTATGCATGGTGTGCCTGGAATAAATGAAAATGGGGAGCGAATGATAGCGATGTGTGTTGAGCGAGAGATGGTGATAGGAAATACGCTGTTTGAGAAGAAAGATATTTATAAGTATACATGGGTGAGACAGGAGGGTGGAAGGGTTGTTGATAGAGCTTTGATGGACTATGTGGTTGTGTCTAGGAATGTAATAGGAAGATTGTTGGATGTGAGAGTTCTGAGAGGGGAGGGTGGAGGTATGTCTGACCACTACCTGGTGGAGGGAAAATTAAGAGTAGGTAAGAGATGGGTGAGAGCTAGGAGGGTTAGATGTGGCAGGGAGGTTTTGAAAGTGAGTGAGTTGGATAAAAGAGAGAAAAAGATAGAGTATCAGGAGAAATTGAAAGATGAGTGGAAAGCAGTGAAAGATCGGGAAAATGGCAGTGTGGAGGAGGAATGGCAGTTATTTAAGAGTGCTGTGGTGGGACATGCAGAAGAGGTGTGTGGTGTGAGACGTGTGGGTGGTGGTGTAAGAAAAGGAAGTGAATGGTGGTGCGAGGAAGTAAGTATGGCTGTGGCTGAGAAGAGACGTGCATATGAAGTGTGGCCGCAGAGGAAGGATGAGATGTCATATGAGAGGTATAAGGAAAAGAGGAATAGGGCGAGAAGGGCTGTGCGTGATGCTAAAGTGGCAGCAGATGAGAGATGGGGTAGGCGGCTGACAGAGAATTTTCAACAGAATAAGAAAATGTTTTGGAAGGAGGTGAAAAGGGTGCGACAGGGAGAGTCTGGGAAGGAAGAACGAGTAAAAGCAGAGGATGGAAGGATATTAATTGAGATGGATGCAGTAAGGAACAGATGGGCGGAGTATTTTGAAAGATTGTTAAATGTAGAGGAGGAAAGGGTGGCTGAGAGTGTGGCGGATGGAAGGGTGCAAGGAGTAAATGTGTTGGGAGAGTTGAATGATTCTTTGATCACGAAGGAGGAAGTGGAGAAGGCAGTAAAGGAGATGAAAACAGGGAAAGCTGCAGGTATGGATGGGTGTGCTCTGGAATGCCTGAAGGGTGGTGGAGTGACTATTGTTGACTGGTTAGTAAGACTGTTGAATGTGTGCTTTGTGAAAGGTATGGTGGCAGTTGACTGGGCAAGTGCTTGTGTGGTCCCATTGTATAAAGGCAAGGGTGATAAGTATGAATGTACTAGCTTTAGGGGTATAAGTCTGTTGAGTGTTGTAGGTAAGGTGTATGGTAGAGTGTTAATTATGAGAGTTAGAGAGGGTACAGAGGGAGTGATTGGTGATGAGCAGTGTGGCTTTAGGAGAGGGAGGGGATGCGTGGATCAGGTGTTTGCGGTGAGACAAGTGTGTGAAAAGTATTTAGCGAAAGGCAAGGATGTGTTTTGGGCATTTATGGATTTAGAGAAAGCGTATGATAGAATTGATAGGGAGGCTTTGTGGACTGTTTTAAGATTGTATGGACTTGATGGTAGGTTACTAAAAGGGGTGAAAAGTTTTTATGTAAATAGTAGAGTGTGTGTAAGAGTGGGAAATGCTGTGAGTGATTGGTTTCCCGTGAGAGTGGGGCTGCGACAGGGATGTGTGATGTCGCCTTGGTTGTTTAATATTTACATGGATGGTGTTGTAAGGGAGGTGAATGCAAGAGTTTTAGGTGGAGGTCTGAGTCTGGTGAATGTTGATGGTGGAGAGTGGAATCTGAAGCAGCTGCTGTTTGCAGATGATACTGCACTGGTGGCTGATTCAGAGGAGAGATTGAGACAGTTGGTAGAGGAGTTTGGAAGGGTGTGTGAAAGGAGGAAATTGAAAGTAAATGAGAATAAGAGTAAAGTGATGAAGTGTACGAGGTTGGTAGATGGTAGGGAGATGAATATAGTTTTGAATGGCGAGTTTCTTGAGGAGGTAGAGTGTTTTAAATATCTAGGGTCACATGTTGCTGTGGATGGAAGAATAGATGCAGAAGTGAAGTTTAGAATAAATGAAGTAGGAATGGTGCTGGGAGGAATGAAAAAAGTGTTTAGATGTCGTTCGCTTAGAATGGATGTAAAGAGAAGGCTGTATGAGGGTGTTGTGGTACCGACTGCATTATATGGGGCTGAAACATGGAATATGGGTGTAGCAGAGAGGAAAAGTTTGAATGTAATGGAGATGAGGTGTCTAAGGAGTATGTATGGAGTGAAGCATATGGATCAAGTGCGAAATGATGAAGTGCGAAGGAGAACTGGAGTTGTTCAGAAGATGGCTGGTAGAGTGGAGCAGAGGGTGTTGCGATGGTTTGGGCATATGGAGAGAATGGATAATGAGCTATTGGTGAAAAAGATAACTAGATCTGATGTGAGAGGTGTAAGGCTGAGAGGAAGACCACGAATAGGATGGATGGACAGTGTGAAGAGAGCACTGGATGCGAGAGGGATGTCTGTTGAGCAAGGAAGAGTGGCTGTGCATGACAGAAATAAATGGATAGAAATTGTGAATGAATAAGTGATGACGCAGCCCTGAGGGGATATTCTCCCGCATTTGGTCTGATCAGCTATTTCAGGTCAGGTGCGGGTAAGGGGATGAGTCTGTTATGATGTGGCAAGGGTAAACCAGCTTTGCTGTCGGGCCCTGCTGCGGATGTCACTGATTGCATTGCGCAGTTGACCCTTGTGCGGTGTGGTGCGGTTAGGATCTGTCCGTTCTCCCCTTTGTGGCTAAGATGCGAATGAATGTGTTGAATGGATGAGTAAATGGGGAGTGTGTCGTCATGTCTCGGCTACCTCCCTTTCCTTGGGGGAAGCAGCCTAGGTATATAGATAGATAGATAGATTATTATTATTATTATTATTATTATTATTATTATTATTATTATTATTATTGTTATTATTATTTAAAGACAAGTACTAATACCCAGGTTAGGTCCTTGGTTAGGTTAGTATTCCAGTGACTGTTTCTTTGCTTGGATATGTATTTCAACATTGGGTTTGGATATAGCAAGGCCTTTCATATTTTGTCTGTTGTGTGTGTGTGTGTGTGTGTGTGTGTGTGTGTGTGTTTTGACTTCCATCTCAATCACAAATCACTCTCTGCCTCTTCCTCCATGACTGGCTGAAACCATTACTTTCCCTGGTATTTTGTTCAGTCATTTTAATCAAGCGGAGATTTTCGTCCTTTGGCAGCATACTTCACGTAGCTCAGTTTTAGAATAAGACAATACTACGGCTCTGCATCCTTCCCATAGCACTTCCTCGTGACTAGCGCCGTATTATAGTATTAATCTGTTGTGATGGCTTTTTACTGGAGTTGAAGTATTAGGTCAAGTTAAACTAAATAGAGTATAAAATGTTTACGTGACATTTACAGTATTAAGTGAAGAATATTTTGCTATTCATTGTGTATTTGATATAAGATAGGAGGAAGGGAGGGAGGGTAAGAAGGAAGGAAGGAAGGCAGGAAGGAAGGTGGGAAGGAGTGAATGAATAAATGAAGGAGGGGGGGGAAATAACGAATGAAGGAAGGAAGGAAGGAAGGGAAGAAGGAAGAAGAAGAAGGTAATGAGGGAAGGAGGAGAAAGGAATGGATGCATGGAGGACTGAAGGGAGGAGAGCCTAGGGAGGGAGGCAAATAGAGAAGGAGAGGAGGTAGATGAAGGAAGGAAGGAGTTTTAGGAGAAGAGGGAAGGAATGGACTGGTAGTAAAGAACTGAAGGAGAGGAAGGGAAAGGAAAAGGTGAGAGGAGGTAGATGAAGGAAGGAATGAGTTTTAGGAGAAGAGGGAAGGAATGGACTGGTAGTAAAGAACTGAAGAGGAGGAAGGAAAAGGAAAAGGCGGTTAGAGGAGACAGGGAAAGAAGAAGAGAAAGAGGTAAAGAGCGAGAGGAGAATAGAGGGTAAGGGGAGAAGAGAAGGAAAGAAGATGAGGAGGAAAGAAAGGGGAAGGAGAGAAGGTGAGAAGGAAGAAAGAGTAGAAGGAGGAACGTAAGTAAAAAGGAAAGAATACAGAATAAAGGAAGTCAGTATAGTAAGACTGTGGAATCATTATTTACTGATTTTCATATAAAATTTTACTCGTCCACTCCGTAGGGCGAGTTTTTGTGTGTTACGGGGACGGCTCGGCGTTACCTGTGCCTATCCTGCATCATTTATTCATTTCCTGCTTCCACTGCCACACACACACAGTTCCATTCGTCTTCCTTTACAGATAATGTCTCTCTCTCTCTCTCTCTCTCTCTCTCTCTCTCTCTCTCTCAATCGGAATATACGATATTGTTCTTACCTCTGACTTTCTTTTCTTTTTCTTTTCCTTTTTTTCTCTCATTGTCTTTCGCTTCTTCCTCCATCTTTTTTTTTTTTTTACTTTCTCTTTTAAATTTGTTTTTTGTTTCTGTGTCTGTCTGCCTCTGTCTGTCTGTCTGTTATGATGATCTCTCTCTCTCTCTCTCTCTCAGATGCTACATGACAATGCATGATTATTTAAATTTGTAAAGTGAAAAAGTTTATTCATGGAGAGAGAGAGAGAGAGAGAGAGAGAGAGAGAGAGAGAGAGAGAGAGAGAGATTCTGAATGAAAACGCACATGCATACTTATATTGACTTACACACACACACACACACACACACACACACACACACACACACACACACACACATACCTGCAGACTGTGCATAAATTTTGGTTCATGCACATAAACGTACATAGACTAACAAGTACATCCATCCATACATACATACATACTCCCTGCACAAGAATTTACTCATACTTACTGTGCATACGAGTACTTTCATCCATACATACATACTGTACATACGAGTACATATATGCATACATACATACATACATTCATACATAGGAGTACATACACACATACGAGTACATGTATACATATATACATACATAAGCAAACGCAGGCTGTGGCAACGACCATAATACCACAGTACACTAAGCCTGTGTAGATATTCTCCCTCTCTCTCTCTCTCTCTCTCTCTCTGTTACCCTCTTCCCTCGCCTCCCATTCACTTCCCTTCCCTTCTTTCTCCCTTGCCCTCCCCTCCTCCATCGCTTCCCTTCCCTCCTTCCCCCTCCTTCCTTCCGTTTTTCTCCTTCCCTTTTCCTTTCCTCCACATCCCACTCTTACATAATTTCCCTCTCCTTCCCTCCCCTCCCCTTCCTCTTCCCTCCCTCCAAGCTTCCTCCCTACCTTCTCCCTCCTTTCTCTCCCCTTCTCCTTCGTTCCTTCCCTCCCTCCAAGCTTCGTCCCTACCTTCTCCCTCCTTTCTCTCCCCTTCTCTTTCGTTCCTTCCCTCTCTCCCCTTCTTTCCTTCCTTCTCTTTCCCTTCTCCATACTTATTCCCTCACTTCCCTTCCCTTCTCACCATTTTTCCCTCCTCCCCTCCTCCCATCCCTTCCCTCCCCCACTCCTCGTCTCAACGTTTGCTTGGGGGTGAATAGGGGTATGGGAGGGAGTAGGGGAGGAGGGGGAGGTTAGTAATAGGGAGGAAAGGTGAGGGGGAGAGGGAAGAGAGGGAAGAAAAGAAGGGAGAGTTGGAGGGGGAGGGGGAGACAAGTTAAGGAGGGGGAGAGAAAAGAAAAGAATATAAAACTTAGTAAACATTCTTCTCTAAATGAGTACAAAGGATCTCTCTCTCTCTCTCTCTCTCTCTCTCTCTCTCTCTCTCTCTCTCTCTCTCTCTCTCGTGTTAAAATATGTACCCTTATATATTCTATGTACTAAACACAGCAAGGTGTATGAAATCTATGTATATGTCTGTCTTCTGTCTATCTGTATCTACTTGTCCAACTATGTATATCTGTCTTACTATCTACTTATCTCTTTGGCTATCTTTTATCTATGGCTACTTTTATGTCCATCTATTTATCTATGCGAGTATCTATGTATGTGCCTGTCTGTCTATCTATCTATCTTCAGTATCATCTATCTATCTATCTATCTGTTTCCTACCGTTGCATACTCTTATCAAATGCTATCAGGGTACAGCCATTGGCGTAACGCCTGTCTGTGTGGTACTTATTCCTGTGTTCCTGCCCACCAATACTGAAGGCAGCTTTCCCTTGCTATACCCACGAGGGGCCATGGGTAGCGCCCCTCTTCCACCCCCCTCACCAGTCCCTCGTGTGTTGCAGGGACGGCTTAGGGTTACTGGCTGCCCTGCATCATGTCTTAACTTCCTACTCACCCTAGCTACGCCCACACCAGCAGACTGAGTCGTAATACCAGACTTATTGCTAGTGCAGCGGTATTTACGTGCCGCCCCACACCTGTGTATTGTTTACATCATGTCATTATATCCAGGTGTTTATTGTACAGGTATCATTCTTGTACCCTGACTCAGCACTCCTATACTCCCTTCACCTTAACTTGGCCCAGATTTTCGTCCTTTTCCAGCCTATTCAACGCAGCTCAGTGGTAGAATTTTTACTGTGGCTCTAAACTCCATAGCACTTCTTCATGACTAGCATCGTTTCAAGTGTTAATCTCTTGTTACAACTCTGCATTCAAGATGGCAAGGTGGCAATTTTACGCCAAGTTAGAGTGAAATACGTCTTCCGTATTGCTTTATATATATATATATATATATATATATATATATATATATATATATATATATATATACAGATAGATAGATGGATATTACTGCGTGGTTTCCGGCTGGCTGACATATAGCTAACTGGCTTCCGTGAGTGTTTGACATACATCCTGTGTTTGAGATATATCATTTGTTTGACATTGTTGGTAGTCAAGGAATAGGGAATGTGTGTATTTACCTTCCTGATACTCTACACATATCCAACGGCTTAGTACATAGTGTGCTGGTGTTACATATTGTGCTATGATTATATTAATGCCTATAACTATTACATATTGTGCTATGATTACATTAATGCCTGTAACTATTACATATTGTGCTATGATTACATTAATGCCTATAACTATTACATATTGTGCTATGATTACATTAATGCCTATAACTATTACATATTGTGCTATGATTACATTAATGCCTATAACTATTACATATTGTGCTATGATTACATTAATGCCTATAACTATTACATATTGTGCTATGGCTATATTAATGCCTATAACTATTACATATTGTGCTATGGCTATATTAATGCCTATAACTATTACATATTGTACTATGGCTATATTAATGCCTATAACTATTACGTATTGTACTATGGCTATATTAATGCCTATACTCCCTCCCTTCCTTCCATACCTTCCACCTTCCCTCTCGACACTTATCCACATACAGCTCCTCCCTTCCACCCTTCCCTCCCTCCCTCCCTCCCACTACTTTCCTTCCACCCCTTCCCTCTCTTACCTTTTTCCCCTCCATCTCTCCCTTCCTCCCTCCTCACCCTCTTTCCGCTCCTTCCTTGCGTACCTTTCTTACCTCCTCCTGTCTCCTATCTTCTCCTGGTCCATCCCTCCTTCCCTCCATCCCCTTCCCTTTCCCTAAAGATGTGCTTAAGGGAGGAGGGGAAGGGAAGAGGGAGGAGGGAGAAGGAGGGAGATAAAGGAAGGAAAAGGGAGATAACGAAGGACTGAAGAAGGAGGAAGGAAGAGATGAGGAGGAAGGGGAGAAGTAAAGAGGAGAAGGAGAGGAGAGGGGGAGGGTAGATAGGGAGGGGAAGGGAAGAGGAGAAGAGGAAGGAAAAAAAAGAGTGGGGGAGGAGAAGCGGAAGGAAGGAGGAGAGGGAGTGGGGAAAAATGGATGGGAAAGAGGAGAGGAAAAGAGGAGGGAAGTAGGAGAGGGGTGGAGAATGAAAGAAGGGAAAGGAGGAGAGGGAAGGGAAAGGAGAGGATGGGACTGGAAAGTAAAAGTTAGCCAGCTTCCTAAATGAGTACAGTGAATTCCTCCCTCCCCCCCCCTCTCTCTCTCTCTCTCTCTCTCTCTCTCTCTCTCTCTCTCTCTCTCAACGTGTTATAGTGAAAAACGGTATAGCAAGAGAGAGAGAGAGAGGTGAGAGTAGGGGACACTCTCCTATATAAAAATGCTTTACACTCTTTTTCAGTCATACAAGAAGACACTGACCTTAGTAATAAGACAGTGTAAGAGCTGTGAACTCTCTCTCTCTCTCCTTGCCTTTCCGCTGAATTCCACTTTAGTATCTACGTCGTTTCCCTCTTCCATCCCCCCCTCCTTTCCTTCCTTCCCTCTCTCACTCCTTCCCTTCCTTCCTTCCTTCCATCCTTCCTTCCATCCTTCCTTCCTTCCTTTCTTCCTTCCTTCCTTCCTTCCTTCCTTCTTTCTTGTTTGTTTCTATCTATTAATTTATTTTTATCTGCTTATCTCTACGCTGAACCGGGTGGGAAATGAGAGAGAGAGAGAGAGAGAGAGAGAGAGAGCTATTATTGAGACTGGAAGAATTAGAATCAACAATTTTTCTTTTTTCAACTTTTTATTCTTTTGTCCCCTTCATGGTCAAGACAACTCCAGTAATCCAGCCCTGTACAGCCAGACGGGTTTATTGAGCCATGTACAGCCAGACGGGTTTATTGAGCCATGTACAGCCAGACGGGTTTATTGAGCCATGTACAGCCAGACGGGTTTATTGAGCCATGTACAGCCAGACGGGTTTATTGAGCCATGTACAGCCAGACGGGTTTATTGAGCCATGTACAGCCAGACGGGTTTATTGAGCCATGTACAGCCAGACGGGTTTATTGAGCTGAGAATAAACCCTTGGGGCCTGGCTGAGCTGATGGCAGGGTTTACTTCTTGTGGGTCTGTTTTACTGAAGTTATATTGAAAGATTGAAGATTTATTTTTATTATTATTATTATTATTATTATTATTTTATTTACATTTTTATTATTAATATTATCTTTATTATTTTTATTGTTATTATTATTATTATTATTATTATTATTATTATTATTATTATTACCATCATCTTTATTATTATTACTGTTATTATTATTATTATAATTATTATTATTAATATCATTATTGTTATTAGTATTATTACTATCATCATTTAATATGGGTACCAGCAGCAGCAGCAGCAGCAGTAGTAGTAGTATTAGCAGTAGCAGTAGTAGCAATAGTAGTAGTAGTAGTAATAGTAACTGTAGAAGTAGTAGTATTGGTAGTTTTTGTTGTTGTAGAATTAACTGTTGTCGTTGTTATAGTGCTATGACGTCTGAATGTAGTTACCGTTTAAGTTCAGTACTATTTTTTTTAGAAAAACAAAGTACGTGCAAATAAAAATGTGATATAATAGTTTCTTGGCGTGGCCACTAGAGTGGTTGAGAGAGAGAGAGAGAGAGAGAGAGAGAGAGATCAGTAAAGTGGCTTAAATGATACTGTACTCACTAAACTATTCCTTGCTCCAACCTGGGATTGAATTCGTGTTCTTTCGGACATCAGACCACTCCTGGAACCACTTCACCACTACATTCCTTCATTGCAATGTCATTACTATACGTACCTGCCAATCAGTGCACATACATAAATACTCACATGCTTACATTCATGCGTACTTACACATTTACATGCATAATTACATACGTGGACCTATTCGTACACACCTGCTCATCTACGTACATACATACATTCATAGGCATGTATACCTGCCCATCAACACATAAATTCATACATACTTTCGTCTCTCCTCTCCTTCCACTGATCCACCTGGTGAACAAGCCTACATCTTTTCTATCCTTAATGACCTAGTGCAGCTTGTACAGCACCCTACCCGTATCCCTGACCGCCTTGGAGAGAGTTCCAACATACTTGACCTCTTCCTTACAACTAATCCTTCCACTTATGCTGTTAGTCTTTTCTATCCGTTGGGCTCTTATGATCACAACCTTATCACCTTTACCAATTCTATCCTTCCAGTAAGGCCTTTGGACCCTCCCAAGTAGATGAAGCTGTGGCACTTTGGAGTTGCTGACTGGGAGGCCCTCAGGCAGAACTTGTTTTCTTCCTGTAATGATTATTGCTTCCATGGTCGAGAGCCATCTGAGGGTGCCTTGCGCATTACTGAGGTTATTCTCTCGGGTATGGCAGCATACATTCCTTTCTATTATCTTGAGACTAATGCAAACAAAAATGGTTTAATCACACTTGTTCTAATGCTGTCCACAACAAGGAGAAGGCCTACAAAAGGTACCAAAACCAACCTACCCCTGAATCACCTCTCTTTTTATGCCACTGCCTGAAACCATGGTAAGGCTGTTCTTTGCTCTGCCAACATTGATTTCATTAGTACTAAATACTCTGAACTATCCGACTCAGATTCTTCTCACTCCATCTGGCACCTTGACAAAAGCCTTTCTAAAAGCTGTACTTCGTCATCCTTCCAGTCTCTTCTCCGTTCTGATGGCGCTGTAGCTGCTCAGACTTCCTCCAATTCCAGCTTAGACGATTCTAGTGCTCCTTCTCCACCACTTCCCCCCTCTGACTTTCTCATGACTGACACTGAAATTTCTTCGATTGGTGTGTTCTCTCCCCTCACTGACCTCAGTACTAACAAGGCATATGGGCCTGATGGGGTCCCTCCTGTTGTCTTCAAGAACTGTGCTTCTCTGCTTACACCCTGCCTAGGTAAACTCTTTCGCCTTTATCTGCCAACTTGTGGCATTCCTTCTTTCTTGAAGCTTCTCTCATTTAACTTGTCCCAAAGAAGGGTGGCCATTCCCAGCCCTCTAACTATCACCCAATTACTTTAATATCCCGTATTTCTAAAGTTTTTGAATCTGTTCTTTTAAAGTTTAAAGAGCACGTTTCCTGTCACAACCTTTCCTGTCGCCCGTATGGGTTCCGTCAGGGATGCTCCACAGGCGATCTTCTCACCTACCTTTCAGACTCCTGGTCATACTCCTTTCGGGACTTTGGCGAAAGCTTTGCGATTGCCTTGACATCTCAAAGGCTTTCAGTCGAGTCTGGCATAAATCCTTAATTTCCAAACTATCCTCGTACAGTTTCTATCCTTCTATTTGTGCCTTCATCTTTACCTTTCTTTCTGGTCAGTCAGTAGCTGCTGTTGTAGACAGCCACCATTCTTTTACATCTATCAGTAGTGGTGTACCTCATGTCTTATCACCATCTCTCTTACTTCTGTCCAACAATGGCATTCTACGCCGTACATCTAATCCTATCCACTCACAACGCTGATGACTCCACCTTTCCCATTTCCATTCGCTTTTCTCATTGCCCCTCTCAGCAGTTACTTCAAGAAACAAGAACCGGTGCCAAGGCACAGCAAACCCTTCCTCGGCAGTCATTTTAGTGTTGACGTATAAACACAACACGATATCTGGCCAGAGATGTCACATATCAAATTTGGGGTGAATCAGGAGAATATTGACGACTTTGTGCTCGTTTGAAAGTTTAGGCCCGACCCACCTGACATTGCCCCCCTACGGCTAACTGGGTGACCACCCTGATGTAATGAGGCATGTTTATAGGATGCAGATTTGAAAGATGCATCTTTAGGTTTGGGGTTCATGTCGCTATGACGAATTTGAATGGAGTTAGGGGGACAAAAAAAATTACCTGATTTTTTTCTACATTTGTTGGTCCTACAGCCTGGGCCTGGGCCCAGTTTGGCCCAAAATTTAATCAGATGATCAGAAGGTCATAGCCCATCATCCCTGTAATTTTTGTCAAAATCTCACCAGTAGTTTTCGCGTAAAGTTGTTAGCAGACTGACAGATAGACAGACAAACCGAGTGAAAAGGCTTCTGGCCTTTTGTTCCTTCTGCCTTGCATCAAAAAACAAACATCCATTCATATATACATAAATGATTTCTTACCAACATGTACAAGTATACCGCACTGCACATATCTTCTTTTTCCTCCCTTTCTCACTCTTTCTGCTCTTTTCCTCTACTCTTTCTCTCACTTCTCCACTCCTTGCATTCGCACATACCTATTTTCCTACATACATAAATACATACATACAACTCTTCCATCCTCCCTCCCTCCCTTTGTCTCATCCTCTCATTCCATCTCCCCTCTCTTTTCTTTGTTTACCTCTCTCTTGCCTTTCTTTTCTTACCCCTCTCTCCTCGTCCCTTCCCCATTTCTACCCTTCGCAAAACTCTCTTTCTCTTCCTCTTCTGCTTCCCTTCTCTTCCCTTCCCTTCCCCCTCTCTCCCCTTCCCTTCCCTCCCTCTCCCCTTCCCTTCCCTCCCTCTCCCCTTCCCTTCCCTTCCCTTCTATCCTTTCCAGTTTTATTCTTTCTTTAATTCATCTATTGTTTTCCGATCCCCCTTCCCCTCCCCCCCCTCCCACTCTCTGCTCACCCTCCCCACTCACCATCTCCGCACCCTCCTCCTTTCTCTCCTTCTCTCTCTCTCTTGTTTCCTCCTTTCTTCTTTTTTCCTCCTCCACCCTCCTTCCCTCAGTCTCCCTCCCCCCTCTGTAATCACTCTTCTTCATAATTTCTTATGTTCTCATTTCTCAGTCTTCCTTCTTCCCTCTTTCTCTCACTTCCTTCTCCTCCTCCTCCTCCTTCTCCCCCCCTCCTCCTCCTCCTCTTCCTCTTCCTCCTCCTTCTTTCATTTCTCCTCCTCTTCCTCCCTCTCTTCCACGTCTTAGTCCTCCTCTTCATTTTCCTCCTCGTCCTCTTCTTTCCCCCCCTCGTCCTCCTCAGTTTCCTTCTCGTCCTCCTTTTCCCCTTTTTTCCCTCCTCCTCACTCTGTTCCTCCCCTACCTGCTGGCCTATCCTTGTCTTTGACAGCATAGTTACGTTCGTTATACCCTGTCCTGTAACAAACAGCCACAAAAATAATAATAGGGCTGGCGCTGTCTGCTTTCCTTTGTACTCTTCTCCTTTCCCCCCCTCTACTTCTCCTCCTCCTCTTCCTCTGCCTTTTATTCCTCCTCTTCCACCTTCTCTTCCTTTTCCTCTTCCTCTTCCTCCTCCTTCTCTTCTTCTTCTTCTTCTTTTTCTTCTTTATCTTCTTTTTCCTTCTCTTTCTCCTCTTTCTCCTCTGCCTCTTCTTCTTTTTCCTCCTCCTTCTTCTTCTCTCCCGTTTCTTTCATCGTTCTCCTCTTTTTCCACTTTTTTTTTTCTTGCTCCTGTTCCTTCTCTACTTCCTCCTCCTCCTCCTCCTCCTCCTCCTCCATCTCCTCCCTCCTGGTCGTTCAGGGTATTGATGATCTGATCCTACACCTTCCCTCCCCTCCCTCCTTCACCACTTCCCTCTTCCCTTCCTTCCTCTCTTCTCCCTCCTCTACCTTCCCTTCCTCACATCTCCTTCTTCCCTATCTTTCTTTTCGCCCTCCTAATTCTTTCTTCCTCACCATTCTTCCTTTCCTATCTTTCTTTTCTTCCTCCTAATTCTTTCTTCCTCACCATTCTTTCTTATCTTTCCTCCTCCTCCTCTTACTGCCCTCATTCCTCCTCCTCCCCTTCCCTCCCTCCTCCTCTCCTTCCCTATCCTTTAAACATCCACACTGTGCAGTCCCCTCGGGTCTACAGGACACCCCGTAAACTTAACATAGCGTCACGTCACGTCATTATACGTTTTTCGATTTACCCAAAGCAAATGAGGTAATATACAGTAAGCACAGATTAGGATCTGCACAGATAACCCTGAGTTAACGGTCACTACTTTTACTTTCGACCTGTGATGGGCTGTGGATCACTGAGGGTCCCTGTTAGTCAAGTGACCACCATCGGGATTTTTTTAATGTACCAGGGGTCACTGCTTCAGGATGAAACTTGTGTACTGTCCCACATGGGAGAGTTCCTTGTCTCAGTGGAGTGAATGGAGCTATTGCCTGATTGACTGCTGCCTACCTAAAAAGCGCCAGGGAAGGTTGCCGCACCACCCCTACACATCCACTCTGTGCATTGCACATCCACACTGTGCACTGTGCAGTCCCCTTTTATCTAAGACACCCGTCTTATATACTTTTCAATCTCCCCAGTGAAAAGAAAGCAATATAAGCACAGATTAGGATCTGCACAGATAACCCTGAGTTAACGGTCACTACTCTTACTTTCGACCTGTGATGGACTGTGGATCACTGAGGGTCCCTGTTAGTCAAGTGACCACCATCGGGATTTTTTTAATGTACCAGGGGTCACTGCTTCAGGATGAAACTTGTGTACTTGTCCCACACGGGAGAGTTCCTTGTCTCAGTGGAGAAAACGGAGCTAGGGCCTGATTGACTGCTGCCTACCTTAAAAGCGCCAGGCAAGGCTGCTGCACCACCCCTAAACATCCACACTGTGCAGTGTGTAGCTTCCACGTTATGTCCACAAACTTTCCATTAACTCAGTGTAACCGGTTTATAGTCATGCCGTAACTATTATTTTATTTGTTTACTTTCTGTTTCAGGTTACTCTATCGGGTAGCTTATAGATAAAGTATTATAGAATGTGACTTTTCCTTTCCAGTGTTTCCTATAAAATTTCCATGTCAGTTTTTCCATGCTGCATGGTGGTTTTTCTCACTTTTTCCTGGAGGGTTTGGTGGTGGGGCGAGCCTTCTTGCTTTACTATCCTTATCCTTCAACATGTAGAGTTAGATCTTGTAGTCATAGTTTTCTCTAACAAGCAGCCTCGAAAGGACCATAAGGTCTGTTGCTGTTTGCTTTCCTGTGTAATCCTGTGTAATCTTCGCCTTCCCTCTCCTCCACCCTTTCCCTCTCCTCCTCTTTCCCTGCCCTCCCCTTCTCCTCCCCTTTCCTCTCCCCCTCCACACCTTCCCTCTCCCCCCTTTTCTTCTTCCTTCTCCCCCTCTCCCCTTTCCTCTCCCCCTCCTCCCCTCTCTCTCAGTAGTATGCAGGTAATTGGAAACCGTATATAGAGATAAAACAGTCAAGCATTAAGAAGCAAATCATTAAAGTAAACCATTAAGTAAGTAATGCATTAAGTAAAGCATTAAGTAAAGCATTAAGAAGTAAATCAGTAAAGACACAGCCTGGGTGCCGGAACAAGCAGTCATGTGCCACCATCACCTTAACGTTTTCAGTGAAGTTATTGATAGGTTGGATGACACGGAAACAAAAAAGTTCATGTAATATATTTCGATTTTCAGAAGGTATTTGATAAAGTTCTCCATACTCCTCTGAGAACCTTGAATTCCATGGTTTTACAGGCAGGTCCTGATTATGGCATAGGCAAAAAAAACCATGGCCAAGGGCCTCGCGAACTGGGGGGCCCGGCGCATATGGGGTAATACCCCAAGGTTGCCAGCACTTTAATATAATGGACATATGATATACGCCCAATGAAGCATCATTTCTACTCATGATATCACCTTAAATTATAAGCTATATTTATTGATGCATTGTCATTTCCAAATGAAAATAAAAACAATAAACAAAGAATATTAGAGAACAAGAAGATTTAAAATTCCCCCTCGTTGACGTCTGCCGCCTTCTGCAGTGTCTCCTGCGGTTATCTTTAAAACCCAGCGGGCCAGCATGTTTTCAAAACACAGCTGATGCAGACGCCTTGACTCTGTTCGGCTTTCATGAATCATGATCCTCCCTTTGGCTCTAGGTTTCAGACTGATTAGGTGTGTATAATGTATACTATTACATCTGCAACTTTTGTACTGTACCGTACTGTTCATACTGATTATAGCACGGGATCATTGATATACTGTAACTGCAAAATAACCACAGTCTAGGACCCTAAGCCTAATCCATTAAGTAGCCTACCAGTAGCGAAATCTTTTTCACATGCTCCCTCACTGAATTGTGCCCTTACTGACACTGTTCTACAACTGATTCACACGAAATGTATTGCCAGGGCATTGCTGTGGCCTATGGAACCTGCTGGGGAGATCTGTGATGGGAGGGGCCTGGGGGGGCCTGGTTTATGCAAATTTATGAGATTGTTGGTGCATTTTTCTCCCATATACTGAATCTTTATTAAAATATCAAGAATAACCATGTTATCACCGCATTTCTGTAGTGTTTTGCATGAACTCGAGTGGATTTTTATTTTGTTGCAGATATCTGAGTTATGGCTTCTCATGAACGTGATATTGGACGGACGTATGTGAGTGGGTCACAGAAACGAAAATACAGGAAGAAGAACAAAAAAAGAAAGATGCAGCCAGTTGCAGAAAGGATACTGATATGTTTGTGAAACCTACAGCAGTTTCTACTGACGCCCTCGCAACTGAACTGGACAGCTCAGAAGTGGAAGATACACATACACCTCCTTCTATGCCAACATCTACTCCTCATTGTCTGCTTCAAATGTGACGGACATTTCACCCACTGCCTTTGTTTTAAGTGACCCTCGCTCTTACCCAAAGAAAATATTGCATTTTTCCTCGTCAATCATTCATTGCAGAAAACTTCATCCAGACACTCGACATTGACTTCAAAAAGTCAGCAAAGATTTATGACGGAAGAATTCGTTATATGAATTCGTCTATGTTTTTCAGGAAACTTGCAAATTCTGAAACAGTGAAAAGAACTTGGATGGTATACTCTGAAACCTCGGGAAAAGTGTACTGTTCGGCATGTAACCTGTTTTCTGACAAAGAAAGTGCATTCACTCATGGATTCAATGACTGGAAAAATGCTCAACGAATCGGGGAACATGAAAATAGCACTACTCATAGGAACTGTGTTATTTCCATTATATCTCTTGCACGAAAGAATGGTTGCATGGACACACATTTGGAAATTCAGTTTGAAAAAGAGCACATTTATTGGAGAAATGTTCTTGAAAAAGTTGTTACTGTTGTGAAATTCTTAGCTCAAAGAGGACTTGTTTTTCGTGGGGAAAATGAGGTTTTTGAATCTAACAACAATGGAAACTTTCTGGGGATTATTGAATTGTTGGCACAATTTGATCCATTCATCATCGATCATGTGTCACGTTTTGGGAGTGCTGGAAGAGGCAATGTTTCTTGCATGTCATCCACAATCCGCAAGGATTTTATGGAGTTGATGAAAAAAGTTCTCTCTAACATCATCTCTGATGTAAAAACCGCTAAGGACTTTGCAATTAGTGTGGATTCAACCCCAGATATATCACATGTGAATCAACTGACATTCACTGTTTACTTTGTGGTCCAGTGGTAAGCCTGTAGAACGATTCCTAAAATTCTTTCCTATTTCGGGTCATGATGGTGTGACAATGATGAAGGTGGTCCTTGATACTCTTCATGAACATGATCTCTCTATTACGAACTGCCGCGGCCAAAACTATGACAGTGCAAGCAACATGGCAGATAAATACCAAGGACTTTAAGCCCGAATCAAACAGATTAACCAACTGGCTGAATATGTGCCTTGCTTAACACATTCTTTGAATCTCGTTGGATCATGTGCTGCAAAGTGTTGTGCTAATGCAGTCTCATTCTTTGGATGTGTACAAACACTCTTCAACTTATTCTCTGCTTCAGCTCATCGTTGGAGTATTCTGGAATCAACAATTCATGGAGATGTCATCAAGTCATTATCAGCCACAAGGTGGTCAGCACGAACTGACGCAACACATGCTTTGAAAGAGAACTTTGTTGAAATACGCACTGCTTTCATTCACTTGGCAGAGGATGAAGACCAGACAACAACTATTAGAAGCTAGGCATCCAGTCTGGTGTCAAAAATGGAAGATTTTGAAACAGCCTTTCTCTGTGTATTTTGGGAGTGTATATTGGAATGGTTCAATGCCACTAGCAAGAGTCTCCAGAAAACTGAGATTGAAATAGTGACATGTGTCTGTCTCTATGAGGCTTACTGGGATTTGTGAGTTCAGTGCGCAGTGATCAAGCCTTTGACAACTTTGAAGAGAAGGCTAAGCTACGTGTAAAGGACTTCAGTTACCGGGCTGAACATCAGCGGTCAAGGAAGAGGAAATGTTTTTTTGAAGAAGCAGACAATGATGTTGTGTTGTCACCAAGACAGAAGTTCAAGACAGCTACATACTTCTTCATATCAGATTCACCGACATGTTTTTTTTTTTTTTTTTTTGAAGAAGCAGACATTGATGTTGTGTTGTCACCAAGACAGAAGTTCAAGACAGCTACATACTTCTTCATATCAGATTCACTGACAGCAGAATTAACTGAAAGGAAAGAAATCTACTGCAAACTCCAAGATAAGTTTGGATTTCTGTTTAATATCACTACTCTGTCAGATTCTGACCTGAGGGAAGCTGCTTCAAATTTGCAGGAACATTTCTCGGCAAACGTGGAGCACACATTTGTAGAAGAGATGGTTCAGTTCTCTAGATATATGAAGCAAGTTCTGCCTGAAAAGTGTTCACCCTTAGCAACTTTGAGGCATATCTGAAGAGAATCTCTGAAACTCTCCCGAATGTTGACATCGTATATCGCCTTTATCTAACACTTCCACCTGCTAACACTGAAGAAGAATGATCTTTTTTCTGTAATAAGAGTGAAGAACCAGCTTTGATCAACATTATGCCAAAACAAATTGTGCAACCTCTCTTTGTTGACCACTGAATTAGATTTGACAGAAGAGATTGATTTTCAGGACATCATTAATGACTCTGCTAAAACTAAATCCAGAAAAAAAGTTACCATGATTCAGTGATGGTTATGTCACTTGCCAATAATTCCATGCATGTAAATATTAAGCACCGCTTCATTGATATTGTGGTCTTTCATATGGATTTAATCGTAGCCCTAATATGATGGATATGCTTTGCATGCATAATGTAAATAATGAAATTACTTCATGGAATTTATGTTCTTTTATATTGATTTATTCAGAGGGTTAATATGGTGGATATAGTACAACTTTATTGAATTTGTTATTTTGCATGGATTTAATAGGGTTAATGTGGTGGATAAGATATTAATGTATTATGTATATAACTTAATAGGGGATTAGATCTCCATCAAAATGTATGGCCTAGGGCCCTGTACCATCTAAATCCGGCCCTGATCACAGGCTATGTATTAAAGTGGATTAGAAATTGGTGTATGGAAAGTAGAGTTGTGCTTAAAGGGAAAGAATTAGTCTGACTGACACAAGAGGAGTACCACAGGGTTCAGTTCAGGACCTTGTTCTGTTCTTACTTTATATTGATTATGCTAATGAAAGTTTGTGTTGCTAAATCTCCAAATTTGCTGATAATACAAACACTGGGGGTAGAGCGAATGCACCTGAACATTGGGTGATGATTCAAAGAGATCTGCATAAATCCAACAGGGCTCAAACGTGTCAAATGGATTTTAATATTGGCAAATGCAAAGTTTTTATATTGAGAGTAAAAATGAAAACGTTTGACACACTATGAATAATGCACACCTCAAGAATGTGAACCAGGAGAAAGATATAGGAATAATGATAACAAATGATCTGAAACTAAGTCAGCTGTGCACACAAGCAAAAAAAAAAAAAAAAAAAAAAAAACTAATAACTAGTTGGATGGATTGGAAGACCATTTGAATTCGAGTTAGAGAACGTCATTGTCACCTTGTACAATTCCTTTGTACGGCCCCACCTGGAGAACTGTGTTCAGTTTTGGACACCTTATTACAAGAAAGATATGGAAAAATTAGAGAGAGCGCAGCAAAGACACACAAAACTGATACCCAAATTAAGGAACAAACCATATGAAGAATGTGTAGAAGAAACAAAGCTGTTTAATTTATCAAAGTGCAGATCATGAGGGGATTTTATTCAAGTATACAAAATTTTAATG